>NC_086010.1:4275000-4625000 GCF_030014385.1 Trichomycterus rosablanca | reverse complement strand
TAAAAACTTAACAGCTTTACTACAGTTACCCCCAGTTCTGTTTAAGAAATGAAAATGACTAACTGACTCATGTGGACTCAGTTTACCCCTAATTAGATTATCTCAGTACATGTAAATCTGATGATCACATTAATGCCAAATCTGATTTCTTG
This sequence comes from Trichomycterus rosablanca, assembly GCF_030014385.1. Lineage (NCBI taxonomy): Eukaryota > Metazoa > Chordata > Actinopteri > Siluriformes > Trichomycteridae > Trichomycterus > Trichomycterus rosablanca. The sequence goes on along the minus strand of NC_086010.1, from coordinate 4,624,848 downwards.
CACTGATCTGATTATTCTGTAAATATTCTTTAGCCATCCTGGGTGCCTATAAGGCTCCACCAGATAACTTAGTAATATAACATTCTCAGATTGAATTCCTAGCGGGTGCCAGAATTGATCTGTTTCATTTGGAGCCCTGGCTTCAGTGCCACTCTATCTAATCTCCTTGTTCACTGGTATGGACGTGCCAGCTCTGCTTAATCCGAATCACATATTCCTGCAGAGCTGCGTAATGGAGCTCATTATATGAACATTGGAAATACAGATGCCTTCATTTTATATTCATTTAATTCAATTCCATGCTATCACTATTGAACGTGGTCTGAAATTGTATTTTCTTACTGGTTTACTCTGAAACCTGGAATTAGCATCAGTAACATGAGTTGTGATTGTAGAAGCCTTTGTAGATTGCTGTGTGTAGTCTGTGTAATTCCCAGTTCCCCTGAACAGATGTTGTGTGGCTGCTGAGTTGAAACTGTGGTTGAGGGAATGAGCTGGATCTGTTGGTTGTGATCAGTCCGATGATAGCTGCTGGATGACACTGCATGAGTAAGAAATATTATATGTTTTTTTAATTGAATGATGAAGGAAGGGAAACTGTTGGACTGGAGTTTGATGCCTCCATGTATTTAGAAAAACAAAAAGGAGGTGGATGCTAGGAATTTTCAAGGAGGAGTTCAGTTTCTACTGGTTAAAACTGAAAAAATTAAAAGATATTTGATGAATATTTCACCTTCATATATGGTTAACCATGAGTGAAATGACCCTTGGACATTTTCTGGTTTGCATAGCTTACATTCAGAATCACTAACATCAGCACTTTGGGTTAAAATGTGCCCTTGTGTTGCAGTTTTAGTTGATGTACAAAGTGCCGACCAATGTGTCAGTGAAATGCTGTTTAAGGGGAGCATCAATTACTCAACTGTTCACTCAAGCATCCACACTTGGGCCATTTTAGAGGAGTCAAAATTTGGAAGGCAGGAAGAAACTGGAGTACACGGAGCACCAATAAAAATACAAAGAGAACATGCTAATAACCTTACAGACAGTGACTCTAGAACATGGGTCCTGTGTGCCAACCATTCTGATGCAACATTCATACTAGTGGGTGAAGTTGATCATAGCTTGTGATTCAATTATAAATTTGATTATTTAGTAAGTAGGTCAGATTAAGGGAAAGGATGTAGCTTTAAATTTGCCTATCTTTTTGGGGTGGGCTGGGGGATGAGACAGACTTGCTGTGCAAATTTGGCAACCCTAATCAGTCTGCCATCTGCACCATTTCATTTCATTTTCAGTTCCTAAATATGGCTTGTATTCAGAATTTTCGACCACAACAAAAATACAGTTTTGTTTAATTCCACATTTCTAAGCTGTTATTATTCTCAAAGATTTGTGTTTTATAATTTCTTTCTTTCTTTTTATAAGCTGTTTTATCTTGGCAAGGGTTCATGGTGGCTCCTGCACCACCAAGAAAAGTGATCAGGACAGACGAACAGAGTTTAGCCAGTTTACATTTGTATGTTTTTACAAGGTGGAAGGAAACTGAAGACAAAAGAAAAAAATCCATGTGGACATATAAAAAACATGTTAAACTCCAGTGACCAAAGGCGAGGTTTAAACTCTTACTGTGTGGCACCCACTGTTCCATCTGCACTATTGTGCTACTCCAGCAGTTCCCTGTTTAAAAAAGAAATGCATTTATAAACATGTTAACTTATTATTGATTGACCTGCATTTTATATTTAATTCTGCACATTTAGAAGTATTTGGCATGATTGTTTTTACTGTGGATTTTAAGCTGGTTTAAACACAGTGATTTGTCGTAGTCAAAATTGATGTTTATTTTAAACAGAATGTGGTCGCATTAGCATGTTTTTATCTGTGTGGTCATCAGTATGAAATCTTATTTTTACAGAAACCGCAAAGAGAGAAAATCAGAAATAACATTAACTGGAATTGTTTCTGGGATGATGCTTTATCGAACCCTCAGTTTTTAGAACAGATGTTGTTTGTGACCCACTGAGTTTTAAATGAAAGATGAAGGAAGCTGCATGTATCAGTTATATCAGTGTGGTTAGAGCTACAGCAAAATCTGTACATCAGGAAATTGCTTTAGCTTTAAGAATATACTTCGTTCATACTTTGTGACTGCATTTTGAAGATGAAGACCGATCTGTGACTGCATTTTGTAGATATAAAACTGATCTGTGACTGCATTTTGAGGATGAAAACTGATCTGTGACTGCATGTTGTAGATCTAGAACTGATCTGTGACTGCATTTTGAAGATGAAGACCGATCTGTGACTGCATTTCGTAGATATAAAACTGATCTGTGACGATGTAAACTGATCTGTGACTGCATTTTGAGGATGTTAACTGATCTGTGACTGCATTTTGTAGATATAAAACTGATCTGTGACTGCATTTTGAGGATGAAAACTGATCTGTGACTGCATGTTGTAGATCTAGAACTGATCTGTGACTGCATTTTGTAGATATAAAACTGATCTGTGACTGCATTTTGAGGATGAAAACTGATCTGTGACTGCATGTTGTAGATCTAGAACTGATCTGTGACTGCATGTTGTAGATCTAGAACTGATCTGTGACTGCATGTTGTAGATCTAGAACTGATCTGTGACTGCATGTTGTAGATCTAGAACTGATCTGTGACTGCATGTTGTAGATCTAGAACTGATCTGTGACTGTATGTTGTAGATCTAGAACTGATCTGTGACTGCATGTTGTAGATCTAGAACTGATCTGTGACTGCATGTTGTAGATCTAGAACTGATCTGTGACTGCATGTTGTAGGTCTAGAACTGATCTGTGACTGCATGTTGTAGATCTAGAACTGATCTGTGACTGCATGTTGTAGATCTAGAACTGATCTGTGACTGCATGTTGTAGATCTAGAACTGATCTGTGACTGCATGTTGTAGATCTAGAACTGATCTGTGACTGTATGTTGTAGATCTAGAACTGATCTGTGACTGCATTTTAAGGATGAACTGATTTGTATATTTCTGTTTCGAAGGAAATTTTGCAGAATAAAGCTCATGTTTTCACGTTTTTAATGGATGAAATCTTTCCATTAGCATTCACTGTATCTCATTTGCATCTTTTAATTTTTCAGTTACATCAGCACTTTTAGTTGAAGTTTTTCTTCAGTCTTTAGCACTGTGGGCTTTTGCATACAATCATTTATTTCTGAAGTGTGCTTACCAAATGTAGAATGAAATGAGAATTCATTCCTTATTAATCTACCTGCTGTTAAAAACTAAACCTCCAATTCTAAGAGAGAGAGAGAGAGAGCGAGAGAGAGAGAGAGAGAGCGAGAGAGAGAGAGAGAGAGAGAGAGAGAGAGAGAGAGAGAGAGAAAAGAAGTTGTAGTTTGAATGACTTTTCTTAGATGTGGGTGAATAATTGTATGCTAACGAGACACTCAGACAGAACAAGTGAAAAAGTCAAAAGAAAAAAGCATAGAAACATTTGTACCCTAGCGTAATCCCACATCTCTAATGGTAACCATGGAAATAATTACAGAGCAGATGCAGACGGTCGGAGGAAAAAGAGAGGAGGAACTGAGGAGGTGGATCAGCTACAGAATGAAAATGATAAGAGAGGAAGAGACGGTGAGGGACCAGTGGGAACTAATTTACTGTAAATGTGTTTGGTGGCACATTTATAAAACAGTTTCACACTTTTTACAACTGGACTCAGATACATTTGTTTACACTTTGTTTACACTGGGCACTTTCATGTATTTTAGGTATCAGGATTACACATAAAAAGTATTGTGTAAATATGTGCCTACAAACAGCAGCTTAGTGTACTTTCTTGGGCTAGTAAGTGAAGCTTTATTCTCTAATTATGACAGTGCTGCATAGGGCTGGGCGATATATCGATATTTTAAAAATATCGATATATTTTCATACGCGATATAAGATAAGACAATATCGCATATATCGATATAAATGTTGCGTTCCAGTTAGATCCGACAGTTCGTCTTTCTCTTCTCCTAGTTTGTCTCTGCACATGTTCACCTGCCCCGCCCCTCTCCCTCACCTGCCCCGCCTCTCTCCCTCACTGAACACAACTCGCCCCTCCCCACCGCTTCACCAGTAATTCCTGCAGGCAGCGATAGCATGGAGACGGATAAAGACATGACAGAAGCTATCGAAGAGGAGCTGTTTACTAAAAAGAAAAATAATGACTAATTTTGTAATTATTTGGAGATGGTTCGAATTCAAAGTGTCAGATGAGCAGCAGAATAATGTATTCTGTAGAGAATGCCGAAAACAAGTCCAGATAAAAGGTTCCAGCTCCGTGTACCTTCATTCGTTTTTCACTTCAAATCCCAAAGTTAAAAAACAAGAAAACGAGTCGTTATTCGTTTCAAAAACCAACACAAGCGCATGCACGCGCTGACATGCACGTATTTACTTCACATTAAGTGTTGAGAAAGTAATAATAACGTAACGGTGCGTCTCCTGTTGTTCTGACTCTTGTGTTTGTATATGTGATGTGCATATATTTGCTCTATCTGTAAAAACAAACATTATGGGGAGTGATTTCTGTACCGGATGTTGTACGTGGTTGTGTTAGTTTATACTGGACGATCGCCCGACGTCCGACACGTCATTTATTTATTTATCTTCTATTATAGTATTTCTTGTTGTCGGCCAATAAACAACCAAACATTATTAAATTGCATGAACTAACTCTGCAGTAAACAAGGAGCAAACAGCAATTAAACAGCAAATAAAGCTGTTAAATAATAATAAAGTGCATGAAGAAGAACGCTGATTAAAATGCATTAAATGTTGTAATAGTTACACAGTAACATGAACGATTAGTTCTGCCTGTATTACAGAACTGAGTTCTATACAGTAAAAGAAAATATTAATGTAAATGTTAATGTTGTGGCGACATATACATAAAATAATGTATAAAGTCCAAACATGGGGGGGTGGGGGGTTAACGAGGGGTTTACTTTAACGGGGTTTTACTTTTAATGTCACACAAGCTCAGCCGGAAACCGTGTCATTCCAACATCTTCCCTACACACTCGCTCCCTGCTCCCTATAGTACACTTAACATTCTTAAAGGGCCAGACAATATATTTGTAATTCACGTTAGACAACAGGAGATGCCTTAGAAAACAACTTTTTTTTTTCTTAGAATAGCTCTTTTTTTTTTTTTTAAGCAAAAATAAAAGTGGTGTGTGTGTGTGTGGGGAGGGGGGCACAAGAGAGAGTGTGTGGGATTGTGTTGATACTCGCATTCCTCCCACACATAACCTGACTGTGTAAAGATCCGCTAACAGCTAGGGCGTTTTCATACATGAACTGCATGTCGTTTTGTGTATAGAGATGTCTGATTCACTAGTGAATCATTCTTTTGAATTCATTAATTAGTCATTATTTAAAGTGATTATTTTAATAAATGAATCAGTGTTGTTTATCAAGTGTTTATAGTGTTCATGAGAAGTTTTTTTAATATAAAATGCTATTTAATCTTGTAAAGTTAAAAGAAAATATGATATTATAAATAGGACCTAAAGTTATCTAAAAGACCTGATATATCTTCTAGATGAAGATTTATTACCTGTACCAATATTAAAAAAACTGATAAAATTGTAAATGGTCAGACTGGCTGTATTAAAAATGTTGCCAATTTGTTGAACTTGCATGAACAGCAGGAATTCATTTCTTTCATTTTGATTAACCACTTTATCCTGGTTGTGGTGGATCAAGTTCGACCAGGAAATTTTGGGATCAAGGCAGGATTACCCTGGGCAGGTCACCAATCCATTGCAGGACCTTGGGCATCCCCCCTTAGACATAGACAGTCATGTCTGTGTAGACGTCTGGCTGGCTGATATCACTGCTGAGATTCTAGCTGAGCATAATAGACCATTGTCAATAATAATAATAATAATAATAATAAACATTAGCACGTTTATAATTATAACTTAACGAAATAATAACCATACATTTTTTTGTTAAAATAATAAAAAAAATTCAGGTTTTTTTTCTCTCAGTTAAGATGGACATTTGAAACAAAGCAGATTTTCCTTTTTTGTCTGTGTATGTAGGCAGTCCTGGACTGTGTGTAAATGAGAATGAGAGAGTGTCTGAGTAAATCAGAGGAAATGTGAGAGACAGAATACAAGTGAGAGAGAGAGAGAGAGAGAGAGAGAGAGAGAGAGAGAAATTCACCCCATGCTTTATAAAGTACCACCGTCCCTCCATCTGATCTTCCCCACCCACTGCCCCTCTCTCACAGCACTGACACAGCACACGAAACACAGAGGCAACAGCACTGGGAAAGATACGACTGGTTCATTTTCATCCGTATCTGTACCATCCGAGTATCTGCTGGAAATGATCGTTTTATTACTCCGGACTCTAAGCGAAGGATCTACAGACTCGTGCACCAGTAATCTCGATCTCTGGAGGACAGCAAGCTTTCGACGTCAGTCCACCTAATCTGGATTGCTTTCCAAAGTATTGCTCGTTCTACCGGCTCTCTGTAAGGTTATTAAATCATCAAACAGTGATGTTCACACAGTGGTGTTGAATTGTAGCCGAGTGGCATCCTGCACCGCCTGGGAGGCTTTTGGGATTTAAGGAGTGTTTTATCTTCGGAGCAGCGTGTGCTCAGATTGACGCCAGGAGCTCGAGTCAGTCCGCACTGATGCTGTCATTTCAATAGTGCATCGCAAACTCTGCTGTGTTCCTTCTGCCTTACATCTATACCGTTATACTGATTTTAAAAATGTAGTTGTGTTTAGTATTGATTATTTTAGTGTTTATTTTGAGGTTTAGGTTTGTTCGTAGAAAATGTCTGTTTAGAGCTGTCAGTCCACAAGTAAAAACTTCTGGATTAATGTAGGAGAGTAAAAATGTGGATTAATAATAGTATTCGTCTTGTTTAATTCTAGTTGGTTATTAATTCAGGTCTAAATTTTAAAATTGTTTATTTTTTAGTCTTAAAAATATTTTTAGGAAGCTGGTTTTATTTTAGTTTATTATATTATTATTTTTTTTTATCCTATAGTGGATTTAATTTTCAGTTCAGATACATTTGTTCTCAAAGATCAAATTCTCCAAAGTTTGCCAAGTGTTTCTGTCTCAGTCTTGGAGGTTTAGTTTCTAGTTTTTTAGTACTTTTAGATTTACTTTCAGTTTTTGTAATTTTAATAGTAGTGCCAGATATAAAAAATATACAACAAAAAAACAAGTAAGCATTTCTTAATTAATGTTAACCAACAAAAAGTGCAGTTGTGATATAGCAGTATTGAGGTGATTGTTTCAGGGTTTTTTTCTCTCACTTAATTGTTGTTTATTTATTTATTTTAGATGGTTTATTTTTTTAGTGCATCATGATATTTAAATTTAGGATTTTTTAGCTGTTTTAATGTACCCGACTCATGTTTGCTTTTGTTAGCTAACCTTGCTTAGGCTGCTGTGCAGTTAGAACAGAAAGCGAAGCTTCTTTATTTGAGTCCTTTTAATACAGAGATCTTGTAAAACCTTGGCGCAGACTAAAAATATCAATCCAAGGTTAAAACATGAGAGAATTTTGTTACAGACTGTGTGTAGGTTACCGAGGAAACAGTGGAATGAGTGTGGCGCGGCTCGAGATTGGTGAAAGGGCTCGCCAGCAAGAGAGCAGGAGGGAGTTGAGTATGCCACAAACAGAGGGCTGTGAATGGAGGACTGAGTCGCACACCTTCTAAAATTCACACCGTTTACAAACTCTTCTGGAATCAATGAGAACTTGTATAATTATTTACAGGCTTTAAATATGTTACTAAATACTACCTACCATTTGTACTAATCATATTCCTAACATAATTAAAGTACCTTACCTTTTAATCAATCTTCTATGTTTACTATAATCATGAAGCTTATGCCTTACTAATTGCGTCCGTGTTTTATTCACACTTTAAACTCGTAGACTCAGGTTCAGTAAGAAATTTAGCTGCTTTATTCAAAACATAAATTGTTTGTGAGCTGTTATAAGTAGTGCATGACGAATCCTCAGTGAAGAATGGATGAATCATTTATTAATAGCACTTAAGCATCTATTTAGTCTTTTATTGATGAACTGTTCTTGAACTGATGCCTTGTAATTTGTTGCACACAAACACACCCAGCCGTGATCACAGTGAAACATGTCGAGCAGATCTCTCGTCCACAACAGGACACTCACGGAATGTAACGGGAATAAAACCTGGAATAAAAACTCAAACGGACACCAAGAAACCTGAAGTAAAATCACGAAACTCAGCATCACTGTTCGTTTCTCATGGGCTCACAGAAGCTGAGAAGCACCACAGCAGTTGTTTTAAAGGACTGAGGAATTCTGTTACGTCAGCACGAGTTCAGCTGTAGGTAGGAAGTAAATCCCATATTTACCAGTTCCGGTATACGTTTATCACGCCTCATTTCTCATTCAGTCACTGTCATTTAGTTTGCTCATGGTTTATATGTTGCAGTAAATAGTGGTGCTGTTAACCGGTTGACCAATAACAGTGTCTGATCTCATCATCTCATCTTATTTTGGTCCATTTATTGGAGACTTCTGAACTTATGCCCTTTGTTACCTGAACAGCTTAGAGCACAGACAGTAAACTTTACATGGTTGTACAGTAAGCACTCGTGGGTTATGGCTCATGGCAGTGTGGGGTTTTTAGTTTTGGCCACTGCTTTTTTTCTGTCAAAAAAGACATTTTTACATATTTATTTGTATAGGTTGGGGGTTTTCTAAGAAGAAAATAGATGTGAAATGTGTGTGACTTTGGAAAATACATGCAATATAATTATTATTCTGCAATATTGTGGCATGGCTTACACACATACTCACACACACACACACACACCACAAACATGTCATGTTACCATGGTAGTGTCATTGCAGTGCTTACAATGGTTCACCACACAAAAAGTATTTGTTGGTGGGGTTCTTTTCATGCTATGGCCAATAACTGTATAGACACAAAGTGCATCTTGTAGGTGTAGGTGTAGGTAGGTGTAGTATTTAAAATGGTTCTTGTGAGACTTTTCTGAATATTTGGGAGTCTTGTCTGTAGGCATTTGTGGCCAATAATTATAAGAGCATCCCAGTAAGGTCAGGGCTTTGTATAGACAGCTGTAGTTTTTTCACACTAAATTCATCAAACCACATGTTTATAGCTCTCACTTTGTGCACAGGAAACAGTCATCATGGAACAGATAAAGGCTTCTGTTTTTCCTACTGTAGCTGAAAGCATAACATTTACTGTATGTAATTGATTTTATACTCCTGTGAGCAATGGCTTAAAGTGTTAGCGTTTACCTTCCTGGGTGAAAGTTCGTTTCAGGAGGACTAGTGGGAATAAATCTCAGGTGGAACGTTGTTCTTTTATTCATGTGGGTCAGTCCAGGATTGTGAACATTGCAGACCAGTGTGGAATAATCAGAGGATGTGAACACTGTGCACTGTTTACACAATGTGTGTTTCTCTTCAATTGCTGTATCAGTGCTACATTCTAAACAACAGGAGGCTGCTGGCTGGATGTTTTCAACTCTGCAGTGAAATCTTTCTAAAATATTTTGTTAATGGCTTGTACCAGTGCCACCATATTACCAGTGGCACACACACAAACTCGTTACTATCAGATTTCTATTGTCAAATGGCTTAAAAGTGCAGCAGAGAGGTTACAGCAAATCTTTTTTTTTCTGGTAGCTGCACGACATGTCTAAAAATAAGTGGACATCCATACTAATTAGTTCATGTATTTTAGCCTCATCTGACATTTGTATACAATTAATTGTGTATACCTAACAGTGTGGCAACAGTCTATGGAAGGTCCCTCTCTGTTGTGCTGCACTGAATCCTGGGATTGCCTTCACCACTAAGGAAGCATTAGATGCTACCTTGGTATTCAGTCAGATTATCACTTTGAAATAAAGCACCTTAGTAGGCAGCATTTTAAGGTATCTAAGAATTCGGACAGCCTTTTTGTCTGGAGTGTGGAGGATGACGTAAAATGCGTCTATGTAAAGAGCTCACTAGGTTTTCGGACAGACCCATAGTTAAGCTATTTTTGTTTGAAGGAATTCCAATGCCCTATACAGTGTCCTGACCTGAGCCAGGTGTTCTCGATCAACATCTGTGCCTGGCCTTTTAAAAGCTCTTTTGACTAAATGTGCACAAGCCAATTCCCACAGACACCCTCCAATATCTCATGGAAAGCCTTTCCAGAAGAGTGGAGGCTTGTAGTGCCACACAGACCCATGGATTTCCAACATGCTTATTTTTCCGGTGTCCACATACTTTTGGTTATATAGTGTTTCTTCATATGTTTAGTCTGTTCAGTTAAATCTAATAGATACAACAGCAAAGAAATTTCATTCCTTGTGTAAATCTGTTTCAGTTCTTTTATCTTTCTCGCTCGGTCTCTAACGGAGTAAAGCTGGGAGCCGTTACCACCCACACACTCCATCTTCAACTCGCAGCCTGACATCAGATTTACATTCAGAATGAAAGAGTGAACACACACACACACACACACGCGTTCACTCGCTCACACATGAACACACGTTCACTCAGTCACACACGGACACACTCCCACCCACTCCTCTGCACATACTCTCACACTGCTTCTGTACGAGAGCATCACACTCACACACGAGAAATATCAGAAGCTTGATCATTTCTGAAACATTGTTCATGGTGATTTCTCCTTCTGTTGTTTTACACTAATGAAATAGATATGTCGGGGGCTTTGATGAGCGTGTTACATGGCTTATCTGATCGTTGTCTTGGCTGACAGTAGAAGCACTTACGCAGCACTCAGACATAATGACTCTGAACCACTGGACCAGCGCAGCACAATAAAAAGTCTTGTACCCGTTTTTAGACTTTCCATGTCGTTTTTGTAATTGCGATGGACTGTAACAGGTTCGGGTTGTCATCCACCCTCACGTCTCCATTCAGCGATGTATTTCCGTAAGTCAAATGTGAGGTAGCAGGAAAGGTTGCCATAGCAACCGAAAAAGAGCCAGGATTTGTATCAAAATAGACAGAGTGAGAATGTTTTAATAACTGGACCCGCTGAGCTCATTTCACCAAACTGTTTTCTGTCCTAATTAAATGGTTCATCAATAAACGTGATCAGTAGGATTGAACTTAAGCTTCACTGATGCTTAATGAGACTTTAAAGGACAGCTGGTCTTTCACAAAAGTTTGAGTACTATATTCTAGAGTAACTGAAAACAAAATTAAACCCTTTTCAGCAAAACATACATTATTAAATTATTTATTCATTATTTTTTCGTTCTTTTTTCTTCCCAGTATAATTATATCCAATTCCTCCTGATTGCAACCTTTCTCCTGCTGCTGCTGCAGACTTTTTCACGCCCCCTGAACACACATACGGGCCGACTGTTCCTTTTCACCTGCCAAAGACGGGGTCTCACAGAGCGCAGTATCATGTAGAAAAGTCACGCACTGTCATTCACAATCAACCGCCCCTTGTGCAGGCGCCTCCATCAGTCCACAGAGGCTGTAATTACAGCAACAAAGAGGAACCCTTGCTTGACCATTTGCTTCCCCTAAAGACACAGAGTCATTCGTGTCTGCGTAGGTTCCCGGCCGGTTGATAGCACAGCTGAGATTCAAACTTATTGGTGTTGGGATTAGACCCCTGCACCACCTGAGCACCTTTCCTTTATATAATTGATTTATTACGTTTTGTTGTGGCTAAAATATATAAATTCAAAAACTAGAAGGTGTGTCCTAATACTTTTGTTCAAATATTATACTACATGTTTATTACATACATTACATGTTGCTTCTTTTTCAAGGTCACAGAGCTCAATAAATAATAATAATCAAGATTGTGTTGGATTAGTTACATTATTATAAAAACTGAGCACCATGACACTATGATTTCCATTTGTAGGATAAATGTTTAAGCTGTGCTTCAGTGGGTACAGGTCTGGTACTGTTTCTGCCTGCCTTGTAACAAAAGCTTTTATGTTTCAAAACATTTTTCCAGCAGCTTCTGTATTTATTATATAAAGGTTTTCGGTGTCAGTCCTCAGGGTTTACTACCATGAAGATGTTTCTCTTCTGGCTCCCTGGTTCTTTACAAATTGGATCAGGTGTGTTGTGTGGAAGAAAGCTCACAAATTTGCAAGACTGATATTGGAAAAACCATGTGGTGGACCTCAGGCTGTGTCTGGAGGAATTCTTTTTATTTTTAAATAAAAAAAAAATCCTCTTTAAAAGCTAATTTATTTAAGAGGGTAGTACTACTATCAGTTTCAGCTTAATCCAGCTGTCGTGTGTTTGGCATGGTGTCTTACTGTCTGCATTTGTTTTCTCCAGGTTCTTCTTTCTACAACCCCAAAAATGTGCCAGTAGGTGGACTGGCAACTCAAAAAATAAGAACGTTAATAGGTGTGTAAAGCATTTTGATGGAGTAGGGTATTGTTTAGGGTTTGTTCTTGTTTGAGATGGGCCCCATACCCACTACAATTTTTTGCATCCTTTCATTTTGCACACTTCTCTCCCAATGTAGTAATTTACAATTCCCTCTCTCTCTCTCTCTCTCTCTCTCTCTCTCTCTCTCTCTCTCTCTCTCTCTCTCTCTCTCTCTCTCTCTTCAGCTCAGCTGTCTTTGAATCACTAGTAGTACAGACATCAATCTGCCATTCTGCTAATCATAGTGGTCAAAGCCTGAACAGAGCCAGTACAGCCATAAAAGTTCAGCTCAGTGCTCTCATACAGTATTGAACACAGTAAAAGTTCAGTACGTAGTAGAAGCCGGTCATCTATTAGATAAGCATAATGGTCCTAGCAGGAAGCTTTAGGTTGAGGAAAGTAACAGTAATAAAGCAGGTTCGATCTGTGTGTGTGCTGTGCATGTGTATGAAGGCATCATGGACACAGAAGTTTTGCGAGTCATTTCTGTGTCTGTACAGGTTTCCTCAGGTACACTAGTTTTCTCTCATCTCCACAAAACAAGCAGTGCTGGAAATGATTATCTTCTGTTTTCTCTTTACAAACAAGTACTCAGGTGCAGGTCCCGACCAGCAGGTTTCAACCAATACACCTCATAACCTCATGTTACTATTCAAATATTTCCCTGTCGTTCAGTCACAGTCTTACACAGGATTTCATCAGTCTCACACACTGCTGAGCATCGAATCTGCTGGCCTGAAAATATGACAACTGAAAGAAGAGGAAGCTGATGTTTACCGTGCATCATTTAACTCTGTTCTTCTTCTGTTTAACTCTATTTTTAACTTTCGCAAATTCTTAAACATCTTGAACTTTTGTGAGAAGTGGGGGAGGGGGGGCAACTTTATCTAACTTGTGTTTCTCCCAGGGAAAGAAAGTCTGATCAAGCTACTCTCATCCTATTTAGTTTACACTGGCTGCATGTTCCTGCTGATCTCCTTAAGTCGTATAGCTAGGGCTCTAGATTTCACAGATTTCAAAGAAAAGTGCCACATTTCACGGCCGTCATTACATAACACATAAATTAAATGATAGAATAAATGGAAGCTACACTACACAGCACAGCCCACTTTAATGGTTGAATGTAAACCTAGAACATGTTTTGTCTCAAATACAATGTCAGTGTTTTGAAACGCCCCCCTCTGCATCCACAGAATTGGTTGGGAGTTTTCCAAACTTAGTTACCTGAGTCATGTTTTGAGCTGCTTTACACTTCGACATCTTGGACATTTTGACTAACCGATTCCTACCTGAATTGCCGTAGGATTGCTAGGACGCCTCATAGTGCAGATTAACCAGTAAACATGAGGCACTTGAACGCTACACAACTGAAAAATGTTAAATCACTAAACACAAACATTACATTTTAAATTTTACAGCAAAAAATCATTTCACGGCCCGTGACACAGTTTTCACAGCTGTGGACACTTTGTTCAGTCGACACAGGACTTCTGTACATTTTTATAATAATTTGCAGCACTTTCTTTGCAAGGTGGGTTTTGTACATTGCCTTTCAACTCTCAATTTCAAACTCTCCCAGAATATTAGGAGTATAAGCTTGATATTTAAAAAAAAATCTGTATCTAAACCTGGATATGTCCAGTTTACCGTTCAGGGTTCCAGTTTTTATACCAACTAGTCTAAAGTCTAGAAGTTATTTTAAAATCACTAATGTAAAATTTCACCATCTGTACATCACTCATGACATTTCTGTAAAAAAGGTGATTTGTTGTTTTGGTGTTGTGTAGAATAGAGAAAAGAGAACTGCTCACAAAGGGAGTGAAAAAATACAGATAGACCTGGATGAGGATGAAAGTGTGGAAGATAGAAGAAGAGCGACAGGACTGGAGAGGGAGGGAGGCTGAGATGAGGCTGTTGGAGAGAGATGGATAAATGCACTATTTGAATTATGTAAAAGAGGTGCGTGGGTGAAAGTGAACAAACTGTGTGTGTTAAAGCGACGAGGAGAGCGGGGTGAGGAGGATGGATGGAACATGGATAAGACCGACATACAGACAGATTGATAGCTGGAGCAGCAGTGGGTATTTACTGTTTGATGTATGGAAGAGTTAGCATTGATCAGAACAGAAGGAAAAACAGAATGCCTACGGCTTTTTTTCCCTGTTCTGTGTCGCCTGCTGGATCGCGCCCAGCCTCTGCCGCCCCCTCGTCCATTATAGCGTCCATTCATTTGTTTCTGCTGGACTGAGTTTGGCAGTGCCTCCTGAACCACGAGCGGAACTTTGCGTCCACATTTATCACACACACACACACACACACACACACAAGCATATGCGTGCCCAAGGACGCCAGTCAATAAGCACTCTGTTTGCCACCACAGCTTCTGGATCTCATGACTGCAGCTTCGTTTTCTCTGGGGGTTCAGAGATTCGGTGGATCTTTTTTTGCATTTATTTAGCATGCACATTCTTTCATGATGTTATTCATGCTTGTCATGCTGAGTGATAAATGAAATATTTGAAAAAGGAGTGAAGCCCAGCGAGAACAAGCACTGAATGTGTCTTGAAAATTAAATGCTTGTGAGCAAAATACATGATTTTATCTATTTAGTGGAATTATTTCCTGTTATGACAGTTGTAGGCAGTTCAGCAGTTAAGGTACTGGACTAGTAATGGAAATGTCGCTGGTTCAAGCCCCGCCACTGCCGGGTTGCATTTGTTGGGCCCTTGAGCAAGGCCCTTAACCCTCAATTGCTTAGACAATATACTGTCACAGTACTGTTAAGTTGCTTTATTACATTCAAGCAAGCGTCTGCTAAATGCCTAACATGTGAAATGTAAATGACCATTTTTCTGCCTGCTACACCTCATGCCCAAAAGAAAGTGGACACCTGACCATGAGCTTGTTGCACAACCTATTTCAAAACCTTGGCCATTAATGTAGATTTGGCCCACCTTTGTGGCTTTGGGCGTGTGTCTTTGGGCATTTGTGCCCATCCAGGCTAAGGAGCCTTTGTGAGCTGGAACGAGAAGGCAATGGCATTCCGATTCATCACAAAGGATAGCTGAGATTGAGGTCAAGACTGTGTACAGAGCACAACAAACACCTGAATTTATGCACCTGTTAGCAATGTCCCCTCCAAAGTGGATTTGTGTGTATGATCTAATAATATGGATTTTTTTTACATAATTACAATACATTTATTCTGGGTTTTTCTGTTAGAAGTGTATTTGATTATTATTATGTGAAATTTAAAATCCTAATGGCTGTTGCATTATTGTTTAGGGCTTTGTGGAAACATTACTGCTAAACATTTATAGCAGTAGCTCTAACAGATACTCACAATAGTTCAGTGTAGCTCTAAAAAATCAAATCCTTTTTGGAGTATTGAGTACTTAAAATACAGTAGGTTGTGGTATGAAATCTTAAAAACAACCAGCAAAAATCTAATTATGTACCCCCCTCATCACACCCCCATATTAACACTCTTCTACGTCCTTGTCTGTATAAACAACTCCATCGCATACATCATACCAGGCTTGTAATAGAAGCCATTTCTACATTCACCATGATTATACTGTTGAGTGTAACTTCGTGGAGATGTTGAAAGTGGTGAAGGATCCATTTATATGATTGCATGGTGTCGGCATACAGCCAGTAAAACTGAGGCTATGTGAGCAAGTGAGTGCATTATTTTGCAGTAGACAGTTTCTAACTATAGCTTTTCTTCAGTGATTCATTTGGTAAATGGTATTATTTGCCCCCTACAGGAATCATAATGCCTTTCCATCAGATTTGTTCTCATGCCGACTCGAAGGAGAGAGAAGAGACCGATCATAAAATTCTCATTAAAGCAGTAAGAGTGGATGATGTGGCTAAAATAGCATTTTACAAAACTACAGTACATCACAGTGTTGTGATGAACCACATGCTTAAACGTTTCATGAACCTGCACTGTACTGCAGGGTTTTTCACCTGCATTATGGTCATAATTTTTTACATGACTCAGGCAACACAAACAATGCATCTTAGTCTCTCTGTTTTGCTCCGTACAATTGGTCCCACTTTGCTTTACAAAATGTAACATAAAGCCTCCACAAGGGGGCAATCACTGCTGAAAAGTCCAGTGGTGGTATGATTTAGACCTCTCAAGTCAATGCTTGGCATTGCACATCCTGATCTTGTGTTACACTGAAAAGCTTTTAATGTTTTTACTTTTTCATCGTTGCATCTCAATCACAGTAATCACAGTAATTACAAATGGCCTGTGATGCTTTAACAGTCACTAAGCTCTTTGGTACGATACATTTTCCTGCCAGTGTTAGTCTGTGATGATTGCATGTAGAGCCCGGTACTGTTATTTCTATCTTAAAACATGTTTTACTGCAGTAATTCTAGGTAAAATAAATAATTAATTTGAGTAAGTGTAGAAACTTTTCCTCAGCTTGCTTAATTGCTGTGATGGAGAATTGCAGAGTTTGAAGAATCGACTGGTTTAGTCAAGGAATGACACAGGGGCGGCTGTTAGGGATGCAAAACTTCTCTGATCTTTATTGTATTTACTTAGCATTCTAGCTTATATGTACTTGAACTTTAAATGCAATTCCTATAGTTGTATGTGCATTTTCTTTAGATTTCCTATCTCAGTGCTCTATATTTTTGACCCACTGCAACCCTGACCAGGATAAAGCTGACCACATACAATGAATAAACGAATGAATAAAAATGCATGTGTACAGGATGAGACCTCGGAGCTGAAACAGAATAATTAAATACTAAATCAATACAAATTCCAAGAAATATATTAATTTTAAGGCTGTATGACTGATTTAATGCACCTGATATGCATGTGGATAAATTCCACTAACTAAACCCGGTGTCTACATTCTTTTGAAACTAATCCACATCATACATTTATTTTTTTCTTGTGTTTTTCTGTTCATGTGAGACTCATTGGTGGTTTTGCTGCAGGAGTTGGTGTGTGTAGTGGGAGTTTATAACAGTGTTCTGATCTGGTCATTTATCTCTCTCTCTTTCTCAGACTCCGCTCGCCTCAGGCGGAAGAGCATTGCCACTGGGCGCCAGCCGAGCATGGAGACCCCTCCCATAGCCCCCCCTCAACCTTTCCGACAGTCCGTGAGTACCTCTCCATACCGTTCTGGCTCGCTCCTGCTGCCCCATTGCCATTCCCTTCTGCCCTCAGCCCCACTTCCTTTCACCCCAAAGACTGCAGGCACACCCCTCTCCTGTCTCTCTCTTCCTCCTTCCATCGACCCTCCCACCGGTCAGTATCCCTTCCCTCCCTCCCACTTCACCTCTGTCTCCATCTGTTTTTCTCTCTCTCTCCCTCCCTCTGGCACCTCAGCTTCCTCTCTTGACTCTCATAAGGCGGACCGGAGGGTTGAGCCCTGTCTAGCTCCTCTGATCTCTTCTGAGGTATGTGATCCTGTGATCGCACCATGCTCACGGCACAGTTGTGCCAGCATGTGAAGAATGTCAGTGCATGGCACCAAGGTGCCAGACAAACATGCTTAGTCAGGAAGACAGCATGCTCACCAACTTCACAGCCAAAACCTGAGTCAGGCGCTCAAATGTCACACTCCAAAAAAGACACAATAGTGAGAATTATTAACACAATAGTTTATAATTTGTCGCACCATGTGCTGAATTAAAGCTTTTAATTATTATTATCTAAAAATAAAGATTTAAATTGAATAATTTTTTTATGTAGAATAAATTATATGCCTTCAACTTTATTTTAGAAAAGGGCTTTTTTTATTTCTACATGACCTGTGCCACATCCAGATTCAAATCTCAGTGGTGCTATTGACCAGCCTGGTGTGTCTACATATTCATAATTGGTTATGTCTGAGGAAGAGGTGTGGGCAAAGCTCTGTGATGGATTGGTTCCCTGTGCCCAGGCTATTTCTGCCTTGCAGCCAGTGTTTTCAGTTAAAACCAGCCACAACCCTGAACAAAATAAAGTGCTTAAATATAATGAAATGATAAAATAAAAACGTTTGCTAGTTTAGTGTGAAAATGACATTCAGTGTTTTTCCTAAATTGTTTTATGGTCAAGTTTAAGGGTCTGGAAAAATATATGAAAAGACAAAATTAAACTCGAAACAAATTTTTTTTTATTAATCTGAGCTTTATGAACTTGTATAGCTCAGTACATTCCAAGCTTAAATATTTTTAAAGAGAGTAACTACTCATTGCATAAAATTCAAAAAGTCACAGCAGCATCAACTTCCTCATGAAATTCATGTTACAGATTTCCTTTGGTTTTCTGTTAAAGGTAACAGGAGAAGTTAGAAGACAATTCAGAACATTATTTTACAGTTTGCAGTTATTACATTCACATTTAAGGCATTCAGCAGACACTTTCCATAATCCCAATTTCTTAGTCCTGTTGCTTTCCATGCTAAACCTTTCCCAATCTGCTAGACCCCACGAGTTATAAGAAGGTTTTGTCTTTAGTCTCTTTGCGTAGTTAAAATGAGTTTAAACTTAAAATGTTTTAAAACTGTTGTTGTACAAACTAACAACTACCTCTCAAAAATGTCGAACCTCTCGTGTGTGGCTGTGGATGTGAATCCATGTTCTGTGTAAGAATTGTAGTAGTTTGTTTGAGCTTTTTGCTTTCTTAGTCGAATTGAATTTTCTTTTTCTGGCACCTGCAACCTAAAGTTTTGATTAAACTCCTGTTTATAGCCAAATACTTCATGTACTGAATGTGTTTTGTGTGGAATATTTGCCCACAGTTCTCTACTAAATGTGGAAACAGTGCACAGCCGCTGTTTACCAGTGCTACTCTTTGCAGTTAACTGCATTTATCATTTATAATGGAATCGGGCGCAGTTGGCACTACAACGACTTAAAAATGTATTTGCAGCAATAATATCTAGAGCTTATATAGATATGGCCTCCATCCAAATAATATCTGGTCAGTGGGTGTCCTTTGAGTATTCCTGTCAAGTGATAACCAGGGTTTGGTCAGTGGAGGTGAATGTACAGATCAATAGATGAGCTACATTCAGTAACTGTATACCTATAAAGTTTATCTCAATAATATGTGTAGCTTATAAAAGAATCAATTACAGTTAGGTGTACTTAATGAAGTGCTGATTGAGTGTAACTATATGTTTTTCATTTTGTTTTCATCTTTACTATTGCTTTATCCTGGTCAGGGTCGCGGTGGTTTTGGTTTCATGGCATGAATTATGAAGCTACATTATTTCATCTTTAACTTATGAGCCGTTTCTCCAAATGGAAATATTAATGGAACAACACTCCCCACTATTGGCTGACTGGAGACAGTGCAGCCAAATCATACACGGCGAGAAATGTAATAGACTGAGAGTAGCATTTTTAAAAGTCATAAAGATTTTGCTACTATTGACGAATACGTTGTTTATTTGTTACACTATAAATCTCTAAACATTTTTGAGATAAGGTGAAATCTTACAGTTGTTTAGATTTCCCCAGATGATTGGCGTTCTGTCCACATACTTCTGTTTATATTTATAGGTTGAAACATTGTGTGTAAAATTTTAAGTGAATTTCTAAAGTTACTGAAAGTCTGAAAGAAGATCTAAACCTATAATAGTGCCTGAGTTCATGTGTTTAATTCACACATACAAACAGATTGGGGAAGATCCTTTTCTGTGTTCTGTGTTTCATATACAGATGTACACACATACATTAATGGTTCTGGTGTTGAGGAACACCAGTGAGCAGCACAGAGCCCTAACTTCAACCACACTAAACAACTGAACCGTTGATTGCAAGCCTGACCTCCATTGTCAGATGTACACATACTTTTGGCCATGTAATGTATAATTTATAGCATAAACAAAAGTTTAAATATTCCCCTGACTGTTTTGTAGAGTAAGACAGATTTGTTATACATGTTTCTAGTCACTTGTATTTTGTGTTAATCCTAGATGTGTGTTTTTATTCCAGAGTTTTCTCGGCCGAAGACTGAAAGGGTCTATAAAGCGGGCGAAGAGCCAGCCTAAGTTGGACAGAACCAGTAGCTTCCGGCAAATGATTCTCCCACGTTTCCGCAGTGCTGATCAGGACAGGTACACAGTTTTCATACTGCTGTCATAACATTTCATGTTGTTTTGTTCTTATTTCTCTTTTGTTATACAATACATGATCAACAGGGCTACGAGTTGACCCCCCTTTTGGTCTTAATTCAGCCTCCAGTTATTTGGAGGGACTTTTATTTAGATTTTGAACATGACATTTCCCCCAGTAAAAACTGTCTAAAACTGGAGCTGATTATGAGACTTTTTTTTACCCACTTAAACATTTTGGCTTTCACCCAAACAAAACAGCAGCATGTCGCTATTGCAGCAATAAGCTATGCCTGCACCTGCTGAAAAATACATTCAGAAGCCTGAGAGCAGCGTATAAAAGCTAACTGCAGGATGGTCATGTTACAAAAATGAAAGTGACCTTGTACAGGATGAGGTCTGTCACACAGATGGTCGTTGTGAATTTGATATAATGCAGCTCATCATGGCAAGCCGTTACAGAGTCTCCTCTGAGGAACGTGTCCCTCTTGAACTTTTCGGCCAGGTGCTGTGTCATTTGGCCAGATCCTTTAATCATGATTTATTCATCCATTCCTTTAACGACTGAGTAAGTGTCACCTTCAGCTGCCCTGAGCGTTTGTATAAAAAGGGATTTCTTAGTAGTGTTAAAAGTTCAATTGAAGACTGGAAGATTTGATTTCAGATCATTGTTATAAATTGTTGCTCTTTTTCATCAGAGACTTTAATCAGTGATAGAGTTTAAAAGTACATTTTATTTAATAAAACTACTGGCTTTATATAGTCTGATTCATTACTAGTGTGATAGATTGATGCCCTGCACTCAGTGTTTTCCACTGGAGCCGGACCTGCCCCGACACTGACCAGGATGGAGTGACTACTTGCAAATGAAAAAAGTGCATTTATTGGTTACATTTTTTGAATTATGTTTGACCACAGTACAAACTAAGATGTGTTCGTTCTAATAAACAACTTAATTTTCATTTAAAGATAATCTACAGGGACTTGTGTGGTCCACTGTTTGTATAACTATAACAGTTAGATGTGAGGAAGCTTTACGGTTGTGCTCCAAGCTTAAGCAGTAAATTATCTAGGCTTAGAATGATCTGACTAGCATTCATGTAGCAGACCTGATAAAACAAAAGCAAGGAGACTTGGTGTAAATGTTTATTACATGCATGTTTATTAAACCTTTGTTCAAGCCCTCTTAAGACCATTGGTTTAGCCGTGCTCTACAGACAAAATCAGCAGGTCTGAGGGTGGGAGGGCCTGATTGGCTTTTCCCTTTGTGCACGTTAATGTACTCTGGTAATAGTAGCTGCTGGTGGCTGCTCGTGTCAGGGGAGGTATGTGCTAGCCTGCCGTCGTCCTCTGCCAGCATTGGTGTTGTGTATGCAGCAGAGTTCCAAGAGCAACGTGTAATTGAACCGGGAAAGAAGTAAAATGTTAAATGATGAGCAGCATCTTACAAAAAAGGTGTAATAATTTACCAAGTAGGTGTTAGTGGAAATTTACTAGAATTAAAATATCAATTACTTTTAAAAACGGGGTGGCACGGTGGCTCAGTGGGTATCACTGTCGACTCACAGCAAGAAGGTCCTGATTTCGATTCCCAGGTGGAGTGGTCCGGGTCCTTTCTGTGTGGAGATTGAATGTTCTTACTGTGTCTGTGTGGGTTTCCTCCAGGAGCTCCGGTTTGCTCCTACAGTCCAAAGATGTGCAAGTGAGGTGAACTGAAGATACACAATTGTCCATGATTGTGTTTGACATTAAAGACTTCAACTAATCTTGTGTAACCAGTAACTACCGTTCCTGTTATGAATGTAACCAAAGTGTGTAAAACATGATGTTAAAATCCTAATAAATAATAAATGTGAAGTAAAACTGTAAGAGGCCAAAAATGGTTTTATTTAAGGTTAAATACCAAACTCACCCCTCTTGGATCCAGCAGATTATGTAACTCTTAGACTTCCTCCCCCACACCCCTCTATTTCATTTCTTTTGGTTCTGACTCATTCCTTTAGAGCTATTTTTATCTCTCTCTCTCCCCACTGTACATGTTTTACCACCCTGGTGCACATTTAACTGCTGAATGTTTACAGTAACATTGATGCTAGAGGGATACAGGATGGAAAACTGCAGCTCGTACAAGAACCTATGGATTATCAATCATTTCCTCAGTTGGATTTGCCTAATATATGAATATTTCATTTTGTTTCTGTATTTTCTTTATGTTGGTGTTTAGCGAAGTCTATTTGCATGTGTTCTTGTTAGTTTAAGGGCATGGATCAAGCTCACATGTGTGTTGGGAGATGTGCCAGATGTAGGTAGGTTTATGCTTTGCATTGTTCAGCTCAGTCTGTTTTGAATTTCACTGAAAGCCGTCCAGTTTAAGAATGACCGTCTAATTAACATTGTGTGCCATCACTGGCAGTGGTATAGGTTTATATATAAAACAAATGCTGTCTGAGTTGTAGCAGAATCTGTCACTGGTTAGATATCAAACAATATTCAGCTGAGTTATATCAAACTCAACACTGCCCTTTACCAAAGCACCAAGCTGTGTGGCTCACCACACTCTGTTTTTGGGATTAATCTTTGTATTCATTCTGTTCCTGGTCTTCTTACAGGACTCGCCTGATGCAGAGCTTCAAAGAGTCCCATTCCCATGAGTCCCTGCTGTCTCCCAGTAGTGCAGCGGAGGCACTGGACCTCACACTGGACGAGGATGCCATCATCAAACCAGTTCACTCCAGCATTCTAGGACAGGAGTACTGCTTTGAGGTGACGCTCTGATGTTTTCTAAAGTTTATTCATTTGTTCTTCTGTTGTTGGTTTATTATTGGGTTAGCAGTTAGCATTAGTGACTAGCATAAGGTTTAGCATTTCCTGTTTCTACCTAGTTTAGCGATTAGATTAGCTCAGTTTAGGGATCTGTTTTTTGTTCTCACTGTTTAACAGCAGCGTTAGCATTTAGCATAGGGTGTAGCTTAGTTTTTCCATGTTTAGAATGTTCATTGTGCTTGTTTTGTTTCTTTGTTTATTGTGTATTTCGGCTGTGTTGGTAGGACCTCAGAATTCCTCAATAAAGATTTAAATTGTTTAATAAATGAAACACCTTCATATAAAGTAAACAAGATCTTTTTAACTCAGAATTGTACATTTTACAGAACCTTGGAAGTTTACACTGCATTCAGGTAATTTCCATGACATGACAATAACTACTGTCCACATTTCTATCAGCTTGGAAACTTCAGCCATGAACCTTCAGCCATGTGGTTCTGAATGCACTTACATGACGCCCTGTATAAATGTATTTTTTTTTTTAACAATCAGGACCAGTAAGTGTGTTTAAGAAAAAGATGATAAATAATTAAAAAAAACTTACACAGAAATTTCTATTAGTTAGCTGGAAATTCCTCTGCGTCTGTATCCTTTACCACATTGTTGGTGAAACTATTTTTGAATTGAGTTGTTGCTGTAATGTAATTATTTTCTATCTCAGGTGACGACTGCTTCTGGAACAAAGTGTTTTGCCTGTCGGTCGGCTGCAGAAAGAGACAAATGGATTGAAAATCTACAGAGAGCCGTCAAGCCAAACAAAGTAAAACAAATACATTTTCTTTTTCTGACATGACTGAATAAATCTTCATCAAATGCAGTATTTTTATTCTTCTCTATTTTTTTTTACAACATCCTCTTTTACTAGTGAATTTATTACTGTATATGAAACAGCTGCCACCTGCCAGTCGTCTTAAACCATAATGAAGATTTGTTTTTCTTATTTTTCTTTTATGAATGACTGTCTTAAAGTTTATGCACACTCTCCACATGCTATCCCATTCAAATTATATTTCACTACTCAATTATATGTACATCGAGGACACTTCAGAGGTTGTTAAGTTATACTTCACTTCTCTACAGTGTCTCTAATTAAAGTTAGTGGCTGCAGACTTAAATGAGGGTGGGAATGAAGGTTTAGTACTTCCAGATGGATTGATACATACAGATGCTGGTTCACCGGGGGTTCTGGCTCAGGTAAAATATGTGGATGACAAAGAGCAAGTTTTCAAAAAGGCATTTTAGCAGATTTGTTTTCTGCTAAGAGAACATAAGAGGACACACCAAGGATACTCATTATCTTGGTATGCACATGGTTCAATTTATTTTATTCATGGAAGCTTGAAGGACAGAGATGGTTCCAGAAAACATACCTATTAGGCACTTTAGATGAAGCTGCTTTTCAAATCATGATATATTTAGCTGAGCTAAATACAACAGTAAGCCAAGGCTAGAGTGAATCAATGGCATTTTGATCTAATTAAATGACTCACCATTTATGAAAACATCCCTCTCTCCATCCAGCAGAGCACTTTGGCTCTTCTGTTGAGTTTTTAAATATAGTTTGATCTTTTTTTTTTAATCATCACAACTGAGTGCAATTCTTTTTTTGAACCCCTGCCAACTCGTAAAACCGTTCTGTTCTGTTCTGTTCTCATCTCTTTTCTATTTTTAATGGTTTTAGCTTATTCAATATCTGTTATTGAGTTCTTGTTGCAGTCCAAATATAGTCTTTTCTAGAACAAGCAATCATTTCTTTATTAACTCTTCTTCAATGTACCTTTATGAGAAATGCAGATTTTTTTAAACAAAAAAAAACTTTCAGTGTTCGTATGAAACTTTTAAGTTGAAAACTCTCAGGACATGAATTTTTCACTTCCGTAAGTGCACACACTGTTTATTAATTGCATAATTAATGTAACATGGGCACTCGTGTGGTGCAGCGGTAATTTATGCTAGCACACCACTGCTGGGATCCAGGATTTAAATCCACAGTGGTGCCATCAGCCTGTCTGGTGTCTACATACAGGCATGATTGGCTATACCTGAGAGGAAGGGATATGATACAGCAGAGATATGTATGTCTTATGATTTTAGTTATTTTTGCAACTGTTCTTTTTCTGTCCCTTAAAATTCAAACACAGTAATTTGTCCAAAAAAGTTTACAAATTGGAAACGACCAGGTAATAAAACATGCTAAGACAAAAATGTGTAATTTTACAGGACTGTAATAATTTTTACAGGTGCTGTAAGACTTTTTAACATCTTTTGATATCCACCGCCTTGGGCACAAATTGAATACTGCACAATGTGTATTAATTTGGCACTTGCTCCCATTTAAACAATTTATGTGACAACCAAATCTGTATGGGGACAATCTGGGGGGCAGTGGTAGCTTAGTGGGTATTGCTGTGGATTACATCAGGAGCGTTGGTGGCACTGTCTAGCACTGTCAAAAATGATTTCATTGTAGTTTGTTAAGCAGGTAATCATTAACATCTTCAGCCTTCTCAACATTTCTTCTCTTTCACTCAGGACAACAGTCGGAGAGTGGACAATGTGTTGAAGTTGTGGATCATCGAGGCTCGGGAGTTGCCACCCAAAAAGCGCTATTACTGTGAACTGTGTTTGGACGACATGCTGTATGCACGCACCACCAGCAAACCCCGCACCGACACCGTCTTCTGGGGTGAGCACTTTGAATTCAACAACCTCCCAGCTGTCCGCAACCTCCGCCTTCATCTCTACAAAGAGACAGACAAAAAAAGACGAAAGGTAAGCAGTTTTTGATTTTCTCTAGACTTATATCAGAAGCCTAATAGCCTAGTAATAAAGTCTAGAAATAAAATAAATGCCCATAATCTGTCTCTGTTTATCATTCCTTATTTTCTGACCAGGAGAAGAGTACATATTTAGGACTGGTCAGCATTCCCATATCCAGTATCACTGGTCGGCAGTTCGTAGAGCAATGGTATCCAGTGATTCAGCCCAGTGTCCTGGCTAAAGGAGGAGGCGTAGGAGGGGGCAAGATCATCAACGCTTCTTTGCGGCTCAAGTCTCGCTACCAGACCATGAGTATCCTGCCAATGGATCTGTACAAAGAGTTTGCAGAGTATGTCACCAACAACTATCGGACACTGTGCGCCGTCCTGGAACCACTGCTTAGCGTCAAAAGCAAAGAGGAGGTGGCATGTGCGCTGGTGCACATTCTGCAAAGTACAGGAAAAGCAAAGGTATTTGGAATTATCATGAATATTATTGACAGTGGGATATTCCAGTTTTTAAATTCATTTTGTCTTTATCTTTGCTCTGCTCAAGGACTTTCTTTCAGACATGGCGATGTGTGAGGTGGACCGATTTATCGACCGAGAGCACCTCATTTTTCGAGAGAACACCCTAGCCACCAAAGCTATAGAAGAGTACCTCAAACTCATCGGACATAAGTACCTCAAAGATGCTTTAGGTGAGAAGAGTTACTTGTTAGCCTTAATAACTTCAGTTGCTTTGATATACCTTGATATCTGATGACCGTCACTTTCATTTATTGGTTTATTCTGCAAAACTCTTGTTTTGCTTGCGTGAAGGTGACTTTATTCGAGCCCTGTATGAGTCAGAGGAGAACTGTGAGGTTGATCCTATGAGGACTCCACCTTCTGTTTTACTGGACCATCAGGCCAACCTTCGCATGTGCTGTGAGCTTGCTCTCTGCAAAATCGTCAACTCTCATTGGTTAGTTGTGTTGTGGGGAGGTGGGGTTGAATTTCAAATGTTTTGATTTTGTGATTCTGAAAAAAAGAAGCTAATAAGTCATAAGCAAGTCAACTTGAACCACAATTAAATAGTTCAACTATTTTGATGAATAAATGTTATTTATAAAGGCCTTGTGTGGCTGCAGAATCTTATACTAACCAGCTTTACCTGATACGACTGATTAGTGTTTTAAAGACCAAATGATTAAACAACTTGTACATAATTGGTATCAGAACCTGCAGTCACACTGGCCCTATTATTATTAGAGCTCTGTATATTGCACAGTAAAACAATATCATACAAATATTTGCTGAATTACTTGTTTGAAATGTCTCTCTGTCCACCAGCGTGTTTCCCCGTGAGCTGAAGGAGGTCTTTGCTTCCTGGCGAGTACGTTGTGCTGAGAGAGGAAGGGAGGACATTGCCGACCGTCTAATCAGTGGCTCTCTTTTCTTGCGCTTCCTCTGCCCTGCTGTCATGTCCCCCTCCTTATTTAACCTCACCCAGGAATACCCTGATGAGCAGACATCTCGAACACTTACACTCATAGCCAAAGTTCTGCAGAACCTTGCCAACTTCTCAAAGTCAGTATGGAAAATGAGCTGTACAGTAGTTTTGAGAATATTGAAATAAATGGTTAAATGATGATGTATTTAATATTTTCACTTCGATTGTAGGTTTGGCAGTAAGGAGGAATATATGTGCTTCATGAATGAGTTTTTAGAGATGGAGTGGGGTTCCATGCAGCAGTTTCTGTATGAGATCTCCAATCTAGACAGCATAACCAATGCAGGTGCTTTTGAGGGCTACATCGACTTGGGAAGGGAGCTCTCAGTTCTGCACAGCCTTTTGTGGGAGGTCATGGCCCAGCTTAGTAAAGTAGGTCCAGTCTGTCAGCAGCCTGATAAAAATACATTTTCTTTTGAATTGTTTTGTCAATGATGGCATTTTTATATGTGCCTCTTTCAGGATGCCATCATTAAACTCGGACCATTACCTCGCCTTCTGAATGACATTAGCATGGCTCTTCGCAACCCACATCTTCAAAGACAGCCCAGCCACCAGACAGAAAGACAACCTTCAGAGAGACAAACCGACCGGCTGCTGTCACGGCCAAGCTTTAACAGGGGAGTCTCATCCGAATTTCAGAACCTCATGATGAGGGACCTCAACAGGTAGAAAAGCAATCAAATGACTTGGAACAGGATTTTTGCAGTCCTGAAGGCCCACTGCCTGGCAAACTTTAACAGTTTCTTTACTCTCAGAACACCTCATTTAGATCATGAATTGAATATAATCCCACACGTAAGTTCAAAAATCTGCAGGGCAGTGGTCTTTCAGGACTGGATTTGAGAAACCATGTCTTAGAGGAGCTTCAAGGAAAGTTTCAAAAAATAAAATCAATGTTCTAGAAGATCAATGTTCTAGGCACTGAAGGGTTTTGTTAATCATCAGTTCCAATTATATTTTGTCTTGACTCTACTGCAGTTCCATAGATATCACTCGCTTGCCTTCCCCAACCTCCGCTCTGTCCAGTGGTGGGATTCCTGCATCGCGGCCCGGAATGGGAGGTTATGCCGATCGGGATCATCCACACCGGGCCTCTTCTAAAGATGTTTTTTTTGTCACTCGTCCCCCACTGGCACGGTCTAGTCCTGCATACTGTACTAGCAGCTCTGATATTACCGATCCAGACCCAAAGGTAAGCTCGCAAGGTAAATATAGCTGAACTGAACGAGTGGAGGGGCAAGTCAGTAGTTAATGGCCCATGTCATTGACAAATGCTTTACTGTGGTGAAAGCTGTTTGGTTCAGAATCTCATTTGAATGGCAGCTTGCTCGTCAGCACATCCTTGCTGAGGAACTTTGGTCTCCCTTTGGTCCAGTGGGAAGACGAGGCGCCACAGGCCTGCTTACTGCATGGTTCCAAATACCACCCAAGCATGGCGAAAAGAGGGCAGCACGCTGATGTGGGTGCTAATAATACACACAAACGTCTACTTGTGGTGTGTTTTGGATTTAGTATCCCACTCTAAATCAATTCGCTAATAGTAAAAGTTAATACAGAAATTAGTTAGTGTTAAGCTAGTGTACAGACTTCTCAGACCTCAAAAAGGGCACATAACTGCAGCCTTCTCCCCCCTATAGGTTCTGACCTTTAATGAAAGTATTTCTATGATGGACCTCCAGGACTCCAGAATGAACAGCGTCTCTAACCTGCAGTCTGTGGGGGACATGCTCAACTCTCCCCAGGCCTCGCTTGCTGGCTTTGGTGGCCTCGGTGGTGCAGGAGGAGGCCTTGGCGGTCAGCTGCGCGCCGGAGGAGGACGGATGTCGGCCGGCTCGGGTGGCTCCAGCGTGTCCGGTGGCCTGAGACTAAGTCAGCTGAGCCAGACGGGTACCACCACGGACTCGCTGTCCCAGCAGCAGCAGGCGGCTGCACTACGCTACCCCCTCTCTTTCCAGAACCCTCTTTTCCACATGGCTGCAGATGGGCCCCAGCTACAGCGACAGCCAAGCCGTGCTCAGGTGCCTCCACCCCTCTTGCTCGCCCCAGAGCCAGATTCGTCACACCCCGCATACCTGCCGCAGTTTGCACGCGGCGCCTTCTCCCGGAGCGAGGACCTGTCCACACTCAGGCCAGGGCCACACCTCGCTCAGCCCAGCATAGTCCACTCTCACAGCTACAGCGACGATTATACTCGCCATGGCCATGATTATGGCCGACGACAAATCTCTATGCACATGCAGGTAGTACTCTCTCTCTTTCTGTTTAGCTTATCTAGCTCAGGCTGAATAGTTAGCATCATAGTATATGTTGGCTCTGCTCTCCTAGTACCATAGTCTTTTTTAGCTTAGCTTGGATAGTTAGCACCATAGCATCTGTTGAATTCAACTTTATTAGTAGCATAGTCTTCTTTAGCTTGTGACAGCTTTTGTTAGCTCAGCAGTTAACTCTCAGTGCCATAACCTTTGTTTATTTACCTTGTTTAGCATGGTGCTCTTCAAATATGTGCTGCAACCTCTCCCTCAATGAGGTATATGAGGTATTTTGTTTGTAACATATCTAACTTTTTTCATTGTGCCCATACTAGGATAACCTCCAGCAGTCACAAATGATGGGCATGACCTCACAAACAGGCACATCTCATTCCTCGCTTGCCTCACCTCCCTCCACCGTGCAGCCTGTCCGTCAAACCTCCATAGCCCCACCTTCCACACAGCGGATGAAGTCCCAAACCTCCCATCAGCTTTCGGTGAGCTCGGCCGCTGGTGCCACACCTCCAACCAAGACGAGGCCACAGAGCGGGAACCTGCTCCAATCTCCCGAGTCTGGATTTGGAGCAAGGCAGCAGGGTCCTCGACAGCAGCTGTCCGTCAAGGATAACACAGCGCCAGGCCTGCCTCATCAGCACAGCTCTACCCGGGAGAGCCAGGGATCACAGGGCTCTCAGGGGGGGACGCCACAATCGACACAGCAATTGCACAAGGAGCGACAGCACTCGCAACAACATTTACTCAAGCCTTCCATCAGCAAACAGGTGCTTAGCAACTGCACACTTGCTGTGTTAAAACGTCTGGATAAGTATATACACATACCACATGGATGGCTCATAGCCAGGGCTACCATGGGCTTATCTGTTTATTTAGAACTGACAGGTTCTGCTTGCTGTTTCTGAGAGTTCATTCAGGATTAAAACAGCTTTAAGTAGATTTTGTACATCCCAGATTTTTCAAACTGATACAACAGAGATGCAACTTACAGACAGTTGCGTAAAATGAGCAGAGACACAGAGCTGAGCAGAGCAGCAGAGAAAAAACTATTTTAACTATTCAAATGTATTGAATATTTTAAGAGCGCACTGACAAGGGCACCTTTCAATGGCTAGGCTGGTCGGCCACACCTTCAGACATACTGGGATAGTCTATTTTACCCGTGTGCCACCTTATATAATTTAAAATGACATAAATTTGACACATTACAGACCCTCGACTGTAACTATATTTACATAGCTATCTCTTGAAGAATTAAATGATTTAAATATACAGTGAAAAGGTAATTGGCTGCTTTTTCCTTGCTTTTGTTGTTGCATAATTTTCACACTAAGTTTCAGACCGTTTAAAAACATATTTCAAATATTAGAATTATTTTTGCATCATTGCACATTCAGACGTTTTTATTATTTTGGAGATATATACTATATTAAAGTATACAGTACCAAAATAGGTGAACTTGGTGCTTCTTTTTGTAAACGTGGCCTATAGTTTTTAAAAATTGGCAATATTGTTGTAGAGCAAAATGCAAATAAATAACTTAAACAAGATCCTTTTATTATTATTATTATTATTATTATTTTAAAATATTTTCTCTCTTTTCAGGGCTCATCTCCCAACACCCTAAACCCACTCACCCCTGCTTCAGAAAGGACGGTTGCTTGGGTGTCCAACATGCCACACCTGTCTGCTGACATTGAGAGTTCTCGCATAGAGAGAGAGGAATACAAGCTGAAGGAGTACTCCAAAAGCATGGACGAGTCACGTTTAGATAGGGTGTGTTTCTCTCTTCCATTTTGGAGCCTATACATTTTTTTAAGATTTACTGTCAGAATATCAGAGATGGAAAAAATTTCAGTGCAGTTTTTTAGTAAACACAGAATATTTTGCTGGCTCTGCGTTTGCACCATATGTATCAGCTCTGTTGTTAGGAACTGACTTCCATCTGCCTGCAGTTTGCATTTTCCTGAGTGACTAAGACACTGAGCTGAGATTAAGTTAAACAGCACCAAACACACACACACACACACACACACACACAGAGAGAGTAGTAACTTGCATTAATTAAGTAAGCTATAACAAAACTGTGAAGCTTAATTGTTATATTAGCTACTTAACTGAACAGGACTGGTATCCTGTCAGTGGTGTTTATCTGATAGCAGCCTAGAGTCCTGCTACAACAGGAACATTTAGGAACATTTTGACTGTCTGACTTACTTTTACTTTTACATTTAAAAAGGTGTCCTAAAGATGGTCAGTAAGTTTGAGGTCAGGGCTCAGTGCAGGCCACCAAAGTTCCTTCACACTAAACAAGTAAGTCAGTGATAATAACCCAGGGTTCAAGTAGATTCTGAATCAGTGTTGATTTTTTGTCTATTGAATACATTGTGCTGAGAGAGCAGGCTGCGAAATAAATTAGTCACCAAATGGTCTGCATCATGCTTCCTAGTACCACAGAGCAGGTGTTAAAGGAAATGGAAGTCAAATCTGTCACCTCCACAACAGATGGTGTTTTGGGCTTGTCTATGAATTATTGAAATGATACAGATGAATGGAATGAACTTTGAAGTAATTTGAAGTTATTAAACTTAACAGGACAATATTTTATTTATTTATTTATTAGGATTTTAACGTCATGTTTTACACTCTTTGGTTACATTCATGACAGACACATGGTAGTTAATCGTTACACAAGGTTCATCACTTCTCAAGGTTATATCGAACACAGTCGTGGACAATTTTGTATCTCCAATTCACCTCACTTGCATGAACAGGACAATAGAACTGCTCTTACTGTGCAATCAACATTTACCAGCTTTTATAACTTACCATTAAACTTATTCTGACTTTTTGCTGTTAGAGACTAATTTTATTTTAGAGTTTCTGTATGTAAGATGGGACACCTGATTTTCACTTTAACACACTAAAACTACATGGTCAACAAATTCTTAAAACACCTGAATACCTACCTACAGGTCAGGTAGGAGGTGCAAGCAGCTTAGATCAATGTAGTTCAGTCACCTCAAGTCAGAGCCTCAGTAATACATTAAGTTTTAAAAGTGTCTGATAATGTTTACAAAACCACTTTTAATTTCCTCCCTGTACCAATTTAGCCCATGTTTTTGGTGCAGTGATATACATCATTTGTCATTTGTCAAAGGTTTATTGTCATTTCAGCTATATACTGTACAAGTACATATTGAAATGAAACAACGTTCCTCCAGGTCCAAGGTGCAACATAGAACAAAAAGTGCAAGACAGTACAGTACAGTAATAATAGGGCTTAAAAGAAAACCAGTGGTTGCAAACCACAATTCCACCATGGCTTAAAACCATATATTACAGGAATGCATTTATTACACATTGTCATCAATGTAAAAGACTATGTTTGTTTATATATGCCAGTTACTTAATGAAGAATTCTGATTTAGGTACAATTAGCCAACAGCTTGTTTATTTCTGTTTGTCTTTTTAGATAATTTGGGTAATTTACCGTGCTCATGTTTCAAAAAGTGGCGCACTTAAACCAACCTGGTAATTACCAGGAAATGGTTCTTTCCAGGATTTTGACTCTGCAATACACTTAGCCTCCAAGTAGAAAACAAGCAGTAAATTTTTAGGTAAAATTGCATTAGGGAAAGACATTACCATTAACTACTGCTATGTTTAAGCCATGGCTTGGGGCAACCAACACAACAAACATAGTTGTTTAGCTGTACTTAAAGTTATTTTGTGAGCCTTTTATCATACAAGCTGTAGAGTTTCAGGAACTTCGCCTCTGGCTCAGTTAGAGCACATGTCCCAGTTTCCAAGTGCCTTTTGATGTCATATGAAACTGTACTTACTGACACCTTGGCTTTCATCACAGTTTCTATATAGAAAAGACCTACATCTTTAAGGGTTAGAAACACTTTGCCTATTTTTCGTTGAGGAGCAGCTGTAGGTTGTTCATTAATGACTTTTGGCAGTTTACTGCTTACCTTTGTATGTTTTCAGAACTGTGCCCTGAACTGCTGGATTATTAATAAAATATTGGAAAATTTGGGTGCTCTAACACTTTTGACCAGTGGTGTATTTTGGTGTGATTATTACAGAATACTGGTCCATCTTGTAAGGTTGATCTATTGTCCTCGTCTTTCAGGTGCGTGAATATGAGGAGGAGATTCAATCTCTGAAGGCGCGGCTGATGATGTCCCATCGAAAGCTGGAGGAGTATGAGAGGAGGCTACTCACTCAGGAGCAGCAGACCAACAAGATCCTGCTACAGTACCAGAGTCGCCTGGATGACAGTGAGAGGAGGCTGATGCAACAGCAGCTGGAGAAGGACTCCCAAATAAAAGGAATAATTGACAGGTAATAAAAGGGTCTTGTAAAGGTAAAACACTGGAACGTCGAAATAATGTGAGAGGGCAAGTATACTGATTTACAATTGTATTTTAGGTAGCATGAAAAGCAATGTATGAAACAGTGCTGGCACAATGTATTCATTAATAGGATTATTTATTCACAATGCCAAATTTAGTTTTAGTATAAGTTTTATGCAAAGACAATGCATTAGATTTAATAAACTGTAATAAGTGAACATAAATAGAAACTGATATTGAGAGTTATTTTTTAATCTTAAAATATATCAAATATTTTCTAAATTATTGTTCTACCCATTGTAATAGTTTATGATTAGAATATATAAAATATAATTTAATATTACATGATTATATGATTTATTTTTCTCTCAAAATAAATAAATGCCAGCTATTTCTACAAATCTACAAATTCTACTATCCATAAAGTAATACTGAAACTGACTTTTAGTTTAAATAAATAATAAATCGTGTTTCTTTTGTGGTGAAATAGTGGCACCATACAGGGTTTGATTCCTGGTAACCTAGAGCACATCGCTCTTTCAGTCTCCTCCAGGAATGAAGATACAGGGTGAAAACACTCATACAATTACTTACCTTGAGTGAATAAAGTGAAGCTTAAGTAAACAGGTTTATACCTGAGGCTGTATTTTTAAAATAAAGTAAACATTAAAGTCTAGAGTTTAAAAGGCACTTTTACTAATTATGCTATCAGTAATTAAAGAATGAGGTACAGTATATAAGAATGAGTGAGGGGAAGTCCTGCATGTTTGTAGAGGGAGAGTTTGTTTTCCATAATAATTTAGGCAGCATTAATAGGCTTTCCTTTGAATATGTTTTTTGGAAAATCTTTTAAGGTTTATCTGAGGTATCATGGTGATTTATAGTATTTATTTTTCAGCTGTCATATGTTCTGTCATATGTCTATGTCCATTTCATTAGCAGCTCTCAAACCTTGCAATAAAACACATGCTGTTGTGTCTGACTGTCTTTGTCTGTACTGCCTAATGTTTGTAGACATGGTGAATGGATGTTTCACTGTGAGAAAGTACTTCAGGAATCAAATACACCAAATTCATCTTGTAGTTATTGTAAAGGACTTCGATCGATTTACACCTGATAAAAAAGAACGAAAGTCCAACTAATCTGTTGTTGAAAAAAGTATTGGAGATATTACAGAGGGAGCAGCTACATTATATCATGTATACGAGGATATAAGAGTTATGTGAATACATTTATATGATTAATGTTTATGGTGATTTAAAACAGCAATTATTGAAGGAATTTAATTACATGGTTACACGTTTGTCCGAGGAAAAAAAGAATGTGAGTTTACTGTATGTTTTTAAATGTTAATTTGCTATAGAAATTTTTAACACATGTAGTATTATATAACTTACATTTAATGTTCTGAGTATATATATACAATATACAATATTGTCTATTTTATTCCTACACTGTGCAAAAATTAAGCCTTATACAGAGCTGGCTCTACCTAATAAACAACATAAACAGCTGTTTAAAGCCAGGCAGCCACCAGGGGCCCCATTACCACTGTAACTTTTTTACTTGTATTATTAATGCAATACTTGTTTTCAAACTATAATTGCTCTGCGCTTTTAAAAGATTTCTTTAAAATATTCTAATATTGCTTTATTCTTTACTTTGTTATATTTAAGTTCATGTTTGTTAATCTATTAGCCATATCATAGACTGGATTCAAGTATTCAGACCCCTTGACTTTTTAAAAGTTTTACTTAGCAACATAAACAATCACACACGATGAGGTGAAAACATGCTTTGTAGAGTAATTAACTGTAGTTGTAATTAATTAACAATAAAAAAATATTCAGACATATTGCTGCTGTGGCACTCCAAACTGTGGTCAAGTGCATCCTGTTTGCTTTAATAATTGTAAAATAAAGGAAGCTTGGCACAACTTTGAAGTTGGCCGTCCGACAAAAATAGGCATCCAGGCAAGAAGAACCTTGGTCAGGGTAGTAAGAACCAGTTTGTCATCATGGCTGATTCATTAAGATTAGTAATTATATCCTGTCAAAATCAAATCAACAATAAAGTCAAGTCTAAATACTTCCTAAATGTACTGTATATTATTTATATATATATACACAGTATATATATATATATATATATATATTTAGTAATGTGTGTTACACAGTTATTTATTTTTGTGCAATTAAAACATATTATTTAAACTTTAATTACATTTATATTTGTTAGACTGTTTACAATGTTTAGTTTTGTTGGGGTGCTGGGATAAAATGAATTATTGTGCTGAGAGAAGCAAGCCTTACTCGACATTACTTTTAACAGCTCATATCTGAGCTTAATTAAGTAAATCATTGTTTTGTTGTGAAGACCTGTGAAGTATGTTTGTGTTTGTATTGTACTTCATGTATTGTCTCCATGCTTTTTTTAATTTACTTGTTTTGTCTGTTGCTCTTTTATCTGTTCCTTACTGTTTTGTAAAGCCATATAATGCAGTATCCTGTGGAATAAAATATAAAATATCATTGTTTAAAACAGTTTTTGTGGATTCTCTTATTTGCCCAGTTTTTAATCTTTCTAATGTGCAGGACACATGCATGCCAGTCTAAATAAACACTACATGTTATTGTACTGCATCAAACTTGTGACTGTTTTCTTTCCCACATCTCTCACACATGTATGTGTGTATGTGTTCATTCTTTCATTTGTCCATTTTTCATTTTATTCTGCAAATTTATTTCAGGTGGATAAACTGTGAATGATAGAGAAGCACAAATATATTATATAATATAATATTTTATAATATATATATAATATTATTTTTAATATTAAAAAATACACCTGACCCGAATGCATTTTAGAATATTAAACTAAAATCACATGATATACTGGTGCTAGCCAGTCGTGTCTCTGCTCGCACGGTGCATCTCCAAGTTCTCATATAATCAAAGTTTCTCCACAGGGATGATAAAACACAATTCACAAGATGTGCATGGTAATTAAAATCCCACTATTCACATATAGACAGCTCTCTCAAAATACTGTCAAATTTTACAAGAGAACAAAAAACACATTAGTAGTTAGGCCCTGGTGCACGACAAATGCACAGTTCAGCTACTGAGTGAATGGTGTTTAAATAAAAATGGGACATGAAAGTGTGCAGTTTCACTTTCTAAATATCTTTATTATTCATGAGTATTGCTAATAATAATTATAATTTTGTCTTTATCTCTCCATCTTACATGAAGACTCATGGCAGTGGAGGATGAGTTGAGGGTTGGGGCAGCAACTGAGCATAAAGCCAGAATGTTTGCAGATCAGGTCAGTTTTTCTATTTCTGCTTTCTCTCTTCTTGCTTTCTCTTTCTATTTTCTATTCCTATTTCTATTACATGAAGATTCTCTCTGCCGTGTCCAGTTTGTTCTAATGTCTGCGTGTCAGTACATCTGTTGGTATTGGATTGTCTGTATGTTGGTTTGCCCTGCTCGTCAGTTTTTGGGCTTGTGTAGCCTTAATGAAATGACTTATTTGCATCCTTATTGATCTTTTTGTGGCCGTGAAACACATTTGCATCCGGGTTGAGTCATGGCTGGATTCTATGTGAAGGTTGTCAATTCATGTACATGCAATCTAGTGTCATGTTGCTTTGGATCATTTCAAGCTTCATCATTGTGACCAAACAAAGTCAATTGGCTGACAATGAAAGAGTATGGCAGCATACATAATGAGAATATTTTGTTTAAGAAAGTACCTTAGAGTTGCCATGTGTAGTGAAAAGTTAATACTGCCCATGTGAACATCGGTAGGCAGAATTCAGATGTTACTCTGGTTGGTTTGGTAGATGGGGCTTGTATATGATGTGTGGGGATTTGCAAAAACACAAAACTGTAATGTTTTGTAATCACAGTATGAAAAACATCATTTTTAAAACATTCAATCTTTTAAAAATGAATGGACAGAGAAAATAGTAGTTTTTGTTGTTTTTATTCGATGAAGGACAAAATACAGTATTCCAAATATTTTATTAAATGTTTGTAATTGTGCAGTTAAATTGCTCAGATAAATAAATCTAAATCTAAATGAATCATTGATTGAATTTAACAACAATTATTGGATTGCAGACAGGTCTGTGCAACATCACTAAGTCTTCGTTGTTCTATTTTGCCCCTCAAATGTCACAGATATGTGAGAATTAAGTCTTATAGAGGACTTGACCGTGACATTGTTGCCACATTACAGTTTTGATTGAGCGTCTATGTGCTGTATTCAGGGCAAACCTAATTTCTTTTGGGCTGAGTACGTTAGTTGTCTCTGGCACCAAGAGAATGTGCTCTACATCATGTTTAAACTCATATGATTCCATCGGTTTATCTTTAACCATCAAGCATTTTGCTTAAAGACCTATGCTTTTGATTTCAAGCAACATGCTACCATCTCCTCACATATCAGTTAAAATAATTATGTTTATTTTCTAGTTCGTAAATCATTTTGAATATCAAAAGGCATTTTATACTTTAATTACTTTAGTATATAACAGTATTAATTCAGGATTTGTTGGGGGGGGGGGGGGGGGGGGGGGTGTTCTACCATCAGAGTATCATGAGAGTATTCCTGTTCTATACAAGCTGTGTGAAATAATACATTTTTACTTTTAATATGTAAAGCTTCACCTATTGCACCTTAATCTGATATGTAAAATACAAAATTGAGGTAAATAAATCTAAGTAGCTTCTGACTTACAATATTGGGCGACATTTTTACATTTTTGTCCAGCATATAGTATAATCTGAATGTTTTAATTTTAAATAATTTAATGTGTAGACTTGGGCAAATGGACAAGATTATATTGTATTCAAATCCCCCAGTATGCACTTGTGCAGTTTAACAATTCTGTTGCTTTACCATTCAGCAGAGATCTTACCCAAAAGGTGGATGGATTAGCTGGAGCAGAGACTTATCAAGAGTTGAGAGAGAGAGAATGTTTGCAGTGAAGTTTTGGGTAGAGCTCAGTTGGCAAAATAGGTCTATAATATTGGATCTCTGCACACCCAAAGATTTGCAATAAGAGTTTCTCATCTCAACACTGTGTTTGTGCTAGATAAAAAACCACAAACTATAAATGATGCCATTTGGGTTTAAGAAATGAGGTTTAAGAACAGTTTGTTCATTATGTTTAGATTTGCCTAACCATTACTCAAGAGCCATTTAGACTTAATCCTTGGGAAGCCATTTAGATACAATGTCTTGTTTAATCCATGATAAAAGATAAAAGCACAAAAGTAATGTTCTTCCTATCATTTTAAATTCTTATATTTGGTGATTTTTCATGATAGTTGACAGATTTGTACTTGCAATGTTCTACACACTTAAAATAAGCAGATTTCTGTAGCTCACATAGCTACATAATCAACCTAAACACCACTAGACCTCAAATTATGTCCACAATTTAAACAAATGCTTTGTAGAACATTTAACATTCTCAAAGTGGAAACAGTCTCAATAGAGAAAAACAAAAAACCTCAGGAGACACAAAGATACAAACAAACCTCAGGAATGACACAATAAATTAAGTTTATATGTGCTTGTACAACCATCACACCATTTTCATCAACCGCTTCATCCTGGTCAGGGCTGCTGCAGGTCTGGTTGCAGTGGGAAACACTGGGCACAAGCCAGTACAGGTGTCCTGCACCAGTCTATCACATAGCTAATCAGGTTTGTGTAGACACCTGGGCAGCAGATAGCAATGCTGAGATTCTAATCTGTACCTCAGTGGTGAGGGGCTAGCGCAATAAACCGCTGTGCCACCCCAAATGCCATTTACTTTGGGTAGTTAATCACAACATGCTTAATAAAGAAGGTGAAAGCCTTTACTTCAGGCAGTTGCAACATTTGCCAATTTTTAAAAGCCTCAGTTAGTTAAACTGAAATAAAAACTTTAGACTATGCATTTGGCTTCATACAATGACGCACAGAAAAAGGCAGAAGAAGCCAACAAAGTAGAAACAGATTTAAAGGGGGCAAGAAACTGGACACACACCCAGAGGGACTGAATCACTTCTAGCTAATAAATCACATTATTAACATTTTACACAATGTTGAAGGGCCAGATGTAGCAGGGTATAATGCAACCACACCCACTGAGAATAAAGATGCGACGACCCTTTACATTCTCACAGTAAGCAATGGAATTCATCAGCGTCGTTCCTCTACTGCAGATTGAAACAGCTGCGGTAGCTCCAGCTTTGGGGACGTACCTGTGCCTGGATTATGGGACAAGAAGGTCTGGTTGGAGTGTGGAGGAAGCTTTCTGGGAAAAGACATTTGCCAAGTCTCTCAGTTCTCAGATGAGATGTCTAGACAGGTTGCCATGGTGATCAGCTCCTTGGTTTTGACTAGAGAGCTCATGCTTGATGTTTAAGAAAATCTATTGAAGGCCGTTAGCTTTTGGGCTCACAAAACAGTTGCAGCTTTGGCAGAGAAGACTCACAGATTGTTTCAGAAGGGTCCAGTTTTTCTCAGCCACTGTTGGGCCCTTAAGCAAGGCCCCTAACCCTAGAGGTGTCAGAGCTGCCAAATAATTGCTGACCCTGTGCTCTGAGCCCACCTTCCAAGCATACAGAAAAGAGTTATATTGTACTGTGCATGTTTATACATATTGGAAAGTACATACAACAATAGACACTTGGGTGCAGAAGAGGTAAATTACACTCGCTCGCTTGATTCAGGGTTTGAATCCTAAGTGGTGCTATCGGCTGGACAGGCATCTATACACAGACATGGGGCTTTGCGATAGATTCCTGTTAGTGTCTTGGTTGTGTTACTGCGTTGTGCTCAGTTATTCCGGGAAAGCCGGGCAGCTGTGATCCTGCCCAGGAAAAAGTGGTGGTAAACGTTAAATAAAATGACAAATGTAATATATTAGAATGAATACATATTTATTTTCTAAACTGGATTCAACAAACAGGGCACAGGTGCAATTTACTGGCGACTGGTTCAGGGTTTCAGGTTTTATCTTAGGAGCTGACGTTGAGTTCCTGCACTGTTACTCTAGTTGTGGGCTCCATCTAGTGGGTGCTCGGGTGTGACACAAAGTATGGTGGCATGTAGATGGTATGGTGTGGTTCAGGAAAGTATGAAATCCAAAGAATGTCAAACAATGTGGTCATCACAGCCTAAAGCCTGACTGCATTTTTATCATGATCGCGATCATTGTTTTCTTACACAAATCATCAAGCCTATCAGCGTTTGTCTGCAGTCAGATCCATTTAACCTTGAGATACGTGAATGAAACAGACTGTGTGTGTGTGTTTGTGTGACACTATTATCAAAATAAGTTTTATCTCCCTTAATTCCTGCTGTTTTCATAAATTGTCTCAACATAAATGCTACTTTTGAACATGAATGTATGTATTTACCATATTTGCCTGCATTAGACGTGTAGTATTACGGTTGTGTTTGTATTTTCTTGACTACTCTTACAGAAATGGCTTTTTTTTTTCCATCAGCTGTTTACTGTGCTCTTCTCGAATTCTAGGGCGGGTTGATGGCATGTGGAGTTTATAGCATGGCTTTGTGTGTAAAATTTTATTAGTAGCTGTATTTGATACCACTACATTACAGGTATCCACCGCTTTTCGAGAGTTCGTATTATGCGACTTTGCTTTTATGA
This sequence comes from Trichomycterus rosablanca, assembly GCF_030014385.1. NCBI lineage: Eukaryota > Metazoa > Chordata > Actinopteri > Siluriformes > Trichomycteridae > Trichomycterus > Trichomycterus rosablanca. The sequence goes on along the minus strand of NC_086010.1, from coordinate 4,582,891 downwards.
CAGACCCACATTAGTACAATACTGAAAAGCTAGATTATTGTTTAGTTCTTGTTTTTATCAAACAGTTAAACGTGAAACTACATGAAAGATTTGGCACAGCCCTTCCTGACGCAACCCTCCTGTACATCGGGGCATGGGATCAGTGCACTGACATGTCTTACCAATGGCTAGGTTCCCATAACACCCTGCACCTTTTGTATTTGTGAGTCCAGATTGGGATCCAACCCCCCGGAACTTATGAGCACTGCTGTTACCAGCAGCGTAGACTGTGTACTGATCATATTATTTCTGCTTTTATATGTTAGTGTTATTTTAGGTTTTATATGTTCTGGTAGGTCATTCTTTAGGTCTGGGAATGCTCACTTTTCCCATGTAAATAAATGATAATTCCTTCTTTGCATTGCACCATTCCTAAAAGATTTAATAGTGATGCCTTACTTTCGGATAGTAGTGGATGCCAGTAGGCGGTACTGTGGACATGATGCCTGATCTTTATTCTACTTTTAGTTTTCTGCAGCATGCTGGCTGATACTCTAGAATGACAATTTTATTTATTTATTATCGTGACTGAGTTAATAAATGTTTTTTTTTCCTACAGATGTGCTTTTATCAATATGTATTTCTGTGTTGTGTGTGTATTGCTGTCAATTATCTGAAACTGGTATGTCTGAAATGTTGTCCGTGTATTTATATATGTGTGTTCATGTGTGTGTGTAAAATTCAATACTAACTCATCTCCAAACATAAACTATACTTATAGCTGATGGTGTGTACCCAAAAACACATCTACACGTACTCACATACACACACCCACTAGCAAACCCCACATCTTACTGTTAAAACCTCACTTATCCAGAAGCACACTCACACAGAGACACCCACACACATCCTCACTGGCACACCCAATATGCCGATTGTTACACCCTACAGACCAGCTGGCCCGTCCCACCCACCTGCTGGTACACCTCCACTGACATACCACGTTCCCCCGGCACACCCCCTGGTATACCCTACACCTCCACTGTCACACTGCAGCCCCCACACTCACTGGCACACCACACACCTTCTCCTCTGCCTTCACTCTGTCTCGCTTTCTTTCATTGGCTCTTGTCGTTTTGATGAGATACGGTGATTTCTCTTAGGGGAGGCGGCAGTCCATCCTAGTGCAGCCCCGTCTTGCTCCCGTCCCTCCTCGAATGCACAGGTAATGAAGCAGCTGAGTGTGAGCCACCCATTCCCTCCCACCCACGCCCAACATGTGTGTGTGTTTCATTTGTACTTAAAGTAACCTAATATAAAGGGTATAAACTAGATCACTAGTGTATAAATTCATGAAAGTGAGAATGTTGAGTTTAAGTTTACAAACTAAGGGTAAATTTAAATGCTACCCTTATGTGTGCATATTATTTATACAGTATCTTAAAGTGTTAACCTAACTACTAAATATTTCAGTTTACTGAATTGAGTAACTTTTTTAAAGATTCACCATCTCATTCCATTCATTTAGTGTTATCGTGGTGGTTTCTATCATCTGTGTTGTGCATTTCTGTCATTTTTGTAACAATGGCATGCACTGCATGCACTTTTTTATCCTTATTGATGCATACATGTGCACACTCACCCACATTTAAACATACAAATCAGTGATGGAAGTGCTCAAAAAAGGAGATTTAAACAAAGCGATGTGCATATTCAAAATGTCTTTACTCATTTACTTAATTGATCTTTATTAATGCCGACACTTGGTTTAGAAAGTAGTTCAACCAGAAACTCCTTATTTTAAAAAGGTTTTATTTACTTAAGAATTAAGAAAGCATGGCAGAGGAGAGTGAGAGATTTTATTCACACAGGTTTTAAATGAGCCTGATAAGAGTTTGTAATAAAGGATGTGAGAGAGTGTAAGTAGAATTAGTTTTTTTTATCTAGCATATAATATATACATGCAATAGTTTCTACAACTTTGCTAGAACAAAAAACATTATATGGCAGTCATAGCTCAGCGGTTTGGAATGTATTAGTCACAAATGTACCAATAAATGTATGCTTTAAAATATTCTTGTACAATAATATAATAGTCAAAGATTTTAGGGTTTTGAATTGTAACTGGAGCAAAAACTACACAGTGCTAAAAATTACAACAAAATAAGTATAATTACTTCTTCTCCACCACTGCAGCATACATAAATACAAACACACATGCAATCACAGGGCATGTGCTATTATGTAAGGGGGGAAACTGTTTCATTACCCCGTCATGTTCTTCACCAATGCTGTCTGAACTAGATGATGGGACTTCTGGGAAATCTCCGTATCTGTCTTTTCGTTCTGCCCTGACTGGGTCGATGATCTTTTTGCATGTGTGTATGTGTGTGGGTTTGTCAGTGTTGTGGTTTTATTTCTTGTACTTTGTGGTTCTTTACGCTGTGTTGTTGGTGTAAGTGATGAGCTGTTGTGTTTTTTTAAGTGGTGAGAAGTTCAGTGTTTATGGCTTAATCTTCCTCCCACATTCTAGTTCTTCAGAAGAGATCTCAGCGCTGTCGGTCACATTTAAGATGTTTAGCTTTGTGTCATTTAAGGATTTAATTGTGTTACTTAATAGAATTAATTTAAGTACATATGATTTTCTGAGCTCTACAAACACCTAAATATAAAATAAAATATAGAGGTTTTACTTTATTTACACACATACTGTTCCAGATCAAGCTGAGAACATCAGTTTCCTGTCACAGAAGATGACACCTGTGGAGACCTTTGTCTAAATTACTAACCCTTGTATAGGTAGTAATTAGGATCCCTCCTAATAACAATATGCTGATTTAAGCCGGCTCTGACAGAGATACATCCTTCACTCCTGTTGTCTTCATTAACCAGCTTCTTGTTTTAGTGTTACCTGTAGTTCCTACACTTAAGCTCATGTGTAAATTCCTCAGTTCCTTTCATTCTTAAACATTATGTCCAAGGTTCTGATTGAGAAGAGAAAACTATTTCTTCGTTCTGTTAAACTGTCCTTGTTGTTTGGAGATAGTAAATTGCAGTAATGTATGTATTTGGAAGTACTCTGATTCAGACTGGGCTATGTTAGCAACATGCTGTACTTGCTAATGTAACAGTCTGAATTGAGATATCATTTTTATTGTGCAAGATCTGGGCTTTTGATACAAATCACCATTTAAACAAGTGAGTACATAATTATTTACAGATTTTTGTTCTGTTATGTCACATTTCTGAAGTTTTTCAGCACACATACACACTCAGATCCACCGGTAAGCTTTCACCTTTTATCATCTAGACCTATTATCCCCTCATTCTTCAATAAACATGAATAAGTATGTGAACCATGAAATCTTGCCATGCTTATATGTTTTATCTTCTGTAATAAATACATTATATACAAATGAATTTAAAAGTTAGGTAATTATAATGTTTTTGGTGTGTCCGCCCCTTTAATTCAGTTGTTTCTTAATTAAATGCCTTAACTCATACCTTTTTTGCTAAGCCCAACTAAACTAGATTTGTTTGCACAATCTTTTAATCATATTTCATACAACATGAAGATGTGTGCTTATTTGTTTAACAAGAAACTAGTTTTATCAGGTGTGTTTAATCAGATGCAATGATTGTGTATTTTTGTGCATTTCTGTTGATACTTTAATTCATTTACCCTATTTTGGTAATATAAGGTAAACTACCTTACTGTGGTCATTTCCCTTTTTTGGGTATTGTTTCACCATGGTTAAGCATTCTGCATCTTTAAAACCTCACAAATGTGTGCAGCTCCCTGTTACACTCACAAACTGTTGGTGGTAGAGAGGTAAGGGTTTTTCATGCTTGTATCTATCTGAAATAAAGAAATTAAAATAAGTGTTAACTACACAAACAGGTATTCCACATAGCACTAGTGGACACATTAACAACACTAAGACAGATCTAACCTCAGTCTTTAGGTGGTGGTAGGATACAAATAAAGGTTTAAGTCAGAATGCCAAATCATCGGAATTAAATGTGAAAACTGTTTGTCTTTTTTAGTCAACACAGAACCTTAACACCCTATTCAGACAAACACGATGAGCTGTTCCATTTACTGTATAAGTTCTATAAAAGCATTAGCCCCATTACCCTCCCTAAACAGAAAACATGAGTCCTGTGTTTTTAGACAAACAATATATGCAAGTTATCCACAACTTAATTTGGCTTTTTATAAGATCAGTACACCTGGGCAGGAGAACTAATATTTCCAAAACTTTAAATCTATTTTAGTCACTGAGAGACAGTATACTCAGGTAGGATTTAATGAGTTAAAAACAGAGCACATCCCAGACTGTACTAAATAAGGGCTTTAACTAAATTTGTACTATTTTTATGTCATTTCACTAGCATGTAGGAATGCTTAATGCTGGCACAGATTGGTTTTTATTATATTTCATGCCTGTAAAGTTCCACCAAGGAGATTATGTGAAACAGTGCCTTAACCTCTACATACTGTGTTTCATGACTTACAGGAACTATAACAGAGCAGTAGACTTTTTCTGATTGGTCTAATGGCCTCTCAAGATCCATAATTTTTTAAAGGGGTGACTTATCATGTGTCCAGCTTTCAGGGCTTTTGTCAGATCTCTGCTTTTGCCTCAGCAACCATTTGTAAAAGTTGAACATCTTTGCAGGTGCAGATAGTTGACTTCCTCTTTCCAGAATCAGCAACCAGAATTGCTAGTGGAACTCTTTGGGAGATTCACCCACATGCTTAAGCAGAGCATTTTAACTGTTTAGTACAAAGTGAATTCTGCTCTAAATATGCATTAATTTCTTCATGAGACATAAGGTTTGTGTATACGGGACATAGAATAGAATAGAACCATGGGTGAATACACAAACAGTTGGTTTAAAGTCAGTCCATACCCATAGTTCATAAGTTCTAATATATCCACCACTTAAATCTAAGAGAACTATAATAAATTGATGTTTGCTACAACTTGATGTACAGCAAAACCATCAGCATTTTTTGGAACTCCCAGAAACACAATGGTTTACAAAAAGCAGTGATTAATTCCACGACTGCTGATATTTCTCAGTGTACATGTGCAGCTTTAGTGTAATTTTAGCACATAACCTTGCTAATGATGCAGACTCTACATGACTCTACTGACTCACAGTGCAGCTTCAGGAGATGAGGGGAGTGGAACCACTCGTCTGACCTTGTGTATCAACCCCAGATTTTTAATCCCTCCATTTTTCCTTTTCTCCCTCTCTCTCTTTCATGTTCTTTTTCTTCTTATCCCCGGAGCATTGTTATGGATGTTTTCCATACCTCGGCCGTGTAACTCATTCTGCTCTTTTCTTTCCTGTCAACTACTTCCCCTATCTCTTGTGACCTTATCTATTCGATCCCTTCTTCTTCTTCATTCTTCGGACCCTGCCTGCTTCTTCTTGCTTCTGACTTTCTGAACTTCTGTCTGCTTGGATCTTTATTGATTTTAAACCTCTAATGATTTTTTTTCTTCATGTACTCCCTCACTACTGTACTCCTCTCTAACCACCACTTCTGTCCCTTTTCCCCTCATGGCATGGCTTTTTTCATTTTTCTGCTCTTCTTATTTGTCCTTTTCTCCTCTTACATTCTTCCTTTCCACCTTCCACTATTTGTCCATTTTTGCCTCTTCCTCGCTCTCCCTCCTTTTCTCTCTCTTTCTTTGTGTCTTGCTAGGAAGAGCAGTTTCCCTCCCTGGGTTCTCCAGACCCCGGTCTGAGTGTTGGCGGAGGAGAAGAGAGCGCCGCTCCTGGCTTTGGAGTCTTTCCCTCGGACATCTCCTCCGACAACCCGCCCCAGAACAGAGGGCCACGCCCCCAAGTAGCCTCTCCCACTCACTCCCCTCTTCACACACACTTCAGCCGAAACGGAGAGATGCCCACCAACCAAAAAGCCACTGTGGCGAACGGGACCACAGCAACATCAAACATGGAGAGTGGATTGGAATGAGGGGGAGCAGGTCACTCACAGCGCTGCCCAGATCCGAATGAAAAAACAACGTCTTTAAGACCGAAGAGAAAAAAAAGAACATATGCGCTCTGTTATCATTAAAGATGAAGATTTTTTTCTTGGTTAATCTGCATTCTGTCCTTAATGTAAAGTGCACATGCTCACATTATCCACTCAAATCCACTCAAACTAAGGGCTCTGTGGTACAGCCAGTGTTTTCTTTTGATTAATGTAATAAAAAAGACTTTTCGTATTTCTCTGGTACGACACATCAGTTGTGTCTCTCAAACCAAATGTCAGTGACATTTTCTAAATTCGTTAATACTATGATTTTTGGGAGGGGGCTATTAGCTTTGTGTCTGTCCTCTGCCTTCTGTGTGAAGTAAAGTTACCTGGGATTGGGTAAAGGTCTAAACCTGTTCAGAAAATGCCAGCTTTCACAGTCTTTAGAAGACGAACACTATTGTCCTGTCATCTGGCTTTCTTAGTGCCTTTTCTGCAACCTTCAACAGGGTTTTGAACAAGCAGCAGAATAACATCACAACAGCTTCTATTTTGCTTCATTGTTCATGTTGAAGGGGCTGGATAAAGAAGTGTTTTTGTTTTTGTAAACGATGTTCTTTTCGAGTGCTCTTGATCTTCGATTTTAAATGAAGGAACATGCCTCAGTAGACTGGACTTGTGCAATGTTTTTCTCTTCTCAATCTCAGAACCTGTGGGATCAACTGGTGCTATAGATTAAACAAGATGTGAATCTGTTTCATATCACTGCCTTCCATTTTCATGCTCCTAGTTCATTTGTCTTGACCTGCTCTTCATTTATCCTTTAATATTTTTATTGCACATGTTTGTATGTCTTGTGCCTTTGTATATATGTTTTCATAAAGTGGATGGAACATCTGATGATCTCTGTCAGATAAAAACTTATCATTCTTATACTAAACTAGGCCTGAGACAGAGATGCTTAATGTAAGTGATTGGTTTATACAATCAATATGCCTCAACAAGCAATCTGTGTGCATTTTATGTATTTTTCTCAGCCTGACTGAAGAACCATTTAATACAGAAAACCGATATGTAACATCTTCATTATAGTAGCTTAGAGTTTTTGTTACTAGTTTACCTTATGATATAGTAGCTCAACTCTCTTTTAACTATAAATGAGAATAACATCACTAAAATACTTACAATATTTAGCCTGCACATAAATAAATGTACTTTATGTACTGTATAGAAACATGCCATGTGTCTGTGGATGTACTGTGGCTGTCAAGAAATTATTTCATGTCCCTTCTCGCTACTTTCATGGTATACCATTTTCATTTGATTGTGTTTGATATTCACCCTAAAACTGACATTTTTAAGATAACACTTACTTGTTAATTAATCATTATATAATATCTTGTAGAAGTATCCATGCCGTAACTCTTTTTACAGAAATAATAATCAGAACCTGGGAATTTCACTTTAGAAACTTCTTAGTAAAGACCAAGTGTAAAATCTGTGTCTGCTTAAATGGATAAATAGCAGCTCATAACACTTTGGATACGATTAATCCATGAACGTCACCTTCAGTCACATCAACTAATATCTGCAGTTCAGTCAGAGTAACACGTGGCGTCACATTTTAACGATCTCTCTACTCTGTTGACTAAGTTTAGACGGGCAACTCCACTTTTATATGATGGACTGAACTGAGCTCATGTGTATGTTTAGTGCCTTTAAGATGGTCCTGTAACTGTGATTAGATCCCTGTTTAAATGCTGTAGACAGTCTCCACCATGCTGATAGACCTCAAAGACATTCAACAGATGATTTACACATGTCTTACACAGGTATTAATATATAAACACTGAGTGGGCAATCTCACTTTTTGTGCATTGTTTAAATACATGTATGGTTTGATTTGGTGTAATGCACACTGTTCAACTGATTTAAAAAAGAAACTTTACGTTATTAAATTCCAAAAGCGCAATTTTATACAATCAATTATTCAAGTACTTTATGGGGCTAAATAGTTTTAAAGGCAACAGCAGGCCATGCATATAACAACATAGGCACTAATGCAACAGACTGTGATGAGAGGAAGGTTTAAGGAAAAGAGAGAAGAATGGACTGATTGCCGTTTTAGCTTTTGTTTTTCTAGAGGGCTATATTTCAAGTGACTTACCAAATTCATCAATAAAACACAATACTAACTGCATTATAGAAGTCATTTTGGGCTACAGGGTCTCTGGTTGATATACATGTAGTGTCATGAATATACCTCAGCTGCAGAATGAAGAGACTCAGGAAATCTAGCAGCTGCCTCTTGGCTTAATGCAAATCAAGCAGCTACCTGGGGGTAGTTAGTCCATTTCTTCTCTAAATTAAGTAGCACTGATAATCAGCAAGTTCTGCATACCTTTTCCACCTTATTTGTATCCCATCTTTTCTTACCAGCCAATCGCACAGCTTTGTGGAGGACAATCTGGAACCTAATTGGATGCCTCAGCTTGGACAGCCTTCTGAATGGCGTGGTTTTAATGCGAGGGCGATGTCGCGTGATTCACTTGCTTGACAGAGAGGAAACTGAGGCTCGGAACATATGTTCCAGAGCCCCAGAAGACCCAAAGTGAATATAGGTACCCTCTCTAATATTCTTTCTGTTTCATATTAGGATGTTCACTTCTATTATGAACTTTGATGCCTTACAGGCATTTGTGGGTGTGCATGCATGTCAGGGATGACTTCTACGTCTAAACATTTGAGCAATGAAAAACTCTTTAGAAAAGTGAATAAAAGTATAAAGCACTCATCAAATAGTGGAGCACATTTCATCTTAAAATATGAACGGTGGGTGAGGAACGTTTTAAAGGTGCTGTTCTTTTAGTGTGTTTCCTAAACAGATACTAAAAGATATAAATCATTCAACATTTTGTTCTTCTCATCATGGCTTTCTGCTTTTTTCTGTCATGCCTGCTTAAAGCTACATTTAATTCTTTTATTTTGTGTTTTATGAACTAATTCAGTAAAATACACAGAGGTGTTTGGAAAATGAACTTTTTTTACTTATCATGCCACATGTGCATCAGGTGGGTGTTTACATGCTTGTAAGAAACCAACATTTGAAGTATTTCAAGTATTTCTTGGATTCTTATAAAAAAAATCCAGTCATGTTTACCTGCTCCCCCTGTAACTCTACACAGCACAGTGAGCGCTCCGCCTCTGTGAGATGAACCAGATGGATTTCTTATTTCTTTTTTTATGTGGATTGTCACTATGGAGATGTTAAGTGATCCAATCCTCTGAATACTGACATATTGACTCTTAGTTAACAACTTGGCATTCACGTCTTTGCTGAATGAATACTAGTTTTAAATTTGACTTCATTCTTCATTTTTATGTTTGGACTCCATGACCAAGCAGCCTGGACATTTTCTGCATCCTATTTTCTTAGGCAATGGGGCGTATGTATTACAGTTTAAATAATGTTGTGTAGTGAGTGAATGTGTGTATATACAGTGTGTGTACAGTGTTTGTGTATATACTATATATACTATATCAATATGTATATACAATTTGTTTATAAATGCATTGTACAGAATGTATTTTTCTCTGCCTCTGAAAGACAAGACAACTTTTTTGAAAACTGGGCAACTTCGAGGCAGGTGTATTTGGAAGCACTGTTTGCACAGACTTAACATACGGAGTCTGAGACGTATGATGCATTACATTATGCTACCACACACCTCGAGCTTGCTCCCATTTTCTCACTGACTGGGGCATTTTGTAATAGTTTCTAGTTAATGAAGCAATGTTTGTATATATCTATATACTCTATATATGGAATATAATATTTCCGATTACCTTTCATCGTCATGGCTATAAATTATTACACCTCTGGTTACTCTTTGATTTTAGTGCTCATATATTACATTACATTTGGTTTGTGTAAGTGTGTTGGCTCGTTTGAGCTGTTTATGGGGTCAACCTATCGAGATATTTATCAAACTCTTTTGTACACCTGCCACTTTTTCCATTTGATGCAAGTAACCATTTATTTATCCCTTAAAATAGTTCCCATGATGTGCCTCCTTCTGCTAAATCTTTATTTGACCTTTGCCAGCCATAAAAAAACCCACATTCATTTTCCTTGACAAGCCATAAGCCCCACCTCAAAAAGTATGTATTTTGAAAAGGGCAGACATTTGAGGATTTTATTCTCTTTTTTTGTATATATTATTGGAAAGAGTGATACATTGAAGTGTGTTACTAATGTTTATGGATTTGTAATGAATGTTGATATTCTGGTTATTAAATTGTAATTATTCTTATTAATATTATTAATATTATTATTATTGTAATAATTATTCTAATTGCTAACTCTTTAGTTGAATTAATGCTGTTAAATTAATTTAAGGTTCATAATGCTGTTAAGTTCATTTCCATTTTTGGAATAAACAGGTATTTATATTTTAGGGTGGGTGAAACATAGAGATGAAATTAATAAGATGAATTTAAAAATAAATTCTTATCATAACATACCTTTAAATGCATTGATTTTGTTTATCTATCTATCTATCTATCTATCTATCTGTCTGTCTGTCTGTCTGTGTCTATCTATCTATCTATCTATCTATCTATCTATCTATCTATCTATCTATCTATCTATCTATCTATCTATCTACTTACCTACCTACGATTTCACAAACCGATTTACCCCCCGCGTACCAACCCATCGACTGACACCTTGACCAACCCACTGACCAACAGACCTGCTTCCCATTCAACATATCGCCAATTCAAAAGTGAGCCGATTATCATGTGCAATATACAGCACTGGAGACCCTGGACTGTTGGGCAGCTGAGGTGTTATTAGGTGTTAAATTTTAACTACAGTACATAGTGTCCTCAGTTCCCCCCCAAAAATAAAAAAAATTGTTGAAAGGAAAGGTGATGAAGCACAGTCCCCTGTACCAACTTTTTGGAACCTGTTGCAGCCATCCAGTTCAGAATTAGCAGTTCAGTTACTGAATAGTTGGAACACATTAGTCTCACAAACTATTGGTCCCCTGAATAAAGCGTTTAAAAAGTGTTTTAAAGTGTTGCTTTGGATTAAAGCATCTGTTAAATGCCACAAATGTAAAGTTGTTAGATTAATGATTTTGGTGGTTGAAAGGTTCTCTGAGATATTTTAGCTGTGTGAAATAGGCTTTTAATTCCTTTCCCAATCAGTCAGTGAAGTCAGTATTTATTGTTCTATATTCTACACATAAATTACCTAAAATAGAAAACACTTGTGGCTTACTGAGTAAAATTGTACATCAGTACAGTATTTGTAGACTATCTTTTGGAAATACTGTGGTAAATAATGTCTAAACTGTATTAATGACATTATTAATGTTAATGATAATATTGTGGTTTTAATTAAAGTAATCTTGGTAAGGTATTTTGTCCTAAATGCAATAAATCATGGGTTTATTAATGAAGACTTGAACTTATTGAATAACGTGCTGACTTTAAAAAGTAACTTATCTTTTATACCTTTAACACAACTGAAAGTAACCTGCCAATTTAAATATCCCACACACACACACACACACACACACACACACACACACACAAATCCTATCTAAACTCTCGCGATACTTTAGTTCTCATCACTGCGTCGTTGTTAGGAAAGGACAACAAATCTCGCGAGATCACGACGGTCCGTCTGGAAAGATGGCCGCTTACGGAATGCTTGCTGGAACGGGGAAGATGAAGTTGTGTATGGGTCAGGACAGCTGACCTGCACCCAACCCGCCTTCATTTCTGCTTTGCCCCGATTTTGAGCGGATGGGTAGAGAGGCTTACAGCAGAGAGAGCAAGCGACTACAGCGAGTCTGTTTTAGTAAACACGGAAAGCGGGGAGCTAGCGAGGAAGCTAATGTTAGCTTGCTACCTAGCCAGTGGCTAACGTAGATTAGCAAGGCGAGTGTTAATCAGTAGCCGGGTTTGGTGCTCTGCAGCTCGGCCTTACTGATCTACAGCTGACCGGTGACAGGTGGAGCGTTAGGATGAGTGAACCGGGGCAGGACAGCGAGCCTGAGGCCAAAGTGCTTCACATCAAGCGCCTGTACAGGTGAGTGTGGCAAATATAGCTTGTGGCTAAGTTAGAAACAGTACCATTACCTGTGCTAAGCTAACATCACCTCCATTACTGTCAATATATGTCTGCTAACACGAGCATATTTCTATTATCTTCTGTAGCTGCTCCCCAAACACACTAACCCTCATATTAAACTGACACTTATTATACCAGTTTTCTGTTTCATTGCTGAAGCTAATGATACACATTATCTAGATTAATAGTACACAGCTATTGACTAATCAAGAACAAATCTTACTATTAATAAGTGGCGTAATGTAATGAGTGCGTATGTTTTGAGCCATAAAGAAAATATATATGTGTCTTTAAAATAAGGTTTGTATTGGGAGACACGACTGGCTAGTTTTTTTCATGACAGGTGTGATCTACATCTATAGATTGGTACCATTAATGCTTGGCTGCTACAGTGAGATGATCCAGGAACCCTTTTGTGATGATGGGGCATTTTGGTTGAATCTGTTTGTCCCGTTTAGACAGAAAAGCTCACTGCTGTCAAAGTAGTTTGCTTAATTGATCAGTAACATTTCTATTTTGGAGGTGGTCTTTTCCAGGCTGACAATTCCTCCATCTACAGGGCATGGGTGCTCATCAAATAATTTGATTGGTCTAAAGTTCATGTAAATCATATGCTAGGGTCTTTGCTGCTACTGGATCCCAGTACAAAATCAATCAAATGTAAAGAAAAACAGACATCAGACAAGGCTGTGCACCGCCAACATTACTGCAGTGCAATGATCTGCTCAGTGGTAAAGGGCCTAGGCTAATAATCACCCCCATAACTGCCAGGTTGCCACGAATAAGGTCTTCAACCATCAGTTGCATCGATTATATGCTGTTACAATTGTAAACTGTTTTAGATAAAAGCTTTAATAAGTGCCTGTACATGTTAACATCAACAAAACAAAAATGGAGATAATTTTAGATCTTTTTAAAGATTTGTCTTTTATTACTTAAGTATATGTTGAATTAATGCCAAGGTAAACTGAAGATCTTCTGGTGCCCCAACACCTTACTAAGGTTGATATTTTTTTAATAGTGTGAAGTTATGAACATAACAGTTTAAAACAGCTTTATTGCTGAGATTTGTGCCTGACGGTCCTACATATTATGGCTGTTCTCTTACAACAGAGCAGCCTAGGAGATGTACTTGTCAGTGCACTTCCAGTTCCAGTTCCCAACATTGCCCCGATGTGCTCGCATCTGATCTCAGATTGGTCCATAAATGCTGCAGTACATATGGTGCATTTTAAAATCCTAAAACACTGTGACTATAATTTCACTTTTTGCTGATAAACCCCTATATACAGTTCTGCTTCTAAGTTTACACACCCTGGTTAGTTGACAGACAAAGCCATGTGTTATCACATAATGATTATAATACTTAATCATACTAAAGTTTGCATATCCTTGCATGTTTGGCCTTTGCTTTAAAAAGGCTATTAAGTTTCCCCACGTGTGACCTGTTTTATTGATTTTGTGCAAGTGAATTTGACCAGGGGTGTCTTAAGTTTTGCAACTGACTATATTTAGAAAAATATTAGATTATTAATGGGCAAATACAGACCTTGAGAGCTGCCAAAATTCTATTACCTAAGTGCTTGTTGATGCATTTCTAAAACTGTCATAATGTGATTCTTGCAGTATGGATTATTTTGCACCAATGAACTCATTCAGTATCTTCTAAACTTGGATAAGCTGCACAAAGTGCACTCGCTGAATTTTGTATCTGAAGTATCGGAGGACATAGAAAATGTGGTTTTATTTTGGCATGGTGAAAAGCAGGTAAATATTGACAGCATAAGCAAATTAAGGTAGTGTGTTTGAAAGACACATTACTGCTTACCATGGTAGCTGATTGTAGCTGATTTAGTCCTATCCATTGCCCCAATTATAACTTCCTGCAAAACTGCACCTTGATTGAGGAGACCGATTCTTTACACCATGGTATCTCAAAAAAGCAGTAGGGTGTACAGAGAGACCCACTCTACTATCCATAGGTCAGTCGTCTCTCATACAGGTGCCTTGACCAGCCAGGAGAGGCCGTAATTGCAGCAGCAATGCGGCACCCACCTGACCATTGTCTCCCACAGTCTGTCATTTCTGTGTGGACTTAAACTAAAGCTTGACATCTCAGCAGTAGTGGGCTAGTGAATAGACTTCTGCACCACCTGAGCGGCTGCTGAAGAAGATATTATTAGAAACAAGCCCTTTGGCCAACGTTGGGCTAATTGGGTGTACCTCACAGGCCAAAGCCTGCCTCCTCCAGAAATGCTTTTAACTACTTCTTACTGAAACACTGCTCGTGCCATTTCACCTGCAGATAAATGCAACTGAAAGGGGTGCTTATTGCCCACAGTTGTAAACAAGCTTGCACAAGTCCGAGATTGATTAGCGATGCATGATTTAAAGGGGAGACCACAACCTCTGGACAGAAGGTCAAATGCCACTTTGTTGTGTCAAATTTTGTTGTGCCAAATCAACTTTAGAATTTACTAGCACTGTGCTCTACATCCTCATATTAGGGCTGTAGTGGAATCTGTGCACAAACTGGATGTGATCATCGCCTGTAAATCTTCATACAGAGAAGTGTTCAAACCAGAGAACATCAGTCTGAGGAACAAGTAAGCAGTCTGTAACATCACTCTCAGTCCTCTTTATAGAACCCTGCTGTATAGCGACTGCTGTATAAAACGTTTTGTTTTAACTCTTTCTCTGCAGGCTGCGTGAGCTGTGCGTAAAGCTGATGTTCCTGCACCCGGTCGACTATGGGCGCAAGGCAGAGGAGTTGCTATGGAGGAAGGTCTACTACGAGGTCATCCAGGTCATCAAGACCAACAAAAAGGTACTTATGGTCTTTTCATTATGCTCCACTGTAATTGCTAAAACACTGTAATCACACACACACACACACACACACACACACACACAGCGTTATGCCTAATTAGTCTTAGTGTATTTGCTGACAAGTGTGTGGCTTGCTGATTATATTTAGCCCTCAGATTAATGTGGGTTGGGAGGGGGACTGGCATGTAGAAATGTAGAAAAATGCTTTTTAACAAGATTAAGTTTTACATCCAACTTTTAAAAAAATGCTTATGGAGCACTGTGTGTATTAGGAGAGTATTACGATTATTTATTAGGAGAATATTACGATTATTAAGTGTGATTATTAAGAGTAGTAAGTGTGTTTTTTTTCCTGTTCCCCCTAAATATAATTTGCATCCCATAAGGAACAGGCTTCTGCCAATTAGAAATAAGTATTTTTCATTGTATCATTAAATATGTGTTATTTCTGTTTGTAGCACATCCACAGCCACAGTGCTCTAGAATGTGCCTACAGGACCCACCTGATTGCTGGAGTGGGCTTCTACCAGCATCTCCTGCTCTATATCCAGTCCCACTACCAGCTGGAGCTGCAGGACTGCATCGACTGGACACACGTCACTGACCCGCTCATTGGTAAGTCTCTCAAAAAGTCAGAAAAGTAGAAACTGGCTGTACTGTCTTGTAGGGTCTCCTTTATGCAACATAAATTTGGAAACAAGTTTAAATGTGTCTGTGCATATAGGTTTATGTACATGAGTCCACTTCAAATGTTCATGAATTTAACAGTATAATTAATGGTAAATTAAACAAGATGAAAGGGGGTGATTACATCTGTGCACGTTGGCGTCACGGATATAAGCGAGCCTGCGGTCTGGTGTTGCTTGGCAGCACTTTTTTGTCAGCATGTCGAATGAATCACAGTGCTGATATCCAGCATTACACCTCCCCCTCTAATGTGATATAGCTTTAGATACATATTAATCTCCAGTTCCTGGTAGCATCAACTGTTGAGAAACAACAGAATTAATTAAATTTAAAGTAGACGCTTGACCATGTGCTTGTTGGACATCCCATTCCAAACCATAGGCAGTTTTATACCTTGCCTACATGATAAACAATAAAACATAATAATTTAGTTAACAGGATATCAGATTGTCCCTGTTTTTATGTAACCAGTTTCCCAGTGCCTGAGGAGGGTGGCATGCAAGCAAACACTGCTCTAACATGCCAGTTGTGTTGTGTTACGATATAATAAATCCTGCTCAGTCCTCGACAGTATGATGTTAAGTAAATTCAGTTTTTTTGCTATGGAAAGAGGGTGGCTCGGTGGCTCAGCAAGAAGGTTCTGGGTTCAGTTCCCAGGTGGAGTGGTCCGGGTCCTTTCTGTGTGGAGTTTGCATGTTTCCCGGTGTCCGTGTGGTTTCCTCCGGGTGCTCTGATTTGTGAGGTGAATTGGAGATACAAAATTGTCCATGACTGTGTTTGATATTTAACTTGTGAACTGATGAATCTTGCGTAGCCTGTAACTACCTGAAAAACATGATGTTAATAAATCTTAAATAAAATTAAAATTGGTATGCAAATTATCTGAATGTAAGATGACGTGTGTGTTTTAATCTCTGTAGCTCCTAAGAAGCCTGTGTCTGCCACACCAAAGGAAATGGAATGGGCACAGATGGCGTGTCATCGATGTCTAGTGTATTTGGGTGACCTTGGTAAATGTTTTTTTTATTCTTTATAAAACATGTTGAGATATTTTTCATAAAATTCTATTCTTTTAAATACGTTTCTTATTTAAATCTTGGATTTGCACTACTGTAGAGATTCTGTCAGTTGCTTGCTGTTTACCAGTGGTAGCTTGATTGTCAGAATGGTTTACTATATAAAATGAAAGTGAAAGGAGTTGTCTGATGTGTGCAGCGCGCTATCAGAATGAACTGGCGGGTGTGGAGGCTGAGCAACTGGCTGAGCGCTTCTACCACCAGGCCCTGTCTGTTTCACCTCATATTGGTGAGTGTGTTAACTTTTCTTAACTTGTGATCCAAAAAGGTGGTTCACAGGTTAACTTATTGTTTTGAAAAGCTTAATTCTTAAGGAATACCTGTTGTTTTCCACAGGAATGCCTTTTAATCAGCTTGGTACACTGTCTGGAAGTAAATTTTATAATGTGGAAGCTACATACTACTACCTGCGCTGGTAAGCCAGATATGAATTTATACAGTATGTACGAAATTCTTTGCACGCATATAAATACACCCAAATCCTGCTATTCAGACCCGTATCCACTGGTTACAGTAACACTTGGTTTTTAATACACATTTTCCACAATCCAACCAGATATTTTAGCTTAAGGAAAATTACGCTGCACTGTGTATAATATTACTGAAATATGTGCTTGCTATGATACAGACAAAATAAGCATGGCTTCTGCCAAAAGATAACCTGCAATTTGGTGTTACCCTGTGTTTAAGTGGTGGCTTAGTGGTAAAAGAACTGGAATATCGATCGGATGTGTTCTCTATTTCTTAATGTGCATTGACTTGGTTTTTTTGGGGCTTTTCCTGTATTTAGGGGTTGGCGCAGAGGCTCATACTGGTCTACATACCTTATTTGGCACAATTTTCATGCCAAATGCCCCATCTAATTTCAAGGCTGGTCTTCTAGAATTCCTTTCACCCACCCCACCTCTCTCAGGCATAGCCAATAATGTCTGTCTATACACCCAACCGGTCAATAGCATATACTGTATTACTGCCCCACCACCTGAGCGCCCGCATTGACTTGATTGTTTACCATTACATTTTTGGTGGTTTGTGATAATGGCGCAATGTATGAATAGAAATTATTATTTTTGGCTCTGATCTATTTTCATGTTCTGAATATGTTGTGTTTGCTTTGTGATACATGAATTAACCCACCAAAAACTCAGTGTAACATTTTTTTTGGACTTATTTTGCACTTATCTTTACCGCTGAATTATATAACAAGTCTACAAACCCCATTAAAATGCCAGGCTTTTGGAATGTAAAAAATCAGACCAATGGAAATCATTTCAGATTTTTTTTCACATTTAATGAGACCTTTAATCTGTGCAAATTCAATTGAAAAACGTGTACGTGTATGTGCAGTGTAAAATGCAACATCCTCACAGATCCTCTGGAGGGCAATGAGACTACACTATACACAACTGTTGCTGCTCTAAAAAAAAAAAAAAAGACTCCCAGTTACATCTGCACTTATTGTGCCATTCGATCTTAGAAAAATCAACTCAGTGTCATCAGTGTAACAAAGTGTGGTCTGTGTGAGCTGGTTAACCTGTTTTTCCTGTTGAACAGTATTCAGTCGGAGACTCCCTTTGAAGGAGCCTACGGAAACCTGAAGCGGCTGTTTGACAAAGCAGCCAAGATGTACCACCAGGTGAAAAAACAAGAGATCAAGAAACCCTCTTCCTCACGCCAGAGGTTAGCTTTCACTGTTCGTTGATTTAAATATGGCTGTAAAGTGCCCGGCTTAAGTTGTTTTGCTTTTATTAGTCATTCAAGCTAGTTTTCTAAATGTGACCCTAAATTGTGAATATGTATAGTACATATATATTATGTAGCTAAAAATATGTGGACAACAGACTTATCTATTTCAGTGCCCTTTTAGTGCTTACTTAACTAAAAATTGTAGCCTAGTGGTTAAGGTACCAGATTAGCAATCAAAAGGTTGCTGATTTAAGCCTTACCACTGCCATGTTGCCATTGTTGGGCCCTTAAGCAAGGCCCTTAACCCTTGATTGCTACATTTAAAAAAAAAAAAGAACATTTGTAAGACAGGCACTCATGTTAAATTAGAAGAACTGGCTCACAATCAACATTCCAATTCACCCCAGATGTTTCTAATAGGCATGTGGTCTGGGCTTTGTGCAGGCCACTGGAGATCCACATCATCAGACTTGTCACCCCATGTCATTATCACTCTTACAATTTGCGCAGAAATGTAAACGATCCCTCTCTAAAGTTAAAAGCGAATGTGTTATATAATTCTGATATTAGCAGTAGGTGTAACTCAATTACCTGTTAAAAATGATTGAGTACTGTCCACATATTTATGACCAGCTACTGTAGTTCACCTCTTGCACAAGCTAGTACAGTGTGCTGCTCCTTTAAAAGCACCTGTTCTCTTTTACTCTCGCTTTAGATCAAAAGACATTAAACACCTTCTGGTGAGCTTCATGTATCTTCAGAGTTTTCTCCAACCCAAGAACAGGTACGGACTTGTGCTGCTCAGCCTACATCTGTGTAACTTTTCCTCTCACTGTCCATCCTCTCACTTCTACACATTTCTATAACTGCGTCATCTCACAAGGTTAAAATAAGCTGTATGATTCCGATCATATTTTGTCATTAATTGTTAGGAGAGCCAGATGTGCTACTGATATTTGATTGTTTTTAGCACAAATCTATTCAATTTGGTTTATAAATTGTATGTGCTTCTATCTTCTCTAGTACATTTCACAGAGTTGTATGTAAGTTCATTATCTAAGCATCAGTATAACCTGCACTGCTGTGTACTATATTGTTTATTATTGTTGTTAATTTGTCTTCATTGATTTGCAAACTTCACTATTGTCCTTTTCTTTTCCTGCTGGTTGCAGTGTGATGGAGACTGAGCTGACTTCACTTTGCCAGTCCGTACTTGAGGATTTTAACTTGGTGCTGTTTTACCAGCCCACACCAAGCAATGGCAGCCAGTCCGTCAACGAGGAAGAGGATGAGCACGATCAGTCCTGCACCGTACTGCCTGACAGCTTAGTCTTTAAAATGGTGGTAATTTGCCTAATGGTGGTACACAGCCTAAAAAGAGGAGGTAAGAGCTTGAGAAACCACGATTAATGATCAGAACAAGCATTGTATTTTTTTTATTTTATAGAAAGCAGAATATAAAAGAAAATTGCAGGCAATCATGTTCAGGTTAAAAGTTAATTGCATTAATGGTTGGTTGTTAAATGCTTAACTAGCCTTGATTTTGCAGTTCAGTCAGTCTTTTATTTCTTTTGATTTCAGGTTCGAAGCAGTATAGCGCCTCAATAGCCTTTACGCTTGCACTTTTTTCACATCTTGTAAACCATGTAAATATTCGGCTACAAGCCGAGCTGGAGCAAGGAGAGAGTGAGGTTCCTCCATTACAGCCTGACATCGCAGGTAAGAAAATGTTCACTATGTCACTTAAACTGAACCTGTTCTTTTGGTTTGTATTTAAATAATCTGTTAAGATATCGGGCTGCTTGATAATAATGACTGTTAATCACATTGGCCCTTATTTAGTTGGAGTATCATTATGTTTCATGTTTGATGTCTCTGTACAATCAGTGTATATACAATCATACTCTGGTATTAGAGGGCACGTAAATGTAATTATATCAGTTTACTGGAGTTTAATCTGTGTTTAACTGATGCCTTATTTCAGCCTTTTTCCATGAAAACCTGACACTTATGTATTTATGTTTTCTTATTTATTATAAAGTCTCAGTTTTTTTGTCACGGTCACTTAATGGTAGTTCAAAATGAAACAAAAGTACTCCAGTTTATTTTACTACTATGGAACTGGAATAACTGAAAAGCAGAGGGTCTAAATTTTCTATCAATGTCAATTAAGCCTCTACACCAATCAGATGAAGAGACTTTCACATGTAAACTGATAATGGATGGTCCTTTTTGTCTTTGGCAAGGAGAACTTGACGTCCATTTTTCTCAAAAGCAAGCTGAGACGTGCCCGCATTTGTTTTATTTAATAACACCGTATATTTTCTCTACATTGTGCATCCCTATTCTAACCTGCTACTGTTCTGTTCTTAGATGAAGCTGATGCCATGGATCAGGTAACCACGCTTCCCTCAGCGGAACGACCCCTCCAAAATGGTTCCCTCGAAGAGGATGACGAATATGACGAGAATGACGAAGACGAGAAGACTGCAGCATCTCCTAAGAAAGACTCTGTGAAGAAAGGAAGCACAGAGAAGCCAAAACCAAAAAGGAAATACTCTCGCTTGTCCATGCTGCGCCGGCGGCGATGTGCTCGCGGCGAGGACGAGAGCGATCTGAGCGAGGGCTTCGAAAGTGACGAAGATGAGGACGAAGATCCTCAAAGACCTGACGGCCAGGGTGTCCCAGCAAACTCTGTGGGAAAAGAGGGGCAGAGGGATGCCCCGGGTGAGCGGGCTTGGGAAAGTGGTTCTGAGGAGGAGGGTGGCACGGCCTTTGATGTTGAAACCGACTCTGACATGAACAGCCAGGAGTCGCGCTCGGACCTGGAAGACATGGAAGATGCGGCGAGCCCGGAGCAGCAACAGGAGGAGGAGGGCGAGGTGAGGACGCGTCCATCCCGGAACGAAGGTGCCACACCACCTGCCACCAACGGTCCCCTGCTGTCCACCGATCCCAGCATCAGCAGCAACCTGCAGGCCATGTCTTCTCAACTGTTCCAGTCCAAGCGCTGCTTCCGTCTGGCACCCACTTTCAGCAACGTTCTGTTAAGACCCTCAAACGCTTCAACCCCAACCCCTGACTCAGATCCTGCCCCTACGCCAGAATCCACCCCCACTCCTAAGGACACACTCAGTAACATGAGTACAGAAATTGTTAATGGAACAAATGATGATGGTACGTCATGTTTTTGTGTTTTTATTTATTTGTTTCTTTCTCTTTTTGTGTATTTTAATAAGCTGTATTTTATTTTCGCTCAGATGCTGAGTCGGTGGACAGTGAGCACAGCAATCAGTCATATCACAGTGAGAAAACACTATCAGAGAAACTAGATATCCTCACTAACCAAGGGCTCATTCAGGTGGTAAAGGTCTTCTTGGACTGGTTGAGGACAAACACAGACATCATTCTCATGTGTGCACAGGTAGAGCTAACAGTCATAAATGTCAGACTGAACATTACTGCATGTTTTTAATGTAGGTTCTTAAGACTGTTGCTTTCTGTTCTTTGACAGAGTTCTCAGAGCTTGTGGAATCGCCTTTCTGTGCTGCTGAATTTGCTGCCTGATGGGAAAAAAGTTTTGGAAGCAGGTTGGTTGAACGCTATTAAGGTTTATCACTAAATTCTTTCTGTATTCTGTGTGCGGCACAGTGGCTTGGTGGGTAGCACTGTCGCCTGACAGCAAGAAGGTCCTGGGTTTGATCTCCAGGTGAAGCGGTCTGGGTCTTTTCTGTGTGGAGTTTGCATGTTCTCCCTGTGTCTGTGTGGGTTTCTTCCGGGTGACGTGCAAGTGAGGTGAACTGGAGATTCAAAATTGTCCATGACTGTGTTTGACATTAAACTCAAACTGATGAATCTTGTGTAATCAGTGACTACCTGTCCTGTCATTAATGTAACCAAATTGTGTAAAACATGACGTAAAAATCCTAATAAATAAATAAATTCTGTATTCTGTAGATACACACACACATCTGAACAGACCGGTTGCACCACCCAGTTAAATGCCCCATTATATCTTTATTAATGAGGGCTTGGAACATGCACACCACAACTTAACTATAATGAACAGATTTGTATAGATGATGTATTGATCATAAACCAAACAAATACAGTATACTCTCTCTGTTGATAGTGGTTCATGCTTTTATGTTTGATTAAATATGCTTATTAATAGAGTATCATCTTTGAGTGCTATTTTGTCACATTTATAAAATAAGGTATCTTGCCTTTTCATGAGTGTTGGCTTCTTCTGAACTGTTGCAGATCTGGGGCTGAAGACGGAGGTCAGAGAGCTGCTGACCCAGAGTGAGCAGCCGGATATGGTCCAGACGGTTTTGCTCCCGGAAGACCAGGCGCTCCGACACCTGCCCGCTCTTAACCTTGCACATCGGCGCCTTGATTTTACTCGCCACAGGGCTAGCCTAAGCCCACTGCAGGAGGTACACACACGATGTATACACAAATGAATACAAGAAGCCAAAACTCACATTTATTACTGAGCATCCAAGTCAGCGGTTCTCAACCTTGGGGTTATTTTAAATGCTGACGGACTCCCAGGAGACACTCGCAAAGCCAGTACGTCCAGTTATGGCTAATCGGATTTCTTCCTTAAATCCAGTTTTTAGACCAAGTGTCCACACAGCAAACTACAGTTGACTGAATCCAGTTTGGCAGTACTGTAGTCACTTTTGCTTCTGTAGCCAGTTTGGTTGCTATGGTAATGACACAGATGTTCCTACACTGACTGGTGTGGAGGAGGTGAAGCAAAGCCTGTTAGCTACCAGCATGGATAATTCACACTGGGTGGTTTCTAATTTTACTGGTCCATTCAATTTGTTTTTAGCTGTTCAGACTGCAGAGAAACTGTCGTGTTAAGGTCGCCACTGGTGGACGACTCAGTTGTCTTGGGTTTGGTTTTGACCAATCAGAAGTCTTCCTTTCAGATATTTTTTATTGTAAATGTACATCACAGTGCTATCAGCACAAATTAATTCCCTACACAACACCAGTCTATAAATCGGTGATAATAAAGTTCTGCTTTTGCTAATTATGTTCAACACATTGCTGTTGTAGGTTATAAGATGAGCTCTTTTAATGTATCTTTCTGTTCTTTGCCAGTGTGTGGTGCGCTTGTGTTGCATTCGCAGCTTCGGCCACTTTCTCACCAGTCTCCAAGGCAATGTGCTGCATTTCAATCCAGAGGCCGGCATTTTTACCAGCATCAGCCAATCAGAACAGGAGAACATGGTTCAGCAGGCGAAGGCCCAGTTCCGCATGGTAAGCGAATGTTTGATGCTCTCGAGTTGAATGCTTGACCTCTGTTGAAGGATCACACTGATCTCTTATGGTTGTTAAGCATAGTTCATGTATGATTGGGATTAGAACAGGCAGTTTTTAGCGGCCAGGTACGCTGTTTGTTTTGAATGTAAATGAATGGACAAGAAGAACGGTCAGATAATAATTTCACTGATAGCTAGTGTTAGTCAGCAGTTGTATTATTTTTATACTCCATTAGGAAAAGAGCTCATGTATTAAGGGACACTTAAATTTATGCATTCTGGGTATTATATTCATGTTAAATATGCTTATTTATTTACATTTTCACTGTTGGACAACATAGTTCATTTTTGTCAGCATTTCTATACAAAAAAAGCTTAAGAAACATTTCTGACATGTAGAAACAGCTCTTATAAATGTAAAAAAAGTCAACCCTCTTAGCCAAAATGCCTAAATCTATCGCTGCAGCAGTGCCACTCACTTTGAGTACCAATAAATGACAGGGTACACGGGCCTGTGGAGAGCAGAGCACGTTCTTTCTTCTACTGCCCTGTCATATTAGTAAGGTGTTCTCAAGATTCGGATGTTACTAGGCAACCCCGCTTCCCTCACAGCGTAGAACAAGCGCTGATTAAAGTGCCGCCTTGCTGTTCCGAAGCACCGCCAAGCTGACAAGGCTTTAGAAACCCGAGATGTGGTGTTCTGAGGCATGGGGAACAAATTATATTCAAAAAGTCTTTTGAAAAGTCTATAAATACAACCCAACTTTTAATAATCTTTTATGCCTTTTTTACCTTTTCACAAAATGGGGTCAGTTAGCCCTGGAATTTTATAATGGAATAATGAGGACATAATGTAACTTATTATATGGTATATACACTCATTAAGCGCTTTGCGTACAGGGGCACAGTCATGCTGGAACTGGAAAGGCCCTTCCTCAATATAAAGCAAATCAGTGGACTAGGGGTTCATGCCTATCACTGGCAAGTTGCCACAGTTGGGCCCTTAACCCTTTTACTTTGAGTCTAAATACTTGGGTAAACTGTATCTACTTCTTTGTTGACGTGTGTTAAATTAAAAAATATCGGTAGATGACACTGTGATTTTAAGAAAACAGCCTTTCTATCTTGTATGTTAACTTGAAACTGCAGCTGAAAAACATTGATGATTTTTGTGATCATCTTAACTGTTTGGTAGATTAAAAAATACCGTGTGTGTGCTAGTAAATAAAATATGAATTGTTTGTTGTTGGTTTAGTCCCAAGAAACTAAGAAATGCAAACAAATATTTTGTAAACATTATTTTCTTGGTAAACCCCCAATTGCTCAAAATGTAATTGATCCCAGTTGTAAGTCGTTTTGGATAAAACCGTCTGTTAAATGGCAGATGTAACATTGTGTTGCTGCACTGCTCATTTAGACCCTGGTTTTGTTCTGCAGGCTGAAGAGGAGGCGCGCAGGAACAGGCTGATGAGGGACATGGCACAACTGCGTCTGCAGGTTTGATTCTCTTCGTACTTTTCTCACCTAGCTTTTTTCTGTCCTTTATACTTGTAGAATTGTTACCATCACACAAAACTCTGGTGGCATTTCTGTGGATTTTGCTTTTGCAATTACTATTGTAATAATTCACCTGTTTGGCTAAACACAGTGCAGCAGACACACAAAACGTTAACATTTGTATTTTTACATCCCAGGGATTTAGCAGAGCTCGCAGCCGACACATACAGAGAACCCAGTACAGTACTTCTGATGGTCTTTGTGTTTCTGTTTTCTGCAGTTGGAGGTGTCACAGCTGGAGGGCAGTCTTCAGCAGCCCAAGGCCCAGTCATCCATGTCTCCGTACTTAGTGCCCGACACTGGCGCTCTGTGCCAGCACCTGAACCTGCTGAGACATCTGGCAGCCAGTGGCTGCTTTATCATCATAATTCCTCGCACAGGTCAGGACTCATGATCTTTACAAGAGTAATAAAGAGTTCAGGTTAAATCAGTTATTATTCTGTAGTCCTTCAGGATGCTACAACTGCATCTGTTTTTGCTGCCAGATTTTTTTTACTGCCTTTTTTTTAATTCAGCATTTTAAAAGTGCTGGCTGACAAAAGGAAACTGATGTGGATTGCATTATTATCATATCTAGCCTTAGATTTTAGATAATAGTGTTTAATATTAAGTGCCAGTGATTATATAAAATATTCTGTGATTTCTTATCAGTAATTGATGGACTTGACGTCCTGAAGAAGGAACAACCTGGTGCGAGAGACAGCATCCGATTTTTGGAATCTGAGTTTCGAAAGGGGAATCGGTAGGTTCCTTAATGTTTTTTCTGATGATGAATCTAGTGTCAGCACAAATGTTTTACCTATTATGTTTAATGTTTTTTTTGTTTTTGTTTTTTGATTGTCTAAATGTATCAAACTTAGCACAAACTTTATTAACAGAAATGAAATTGAAATGCTTTTCCTTATGTTATAAATAAAGTTTGCTGTCTGTGGGGCTCATGCAGGCTTTTTTGCAGCCAAACTGTCTCACTGGACTCTTCTTTTTGTTTAATTATAATTCATTTCTGATTCTGAATCAAACAAAACATCTTAGAATATGTTTGTTTGTTACACAGTCATTGGCTGTGAATATACATGCTAATTAATAATGTAACTATGTTGAAATTTGCTTATAAATAATTGAATTAAAGGTTGCTGCAGAGGTTTTGTTAAATATACTTTTTAAGGTCAGGCTCCAGAAATATTTTGCATTCTGTAGTTAAGTTACTGTGCCTTTCACTTAAAATGCATAACTGTTTCATTACTTTTGATTGTGTTTTTGTTATAGATATATTCGCTGTCAGAAAGAGTCTGGGCGGAGCTTTGAGAGGGATAAGCTGAAACGACAGGACATTGAAGCCTGGTATGAGTCAGCAGTGCTTTAATGTGCTGATTACATGTCTTAGCTGAATAGTGACTGAATAGTGCACATTCCCTCTTATTATTAATGCCTGTGGTTTGGACAGGGATGTCCAACAAGCTTATGGTCAGGTGCATATATTAAATTATCATATTTTTGGTTGCAGGCACCTTTACAAAATGGTTGATAGCTGCCGCCAGCTGACGGGCTTTCAGAGTGGAGGAGATGAGGACACAGCGGGCATGGTGACCATCCTGACGGCACACACAGTCGAGGAACTGGCAGACCGATCCGCTCCCATGAAGGTTTGTGCAATCAGAAACCAGAACAGTGCCGAAAGCATTTCTACTGGCCCATATGGTTGCGTTTAGTTGTGGAATGGCAGTGCTGTGTACTTCCTAAACTGGACGGTATGTGCAGCTGTTCAATAGAATACACACTGACTATGTCCACCTACGTATTTATAGAGACTCTCTAGGTTTGGGTCATAGTGGTGTTGGTAGTCATGTTTCTAAATTTAGACTGTCTGAAGATTAGTGAATGACTGAACTAATGCAACACACATCCATGTTAAGCTCGGTCCTTTCTGTGTGGAGTTTGCATGTTCTCCCCGTGTCCGTGTGGGTTTCCTCCCCACAGTCCAAAGACGTGCAAGTGAGGTGAACTGGAGATACAAAATTGTCCATGACTGTGTTTGACATTAAACTTGAACTGATGAATCTTGTGTAACCAGTAACTATCTGTCCTGTCATGAATGTAACCAAACAGTGTAAAACATGACGCTAAAATCCTAATAAATACATTAATTAATTAATTAATTGTTGGTTGGTACTGACTAAGCCGATGGAGTGACGCTCTCTTGTTTCTCTTTGCCAGTTGGCCATTCAGGCGGTGGCGTCGGCGGGGATGGAGCTGAAGAACATTGTGGAGTTCTACCAGCAGTGGAAGGAAATGGGCTGAAGGAGACCGAGGGACAGGGGACCAGCCCGGCACTCAGCTAATCACACATCAGCTCCCTCTCTCTTTCTCTGTCTCGACCATTTTATCGCTCTGTCTGTGTGTAAACATTGAGAACGTAGAGAAGGAGAGATGGAGGCTGTGTAACTGTTCAGAGAAAGGAAAGGTCAGAAGCGTCCTCGAGCCCAACAAAGAACGCAAACTCCCAAAAGGGTTGAAGTTAGAGATGCAACACTGTATAAGTGAGCCTGGTTTAATCACAACCAGAAAAAATGAGTGAATGTATCGAGAGAAACACACACAAGTGCGCACGCCAGAGCACACACACACACACACACACACAAGATAAATCCATACATACATATATAAATAGATCAAAGTTCTGACTTTTGATTTCCTTTTTTCCTGTGTTCTTGTTGGGAGATTTGTGTCTGTCTGTGTTTAGTGGGACGACGATAACCAGCGAGCAGACATTTCATCCCTGACTTCATTCATATCTGTATCTGGTATCTGCAAAGAAACTCCTGGATCAAAGATTCACAAAGGACTCACTCAATAGACGCACTTAAGATTCACTCAGTAGACGCACACTTGTTTTGGATACTTTTCTTTGCTATGTGGCTGCTTATTTGCTGTGTTTTTGTGATTAAGGTATCGTGATTATCTGTTCATGCAGACATGATGTAAAGATGTAAAGGAAGATGGTTGGTTTTATTTGATTTTATTTTTCTATGTCGTCATGTGTTCTTGCCTTCGAATGCTGTGCTGATTTCGGGAGTGACTGGAACGGGCTCAGTGCCTTGTAGAGGTCTAGATGTTTCCGATCTTTCTTCCTCTGGTTTCGTTTGCTGTTTAGAATGTGGTTCAGCACAAATGAGGATGGGGCTCACCTTCATCTGGCCCTGATTTCTCAGCTCCCACGTTAATCACTAACGTGTGAAAGTAGTTCTGTTTAACCCAAAACATGAACTCTGGTTGTTTACCATCACAGCGCCATAGTCATCGTCCCACATTACATAGCGCAAAGAAAAGTGATGGATGTGTGAGGCCATGCATAAAATAATTAAAGCAAAACAACGTTCATCAAAGAGGCTGCAGTCTTTTTCTGTCTCTCATTCTTTGTTCTAGGTATGTTTTTTTGGTGTCACTAAAGGTGTCATTTATTTGTAACTTGCTGCAATTAAACAAGGTTTTTGATTCACCAGACCTGCTAAACTAAAAACTCTTGAGGTGTTTCAGCCATGCCCACTGCTACCATGTGTTTATTAATGCCCATGCTTTTGGAATGAGATAGCCAAACTGCCCAGTCTCCCAAACAGTGTTTAAACCCCCTTCAATTTGTGCTACTCAGTCAAATTCACCAACACTTAATATACTTGATGTTAAATCGAATGAGATGCCTTTATCCAAGATGAATTACAAATATGACCAACACAACTTGGTGGGACTTAATCCAGCAACCCTCTGATTACTAATCCAGGACCTTAACTGCTGAGCTGCCACTGCCCACAGTATTGTTTTCATAAGGGCACACAATACACACAAATATGCAGACTGGTTGACAACTCACTGTTTCGTTCAATACACTCTAATAAGCTGT
This sequence comes from Trichomycterus rosablanca, assembly GCF_030014385.1. Taxonomy (NCBI): domain Eukaryota; kingdom Metazoa; phylum Chordata; class Actinopteri; order Siluriformes; family Trichomycteridae; genus Trichomycterus; species Trichomycterus rosablanca. Next base: position 4,553,760 of record NC_086010.1, on the reverse strand, counting down.
ACAATCCTGTATCAGTATTATTATTGTAACCCTGATGCTAGCAGAGATTCTCTGACACTGTTTTAGTATCAGAACCTTGAAAGCTTACTAAACTCTTGTTGTGTGCATCTGTCAAACATGATATGCATTGCTGGTCTGTTGTAAATAAGTGATAATCAAACAGTGGTGCAAATACATCCCTGGGTCACCTCGGATCTGCTGAGGAAGTAACCCAAAAAAAAAAAAATCTGAGACTGTCTCTGATTGGCTGCAAATGTGTAGGTTTAATGTTTCATTATGATCCGATCCTCTCAGATCTCAGTTCATCCAGTTTTACAGTTAAGTGGGTTTAAGTAGAACTGTGTGCTTAGTCCTTCACCCTATTTAAGTCTGGTTCATCCCCCTGCCTGCACCTCATCATTCCACTTAATAGTTGGCAGTAGCTCTGGTGCCATTCAGTTAAAATATATCGACTCACACTTGTCCTGCTTTTGGAGGCAGATTATTAGTCCTGTCACTGTGCCAACATGAACCTGGTGGCTTCAGAGGAACGGACAAAGGGACAAAGTGCTGCCAGAACAAACTTCTGATCAGTAAATAACAATCTCAACAATCCCAATAGGTTTCTTTTTATGCCTTAAAATTTTTATTCTTAAAAAGAAATATATATTGTAATTGAAAAAATACTTTTCATCATGACATTGTAGGTATGTGTGTTGCCACCCATGTCTGATAGGATCTATGAAAGACCTTGGCGGCACGCTGATTATTTTTAGCAGGAGCTTTAAATACATTTGAGAATTTATTACAGACATTAGTGTTCAGACTGAACCATGCTGGCTCTCAGACGTTACTGCCATGTGCCAAGTTTCTCACACGCAGCTTGAGACTTTTAAGTCTTACAGGAATTTTATTAATGAGCAACACAGGACTACAGGTTGAAGCCTAGATTAAAAAATATTGGGTAATGCTGTAATGAGAAACGTGATTAACTATAGAATAATGAACTATTTTAACAAAACTTTAAGAATGACTAAAAATAATGTAACCCTGATTAGGGTTAATAATCTCACAGACTGTTAACACATCTGCGCTTAGAAAACAGCTCTCACATACAGTACATTATTAAATTACTCAAGTGAGTTTACAGTATCTAGAGGATTTACCACCTAGTTTTACCTCAGTTAAAAAGTGACATTAAAAAGTGTAGTATTGTGAGATGGCTGATTGCTTGTCATTACAGAGCTTAAAAGCATCTGCCAAAATGGTCTATTAGTGTTTAAATTGTTCAATTACTGAAACCATTCTTTGATACCGTTACAGCATCTATTAATTCACATTGGTTTTAGGACTCAGTAGGTGGATTGGCTGCTTGACAAGTAAATAAAGTAAATAGATGCGTAGATAGTTTCTTGCAGTGGGGACACACTGCCCTGAGTTGGTTCTGGCACCCAGTATGTCCAGGTGCCACCAGATCCTCCACATCCTTGATCCACATAAAGCAGCTACTACAAATGAATGAAGTTTTCTGTTGTGGATGGTATGGTAGAATTCTTGTTGAACTCTTAACTCTGTTTGGGCTGTGATAGCTCAGTGGTTAAGGTATTAGACAAATAATCATAAGGTTGCTGGTTCAAAACTCCTGCTGCCAAGTAGCTTCTGTTTAATGCCTTTAACCCTCAATTGCTCAAACTGATTAAGGTCATAATTGCAGATTTCTAAATGTTGTGATCTGGCACAGCCCTCGTTAGGACTGTCGGCTCTCCTGATGCTATTAATATGCACTTTAAGTAGTCACACATACAAATTATTTGAAGAGCTGAAAATGCACTAATAAATTTCCCAGAGCACCTGTATGCATTTCAAATCTCTCCATCCTATAACCTCCAGTAAACCCAGAGGTTTGCAGTGCTTTGTTCTCTTACTGTCTCCTGATTCTGCAAACAAAGCTTCTTTTTACCAGTCTGTCCAATGAGAGAAATGCTCGTGCAGTGAGAGAGGGAGGAGGAGGGATTTCAGCTGCACACACACTGGTTTTAATGGCTTTGAGCCGGAATGCGAGGGAAAACCAGGATCCTCCACTTTCTGGACTTCTGTAGCTCACCCATGCAGGATTAGTTATAGCTGTAGTAAACTGCATACAGTAAAACAAACCCATAAAGGATTTAAGCTGGTGGCTCCAAATGATCCAATAGACCACAAAATGTTCAAAGGTTTGGGATTTTTTTTTCCATTTTTGAGTTATTGTGTAGTTTATGTGTCTTCTGAAACTCGCTATCTGTTCTGGTCTGCGTCTGAATTCCAAATGTTTCTCTATTAGACATGTAGTGCACTCTGAAGGGTGCATGAACTATTATTTCACACCCTATGCAGTGCACGTCTTTAGAGAGGGTTTAGAGTTCTCAAAGTTGCATTGCTAAGTCTAGTTTTTCTCCTACATTTTGTTAAATTCCAGGGTCATGGTTTTGATCTCTGCCTCTAGTCACCAACTGTGAGGAGTTTTGTGTGCTGTTTTCTCATCTTTGTGGACTTTGTCATGGCACTCTCCAGGTTTCCTTACACTTTCTAAAAATATGTCACTAAGTCAGTTGACTGCTCCAAATTAACCCTAGATGTGAGCAGTATCTATGGTTTGGAAGTACAATATTTTGGTATTATGATGTTTTATAAGTATGGACATAAGTATGGAGTACGGATTTAATCAGAGGTATAACACTGAGGTATATGCTAGCCGTTTGTCCCCTGGGTTTTAATACACCAAGAAGGATGTGGTCCGATAACCAATTTGAAATTGATGGTTTTGCAGCACAGAACACCATTGTGTCAAGTTGTTGATGAATATCCACTGTCATGTTTTCAAGAGGCCCTCAAGCTTTTCATCTTCTAGTGGTGAAGTGATAGACAATGAATCAATGAATTAATGTATTTTTATCTGTTCATAAATTTTACAGTAGTTTAATTTCATAATTTCAGCTAGAGAAATCCTGGCCCAGAAATGAATGTGACCACATCTGCATGTAAGCCGGCCCCACAGCTAGGTTAATGTACTGCAAACTGAAAAAAATGAAGCATACGTGCTGTGCAGAATGCACTGAATCCTCTCCTGCTGTGTAAGGCTGCAATACTATAAGACACTTGTAAATAATATATAATACAGAAGAGTTTACATTTGTGATTGTAATGTACCTGTAAATCTAACAGTGTGTTATTGCACTGCAGCTTTATACTTTTTATTGCAGTAAGCAAATGACCTGTTGCAATAATGTTTATTTGCAGCACACAATTAGGAGTTCTAGTGTGTTTTTGTGTGACTTGTAGACCTTTTTAACATTAAAAGTTTAGCTTTTTAGACATACACAAAAAATATCTATATAATAACTTAGAGGCCAAGGGTTGGATTGTCAGGTCAGTTCTGAAGTTGACAATTTGTGTGCAAAAGAAAGGTCCATGTTACCCCATTGATTTATTTTATGAAAACTGTGGAATGTTAAAGACATTAAGCAATTATGCATTATTAGGTTTTCCTTTATGCTTTTTGTTACTTAATCAGTTTTGTCTTCTTTGAGGTAAAACTTCTAATGGATTTTGTCCTCCACAAAAGGGACATGTTTTCACTATTTAAATTAAAGTGAACTTAATTCATGACCTTTTAAAATTGGCTGTGTATTAATGTTAAATAGTTTCAGTTCAAGTAACCAGTGAAACAAATTTAAAATTATTGTAAAGCTATCACAAATAACAGTAGGTTTTTTAAACCCTAATTAATACATCTTCCCCCACTACATCTAAAGCTATGGTCTTAAAAATGGTAATCAAACACATTCTGAACACAATGGACAGTATAAAAGAAAGAAATTATAAAAAAGAATGCACATTCTCACCGTTTGCCAGTTTGGGAAAGTTTTCTGTTTGCTGATCTGGCTTCATGGTCAAGCATGAAAGATTGTTTGTTCTGCCTAGTTTTATACATCATTTTTCTGTTGACTTATTTCAACATCCATAGTGGTTCCAGAAAGAACCCCATAATGTTCACAAACCCTACTGTAAAATAAAACTGTTCAATAAACTGATAGTAAGCTAGATGTACACAAAAATGTGAATATTTCAGTTAAATGGCATTACATTACAAAATCTCCTAAACCTTTAATAATATGTGAAACATTGTTAGTTTATTAGCACACAAACACAAACACAACCTCTCACTGTAATGAATATGAATTGTGTTTTGATGTTTGTATTGTAGGCGGTTTGATCCAAACTTCCATGAGGAACATCAAGTTCTGTTTTGATTTGAGTGGGCGGAGTTTAAGAACTACAAAACCACACCCACACCGACTGTGTTTCAAACCACATACTCAAGTACACACGAGTCAAATAGTGAATATTAATATCTCAGAAACATTTGGGAAACTTATAAACTGTTGTGCGACCGGTTAAAGTTGCAACAGTACCAGATTTTAACAGTAATGGACCTACTTAAGAAATGATGAAATTATACTTCATGTTTGGTAGACTGTAACTGTCCACAGAAGCTGATGTGCAAGATGTACAGTATTTAGAGTCCTAATATGCGATTTGGGACGAGGCCCTAGTGTTTCCCCACCTACTGGAAGTTTTAGTGCTCCTCTGTTCTTTGCGGTCTAAAAACGGAGCTTACAGAAGAACAGATGAAGAAAATTCCACAGCACTGTATGTAAAGGTTTTTGGCTCTTGTTTATGCAGTTACTGGTGTTTTTGAGTGTTTTATTTTTGTTTATTTTTGTATTTGGGTTTATTCTGACGGGCGACTGTTAGTGCATGAAGAGTTCAGCAGCCTCTTCTGTTTCATGTTTTTTAAAGTTTTCTACAAATAATTTTTACAGGAAAAAAAGTTTAGAGCAGTTAACGGAGCATTGCAGACCAAACTGTGCTGCTAAATTCTTTTTCCAGCTGTGTTACAGTGTATGTTGCAGTCTGAACCATTTGTGGTTATTATTTTTTTTGTCTTTTTTACTGTAAAACTTTTATTCAGCAGTATCTTGCATTCTGCATGAAAGTTTGTACAGTAATATAGTGTTACCACAACAAGAGCAGATTTAAAGTTGCAGAAAAGTTGGTGATACTTTTGGAAATGTCTGACATTGCTTTTGGCTGCTGTCCAAGAAAAATTCTTGCTCCTGCTTTTCCTTTGTTCAGCTTGTATGAGTCCGATTTTAAAGCAAGGGCTTCTTTCTGTATGATAGTATTTAAGCAAAAGGGAATATCAAGCTTGCTTGATTATGGATAGTGTCACTCACGTTTCAGCAGCTTGTCATTTATGGTAGCCCTGTTTTTAAGACAGCTCTGGGTTTTCCTTCTGGGTTTGGCAAAGAGACCACTGTTCCATGTGATTTTTTGTGCAGTAAAGTTAGTACTAGAGATTTCGCCAGCTATAGTAAATTATAATCAGTAACATAGAGTTAGATCATGCCTTAAAGTTAAAAGGCATTACAAAACTTTATTCACTGTATATATACACTATATGTACACTTTTGACCAAGCAGTGATGAAAATGCCCACATTTTATATGCAACGTATATATATTTATAAAATGATTTGACTTTAACTGTACACTACAGTTTAAAATAATCTGGACACATCTCCTAATTATTAAGTTCAGGTGTCTTAGTCACACCCACTGCTAACAGATGTATGCATGACCGTGCTCGTGTTCACAAAGCAAGGTACCTAGAGAGTGGTTCAACAGGTTTGCTGTTGAGAAAGTTCATCTGGGTAGTGGTTGTTGTACCAAGCTAGTAATTGAAGCCCCACTACTGCCAGGTTGCCATTGTTGGGCTCTTGAGCAATGCTCTTAACCATCAACTGTACAGTCACAAATAACCTTGGATAAAACTGTCTGTTAAATGCTGTGAATAAAACCTTAAGTAGACTGCATAAACCCCTGACCTCAACTGCACTGAGCAGTTTTAATAGAATGCCATTATTTATTATATATACATATACAGGTGTACAGTACAACAAAATTCTTTCTTTGCATATCCCAGCTTATTTGGAAGCTTGGGTCAGAGCGCAGTGACAGCTATTTTACTGCACCCATGGAGCAGAGAGGGTTTAGGGCCTTGCTCAGGGGCCCAACAGTGGCAGCATGGCAGAGCCGGGATTCGAACTCTCAGCTTTTCGATTGATAGCCCAAAGCTCTACCCACTAGGCTACCACTGTCTTGTTAATGGTTTAAATTGGTCAATTTCATGCCAGGTTTGTTGTCCAACATTAGTGCTTGACCTCACAAACATACAGTACTCCAAAACCTTGTGTAGATCCTTCCCAGAGAGGTGGAGGCTGGTTTAGCTACAAAGGTGAGGCCAACTGCATATCAGTGTCCATGGTTATGGAACGAGTTGTCCAAAAAGCTAATGTTCAGATGTCCACATACTTTTGGTCATATAGAGCATGAATCTGTAACCATATAAATTAATTATTTTGATATAATAGGAATTATTTAGGAAGACTGCAAGTAATTCATAGTTGTACATAGTCATGAATTGGCAAACGACAGGTTTATTATCAAATTTGGCTTCATATTTTAATCATTATTGTCATTCATTGCTTTTGGGATTTTAATTTCCATGGTGTCAATGCTGGGAGGATATTAGTGCTCCTATCAAAAGTGATACGTGTCCACTGATAAAAGACTAGGTGGACACACAATGTCTATAGAGAAAGAGCTCTGAACTGTACCATTAAAGCTACACCTTAACAGTGTATGTGTTTCTAATAAATAGAGCAATTAGCTTAATCAGTTGTTAAAGATCCCATCAACATTGCTGTACCTGATGCACTCATACTGAATGATACACACTACCATGTTATTATCATGTTAGTGTCTATGCAGTGCTGAGAAAGGTCCACCACCCAAATATTATCTGTTCAGTGGGGATCCTAGGGGGCTTACTATCAACTGATAAATGTGAAACAAGGGGTGACAGAGTGCACAAAGCAAGAGACTGGCTACAGTCAGTAATTGTATATGGTTAACAGTAGGTTTGGTATAGCTTATAACAGAATAAATAAGTTATCTAAAAATAATATTAAGCAAAAGTTTTACAGAAATACTATAATGTGATATACAGTATACTGTTACCAGGATGTAAAACTGCCTGTTAGCAGTTGTTGTAGCTAAAACACATGAATTCAGAAAGGAGTGTCCCAATACTTTTGTCCATATAGTGTAATTATTCACCTTATTTTCATCCCCTGCAGATCATTTTACTTGTTTTCTGGACTAAGAAAAAGAAAAAAACCTGTTTACTCAACAGCGGTCTTAGGCTCCTCAATTATGCTCTTTGGTGCTGGATTTTAAATATATGACCCACATTTAAAAAGGCATAAATTGATAAACAGGGGTTAAAAGTGATATAAATAACACAATTTAGGAGAATAAGATTAAGAGAGTAACACTGATTTTGATTTAGTAAACATCTTGTCTAAAAAACAAATAAAGTGATCTGCAGGAGATGAATAGAAGGTTAATAAGTATTTCTTGGAGAAAGCCATAATTTAAATAATAATTTAAAACATCAGTGGTGACAAAATCCTCCTCCAGAAACCAGTTTAGAACATGTAAATGTATCTGACTTGGATTTGACTTGTCGAATATAAGTGACTGCAGCTGTAAGAAAGCTATCATGGTGCATGTACAGACATGACAATACATACTGATTCTAAACTAAATGTAGTGTGCATACTTTTACACTGCAGAATAACACATGCAGGTCAACCGAGTGCACACACAGGCTCATTATTGTTAATGGAGAGTGATGATAAAGACGCCTATTGAGAAAAATCATGTGACTGAGTCACGAGACGGAGAAGGAATGTCCTAACCGGGCAGGAGCAGCACGGGTTTGGGACGCAGCCACTGTGGGGTCGTGGAAATGGGTGTAGTTCTGCTGTTAGTGAATTGTGCAACAACAACAGAATGAAAACATCAAGTAATAAGTCATTTTGTGCACAGGGGTAACACAGGGGTGAGAGAACAGTTTGGGTTTAATTGGTCTGAGGTTGAGATACTTTCAGTTTCCCTTGATTAATGAACACATACAGAAAAATTATTGGATGATTTTATTGAAATCTTAAAAACAAACATTCTAGGGTTTTTTTCCCATAGCATTTTAGCATGTAGCATGTGGTTATTCTTAAACCAAATTGTTTTGGTCCTATGCAAGATAAATATCCTGAGGTTCAGTCGTCCAGTCACCCAAACCAAACCCAGTGTTTGTTGTTACTGTAGTGTCTGCTGAACACTCGGGAACAAGGGAAGCTTGTGTGATGATCTGTTGTTTATAATGTGGTGTGTTTATCAGCAGGAGGAGGTGAGAGAAAGTCTTGCTCATCTTCATGTTGAAATATTTCAGCTCTGAGGTTATTGCTGACTAGTTAGTCTGTATTGCAAAAGAAACTTCAGTGATGGTCTGTGTTCGGAACAATGAGACACCTACAGATGAATATTTACACTTACAGTTAAAATTACATTTAGATACACTTAATAAATTCTGCAACTCATTTTTCTGTGACTCAGTGGTTGAAAGACACTAGTTTGACTGTTTTCTTTTGCACAGAGAGGTCAGTGACACTGTGTGGCCAAAAATATTTGAACACTATTTGCAGAACAATTTGCTAAAACTCAATTCTAAATTCTGTAAATACGCCTCTGTCCCAAATTATATGTTTGTTTATAATTACAAAATAGAATCAAGCAATATTTCCAAAAAAATATAGGAACTCTTTTCTTTGTACTTTTGACTGTTAAATAAAGATTAAAGAGAACAAACAATTCCAACTTTAGACTTTGTAAAATCACTGTATACAATTTAGGGAATTCCTTTTTCTGCTTCAGTATAACCCTGTCCCTGTGCACAGGCGAGATTCATGACGAGTTTGTTGGAGAGGAATTTTAGTGATCTGGGCCCTGACGTTAACCCTATGAAACACCTTTGGGATAAATTGAAACCCTTGTAGCCATGTGTCCACATACCATGGCTACATAATGTAGCAGACTGGCTTTTTTAACATTTACATTTTCAGCATTTAGCAGACGCTTTTATCCAAAGCGACTAACAGTATACAGTCCAAGCAATTGAGGGTTAAGGGCCTTGCTCAAGGACCCAACAGTGGCAACCTGGCAGTAGTGAGGTTTGAACCAGCAACCTTCTACTTACCAACCTTAACCGCTAGGCTACAACAAAACAATCCATGAGAAAGAAATAGTAAATTTTGTTAATGAAGGTTCCCCTTACAAATCAAGAATTGTGTATATATACATCTATCCAATTTTGGGACTTACACCCCCCCTCCGGTTGGTTTCCCATTTACTCCTCCCTCAATTCTTTGCTTCTCCAGCGGGGATAACCCGGCAGCCACTAGTGAACTCCAGCACAAGTTCTTCAAGTTATTTACCTCCCTCATTTCCAGGAAATTTTATTTCTGCACTGTAACGTATGCTGGGGGTGGGGGTGGGGGTAGAAACAACAGCAGATTGCAGGTAGTTCTTTTATTGACTGATTGAAAGTGTTATGATGAGTTTTAGATAAGATGGTTACATGGCTGGTTCTTCTACATGTCTCTACTTGTCAACAGTAGCCTGTGAAGAGCTGTGTGAGGATTTGTGGACAAACACTTAAAAAAATCCAGTGGGTCTTACTGAGGCAGTGACCACCTCATGTCAAAGAAATAAAACTAGTAAAATACTAGTAATTGAAAAATACACGTTGTTATAACAAATTAAATACATAATTCTATCTCATTGTTCAACCCATATTTTTAAGTAATAAGTTTACATTTACATTTTTGGCAATTAACAGATGCTTTTATTCAAAGCGACTTACAGTAGTGACAGTATGTTGTCTAAGCAATTGAGGGTTAAGGGCCATGTTCAAGGGCCCAACAGTTGCAACCTGGCAGTGGTGGGGCTGGAACCAGCGACCTTTCAATTACTAGTCCAGTACCTTAACCGCTAGTTAATTAATATATTGGCACTCAAACTCATGACCTTCTGGACTATATGATTTCTACTGCACCACTCAGGATAATAAATAATAAATTGCTCTGCAAATAGTTCCAAGAAATCCAGCATTTTAATCTACAACAATTACTAAAAGGCTACAAAATCCTGGTTTTTAACTTTATAAGAATTGTATGTGGGTCAACAAGCTTTACCTGATCTCTCTCTCTTTTCTCCTGCAGTGTTCCCTATGTGGAAAGGGGTCGGTGGGGGCCACGGATGGTCCTGGCCTGTCTGTTTAAACTGGGAGGCCGTTGAAGGGCTGCATTCTCAGAGTTTGGACTCTCCGGTTTGGTGCATGCTGTGCCGAGAAAGCCGAGAAAAACTAAACCAGGCCTGCCAGAGAGGAAGGGAGGCACTCCAACTACCCAAAGCCATGCTCCAAATCAAACTTCCTCACATCTTCGACGCCCACCAAGTGCCAAAGGTGGGCTAATTCACCCCCTCTATACTGTCAAAAATAATGATGTTATCAAAAATACTTGCCTTTCTAGTGTTTAATTGTAGAAGTATCTCCCAAAGGGGTACAGAATTCATCCAATTTAATAAATATGTTAGTTAGTACACAGGAGTTTAGGAGTTATTAGAAGTTATGTCATGTCATGAATTATGTGTAGGTTGCTTTTTAAAATGTTTTAAACGTTTGCTTTTACTCTCCCCATCAAAGATGTCACCTTTAGAGTATCATATTATAAAATACATACATTTATATGATTCCTTTGATAAAAAAAATGAATAAAAATGTATGTAATCACTATGTATTTTTGAATACACTGATAAGCTTAAGTAAAAGAACCATCCACAGATTTGTGGCGGTTCCTATTTTTTTAATAATTAGTTGACATGTATTAAAAATGTAAATGCAAACCAAGCTAAGTGGCAGACACTTGTTTTAAAGCATTTTCTCACTATTGATGTTTGTGTTCTAACACGCAGGCGTTTTTGGAGGACGGCATCGTGTCTGGGTACCGGCATCCTCAGAGCTCTGCTCTCGAATGCATCATTAGCAGTTTTCAGATGACTAATGAGACTGTGAATATCTGGACCCATTTCCTGCCAACCTGGTGAGAGATCCAGTACAAAATGTTATTTTTACTCTTTGTCAACTGGTCCTGTTTGTCAGCTTTAAAGAAATGATTCTGTACTGTTCTTTATTATTTTACTGTATTAGTTGCTTTGCAAAAAGGATATAATACATGTGTTTTTAGAATTATACACAGCATGGATAAGGTGCTATATGTTTCTGTATGTATTAATTAAAAAGATTATTGTTAGGGTGCTTAAAAACTAGCATAGCTTCAAAAAAACAACAATAAACTTTATTAAGTAGTGTTTTTTATGGAGAAAAAGTGTGTCCTAATCATTTAGTCACTAAAATCATGGCAGAAATTATTAAAATTTTAACACTGCCATAAAATACATGTTACCTTCAAGTGTACATACAAGTCTTTCAGCTGTAGGCTGGAAAAGGTTGCAGTATTTCTGTAATAACTCTCTTAAGAAAAGGTTTTGATGTGATATTTTAGGGAACCCTTATCGTCTAGACCAACATTAAGATGTCCACTGATAGCTAGTTCAGTTATTCCTGTGCATTGTTTCCCTCTGGTTTGACTCTGCAGGTACTTCCTGTGGCGCTTCTGTTCTCTCTGTTCCTCTGTGGATTTCCTGACAGAGAGCTACACATGGCCGTTACTGGTTTACATGCTGCTGATCTGTGTGTACCCGTTCACCTCCAGCTGTGCTCACACCTTCAGCACCATGTCAACCGAGGCACGCCACATCTGCTACTTCTTCGACTATGGAGCCCTGAGTCTCTACAGCCTGGGTATACGTGCTCTCCAACACACACACACATGCACACTATATACAGTGTATCACAAAAGTGAGTACACCCCTCACATTTCTGCAAATATTTCATTATATCTTTTCATGGGACAACACTATAGACATGAAACTTGGATATAACTTAGAGTAGTCAGTGTACAGCTTGTATAGCAGTGTAGATTTACTGTCTTCTGAAAATAACTCAACACACAGCCATTAATGTCTAAATAGCTGGCAACATAAGTGAGTACACCCCACAGTGAACATGTCCAAATTGTGCCCAAATGTGTCGTTGTCCCTCCCTGGTGTCATGTGTCAAGGTCCCAGGTGTAAATGGGGAGCAGGGCTGTTAAATTTGGTGTTTTGGGTACAATTCTCTCATACTGGCCACTGGATATTCAACATGGCACCTCATGGCAAAGAACTCTCTGAGGATGTGAGAAATAGAATTGTTGCTCTCCACAAAGATGGCCTGGGCTATAAGAAGATTGCTAACACCCTGAAACTGAGCTACAGCATGGTGGCCAAGGTCATACAGCGGTTTTCCAGGACAGGTTCCACTCGGAACAGGCTTCGCCAGGGTCGACCAAAGAAGTTGAGTCCACGTGTTAGGCGTCATATCCAGAGGTTGGCTTTAAAAAATAGACACATGAGTGCTGCCAGCATTGCTGCAGAGGTTGAAGACGTGGGAGGTCAGCCTGTCTGTGCTCAGACCATACGCCGCACACTGCATCAACTCGGTCTGCATGGTCGTCATCCCAGAAGGAAGCTGACGCACAAGAAAGCCAGCAAACAGTTTGCTGAAGACAAGCAGTCCAAGAACATGGATTACTGGAATGCCCTGTGGTCTGACGAGACCAAGATATACTTGTTTGGCTCAGATGGTGTCCAGCATGTGTGGCGGCGCCCTGGTAAGAAGTACCAAGACAACTGTATCTTGCCTACAGTCAAGCATGGTGGTGGTAGCATCATGGTCTTGGGCTGCATGAGTGTTGCTGGCACTGGGGAGCTGCAGTTCATTGAGGGAAACATGAATTCCAACATGTACTGTGACATTCTGAAACAGAGCATGATCCCCTCCCTTTGAAAACTGGGCCTCATGGCAGTTTTCCAACAGGATAACGACCCCAAACACAACCTCCAAGATGACAACTGCCTTGCTGAGGAAGCTGAAGGTAAAGGTGATGGACTAAACCCAATTGAGCACCTGTGGCGCATCCTCAAGTGGAAGGTGGAGGAGTTCAAGGTGTCTAACATCCACCAGCTCCGTGATGTCATCATGAAGGAGTGGAAGAGGATTCCAGTAGCAACCTGTGCAGCTCTGGTGAATTCCATGCCCAGGAGGGTTAAGGCAGTGCTGGATAATAATGGTGGTCACACAAAATATTGACACTTTGGGCACAATTTGGACATGTTCACTGTGGGGTGTACTCACTTATGTTGCCAGCCATTTAGACATTAATGGCTGTGTGTTGAGTTATTTTCAGAAGACAGTAAATCTACACTGCTATACAAGTTGTACACTGACTACTCTAAGTTATATCCAAGTTTCATGTCTATAGTGTTGTCCCATGAAAAGATATAATAAAATATTTGCAGAAATGTGAGGGGTGTACTCACTTTTGTGATACACTGTATATAAATATGTAAATATTAGTTTGTATTGTCAGGCTCTGTCCCAATGTCTGATCTTTGTTGCCTTGTTGCCATGCTTCATTTCTGCACTACAGGTGTTTTGGTATGACTGTAATAACTCCTCAACTAGTTTCCAGAAGATAAAACGCCTAACATTGTTTTGTTAAAGTGCTAATACATGCAAATGTTAATTCAACTGTCAGAGTTTGAGAAGTCCCTATTCAAATAAGACTGCTGTTTAGTACAATACTGTCTTCTTCTTTATTAACTTTATTTGTAGGCTGACTTAACAAAGCGTTTATCAATTTATACATTAAAATGCACTATTAGGGTCTTTAAAACTCAACCTTTTTTTCTTAAATGGACTTTGGAGACCTTAGAGTAAAATTAGGACTGGAGTGTAGTTATCAGTATCAGACTGCAGTTATTCCAGATTAAAAATCACCTCTGTTCACTGAGACTTCTATAAAATCTGGTCCTGTTATTAGTAAATTCAGCTCACTTCATTGTTTGGCATTTTCTCTCTGTGTGTCAGTGTTTTGCCCCTGGGTGTGTGTGAATATGTAAATGAGTGGGTGTGTTCTGCCCTGTGATGAACTACTGCTGTGTCCAGGGTGTATTTCTTTCTTGCACCCAGTGTTTCCGGATTTTACTAAAAGTGGTTTCTTTCACTGAATGATCATACTACAACACACACACACACACACACACACAAGTACATATTTCAATCTGTGTTTTTCTTAATTCCCTCAGGTTGTGCTATTACATACGGCTTCTACGTGATGCCCGAGTGCTGGGTGAACAGTTGGCTCCACAACCATTTTGTGCCCATTGCCCTCGCCAACACCCTTTTCTGCACCAGCATGTCATGCTACTCCAGGTAATTACTGAGCATGTGCTTCTAACAGAATACACTGTGTTGTGTTACAGCCTCAGGCTTACACTGGCTGTCTGTATCTAAAACATGGAGCACAGAAACTCTACTGCTACCATTTATCTTTACCATCTGAGTTCTCTAACATTCTCTAACTTATCTTCTTCTTCTGGTTTCTAGCTGACCTTAGTAATTACACTTTATCAGGGGTCAGCAACCTTTTTTCTACGATGTGGCGATTAAAAAAAAGCAAGATGAAGTATTAATTATGTCGTGTAATATATAAAAGTCCTACAACACAAACTGTTAGCAGGTACACTATATGGACAAAAGTATTGGGACACTAATTTTTGGGACACTTATTTTTGAATTCATGTTATTCAGCCACAACAGTTGCTAACAGATGTAATAGATCAGTTGTATACAAAAATGTTATATGCTTTCAACTTTTCAGCAACAGTTTAGGGAAGGCCCTTTCCTGCTCTAGCATGACTGTGCCTTTGTGCACAAGGTAAGCTTTATAAAGACATGAAGACAAGCTCGGTTTAAAGAAACTCCAGTGTCCTGCACAGAGCCCTGACCTCAGCCCCACTGACCAACTCTGGAATAAACCAGATCAGTACCTAGCCATGCGGATGCACTTTTGACTGAAATTCCCACAGACATACTTCAAAATATTGTGAAATTTTTTCGTTGTTATACCTGAAAGGATCACTTAGGGTCACTGCATTTTATTAGCATTTGTTTTTGAAATGAGATGTCCAACAAGCTCATGGTCAGGTGTCCAAATACTTTTGGCCACATAGTGTATCCTCCGAGTTAATCCTGTAGTGTCCCGTAGTGTGGTGTGTGTACTTCAGTCTTTACCTTTCTGAGGGCCAAACATGTTTATCGTTCTGTAGTGCTAACACACTGACTGCCTTCGTGTGAAAACGAATCTTGACGTTATTTGCGTAAGACTGATAATCAGTGAGAGATTAGCGTAGTCAATGTTTATGAAACTCAGTAGTACACGAGCAGCTGTACACGAGACTGAGTCATTGCAGTATTCTAACTGAATTTATGCTTTTAATAAGTGATAATGAAAATAGAAGCTAGCTATTTAGCATGTAACTCTATATTAACAGTACTTACGTTTTTTAAACCTTTATCTTGCAGCCCTTGTTATGGCTTCAGTAACTTTTTTACTTTTTTATTTACATTAAATAAAATGCACTGACTATCAGCACAGCTGGCTATGTGTAGCTGGCGCCATCTTTGTTTGCATCTGTTAAAAAGATTCAGCAAGACATGTCAGTCAGAGCACTAATTCATGAGCGGACTCTGGAAGTGTGAAGTGTTTCATTCTGAGTAAATCTTGTAATAGAAGGGTGCGTGTTGTGTATGTACTGTGTATACACATATCACTGTACTGCTCAGTATTAAATAACATATAATAAAGTGTACAGTAAGTGTTTAAATATACATCATGAATAACATTTGTACAAGTTTCTTTTCAGAACCAGCAGGGAACCTAAAACAACATGTTCTTTTTTTTTACAGGTTCTTAGAATTGCAGTTTCCACACAGGAGTAAAATCTTGCGGACTGGAGCGTTCGTTGTTCCTTTTATTTTTGACAACATCCCTCTTTTCTACAGGGTAAGTAACTGCTATTTAAATGATTATGCAAACAACATTTAGCTAAGAGGGAGACGCAGTTATTCGAGCGGGTGCTGCACAGCAACATGGTCCTGAGGACGTGGATCCAATCCTTAGTTTTTAATGTCGAGTGCATGGCTTGTTTCGGCAAATCACAAAAAATCAGAAAAGAAAGGATGGCTGTCTAATATTCCCACTAGGTGTGTGTAAGTGAGTGTGTAAATAGGTGGGTGTGTAAATAAGTGAGTGTGTGAATAAGTGAGTGTGTGAATAAGTGAGTGTATGAATAAGTGAGTGTATGAATAAGTGAGTGTGTGAATTAGTGTGTGCTGCCGTGCCCTGACCTGTTATTATTATTTTTCTCTGCGACCCAGGGTTTGAAAAGCTCTGCACTATAGGACCAAAAGGATGTGTACACCCTTACTAATATCATGTGTTTTTTGTTAGTAATTTCTATAGTTTTGGTATTGGATGTCCAACAAACAATGGGAACCCAGACAAAATCCACACAGACTTTAGTTTTTTTTTTCTTTGTTCGATTCTTTATTTTCCCTAATCATAGCCAGTTCCTCTGTTGCAATCCTGTTGCTGCTTGTACCAGCCCTGCACTAGGCGTGGAGAGCCAAGACGGTCACACTACCCCTCTGACACACACAGTTGCTGGTCGGATCTTTTCACCTCACAGAAAGCTGTATCTGGTATGGGGAGACACGCTTTGAACTCGGCAAATACTCCACCGCTAGTGCAGGCGCCTCGACCAACCAGCAGTAAAGTGAACTGACGGCTACATGATGATTAATGTTCTCTTATTTTTGGCTCTGTAGCTGTTGCTGTGTTCTGGTGGGGGTTGTAACACTGACGCTATATCCAACCACTGTTACCACCTGATTTTTGCTTTCTTGACGTGTTTCCTGTTCGCCTCTCATCTACCTGAAAGGTTGGCTCCAGGACGTTTCGACTACTTCGGTATGACTATTCGTTGTCTTTCTTACATTTTACAATCCTGTTTTCATCCTAGTTTTAGTACCAAGTAATATACAGATTTTTTTTAATTAACAGCTCATTTCTTAAAATGTCGTCACTATATCCACGATTTTCCTGAACTTTGACCTTTCCCGTGATTCGTAGCTGAAGCCGGTTTTTGACTTCCGGTTACAGTGTTTACGTTCTGAACGACAGAAGTAGTGGTCATTCGTAACTGTTTTTTTTTAACAAACATGGCCAAAAACGCTATGTGGTTGAATAGTAAGTGTAGAGCGACTGTCTATTTCTGCATTTTGTTAGACGAGTGCACTGTGAACCCTTATTCCCTCCTCTCGGTGTGTTGTTGGAACGCACCCTGCTCACTCGCATGTTCTGCGTCTCTGCAAGCTGATACTCCGAACAATAAAGAAGTTTTGTTTTAGTTAAAACTGAGTCCTTTCTTAATTCCTAGCACTCGACAGTAAGGACATTTTAAGAAGCTGTGGTGACCGTGTTCTGACAGTGCTCCACCCTTCCACGCTTACAGAGTGGGTAGATGACATGAGGTTAGCTATATTGATATAAGTGAACCATTTCGTCTTTTCCGAAGCTGTAGACGGTGAGGAGCTACAGAACTATAAAAGCACAGAGGCTTACATGCGTAGGAATTGCTGAAGGTAAACATCAGGCGTGGGTAATGCTGAGGGAAAGTGGAGTAGTCAAGACGGTGGGTTACTCGTGCATTGCAGGGTTAGCGAAGCTGTGGAAGGTAGGGAGGGATGAACCGAGGAACATTCTAATAGCTGTGAAACACTGGAAATAATAAACAATGTATCACGACTGATTTTACTTCTACAACAGTGTATACTTATATTGGTTCATGAGTGGATGTAAAGCAGGAAAGGGGAGCTGAAGAGACAGAATAAAACGCGTTGCGTTGTTTAATTTACTAAAACAATGAACTGGGAACAACAAACAGGGTATTTACACCCGTTCAGTATTCACTTGCACAAGCCGTGTCTGTCTGGGTGTCCGGATTTAAATGTTATTTGTCCAATTTCTGCAACGCTCTCTAAAATTTTGGACTATACAAAGTGAAACTGCATTATACGATATTATAAATTTTTTATTATTATTTAATTAATGAATATTATTAATATAATTCATATGATTATTATTATATTATTATGGAATGTAACGCGTAAGGCGCAGGTCACGGACAATGTTTACAAATCCGCTGGTGTTCAAAGCACGAACTTTCCAATAACAGCTTCAATTTCTTTGAGTTGTTGTGGCACCCGAGAGCGGCACACGTCGAGCCCGAGCTCATATTTGAACCATGCAGTCCTTACCAAAAGTAGTTTAATAATGTTGTAGTTAGTACTACAGCAAATCTAACGCGACCGGAAACGAAAAACCGGCAAACGGAAATAGGGAGGTGTCATGGCAGCCCCCATTGTGTTGCCAGGAAAATCGTGGATAGACAGATCCCTTTGTGTAGGATGTGTCCCCCAAGCAACAATTTATGATGCCCAGTTTAATTGCTTGTTATTGCAATTAGATAATTAGATTCAGCTAATCAGCTAATCTGTCTCCAGCCTCAACTGGAAACTGATTTCACCCTTTAATTATTTTTTATTTATTTTTTATTTTCAGCATTTAGCAGACGCTTTTATCCAAAGCGACTTACACAATGAGCAATTGAGGGTTAAGGGCCTTGCTCAGGGACCCAACAGTGACAACTTGGTGGTGGCAGGGCTTGAACCGGCAACCTTCTGATTACTAGTCCAGTATCTTAACCACTGAGCTATCACTGCCCCTATAATTAGCTCCTTAGAACCACACAATTAGGGATTAGTAATTTTTTCTCCAGCATTCATTTTACACTGTGGTGGCACTACCTCTTGCTGCACTAATATCGTGCACATTCAGTTTCTGTGGAACCGTGAGCACCTTCTTTCAGCTACTCACAGATCTTTTCTAAAACCTCTCCCAGGTCACAGTCACCAGCTGTTTCACATCTGTGCTGTGGTTGGCACACACTTCCAAATGGAGGCCATTCTTGCTGATATGACATCACGCAGGAGCTGGTTGATGTTGCACTCGCACGGCCCGTCCTTCATGAGCACGCTGGGTGCTCTGGCACTGGGCATCCTTCTCAACCTGGGCATCATCGCCCTGTTCAGTGCCAGTCTCCTAAAGCCCAAGATCAACACTGAGAAAAGCTTTTCTGCTATCAGGATTCTACAGAGTCCAGCCGGGTTGAAGGACGACTGATGAAGCACTTTAGTAAACTGTCGGCAAGGTTTCTGCACGATTGCACACTTCTCAACTCATTTTTAAACGATATCACTGGTCCAATCATAGAAACCTTTTAAACAAGGGGTGCACTGAAATTTTGGCCACAGTTATTTTATGGTTTAAAAAAATGCACTTTTGGCTAAAAGAGTAAATATTCCAAATATGCTCATCAAATGAGAAAATATAATAATATGTGAATGAAAAAAACCTCAAATGTTCATTGATTTTTTGGTCATCATTATTTCTTATTACCTTAATTTTTTTAAATAATTAAGGAAGAGCTCAAAATGATTTTTGACAAAATGAATGATTATTGGTGATGTTTTTATAGGCCAGGCCTTGCATTTCAGTTTCAACTGAAAAAAAGTTTGTTTTGTTCACCAAAAACAAAAAAATGGTGCATAACAAGTTTTTAAGACTATAGCACTTATGTAAAGTATGTAAGATTAAAGCACATGTCCTTATAACATACAGGTGAAGTCTAAAGTTTATATACACTTTGTAAGTCATGTGTATATCATGGCAGTTTGGAGTTTTCACTATTTTTGTCACTGAATTATGTTCACAAATTTGGGTTTATTAATAAAATCTGATCAAATCTGCTGGTCAGAAAGATGCAGAAAACCAGTGTGTTGGTTTTCTGGCACGGACTTGATCTTTCAGTTCAGTCAACGTATTCTGTAAAGGTTTGAGGTCAGGACTTGGGTAAGTGTAATTTAGCCTGATTTAGTGAATCCACAGCAGTGAATGTGGTCATTTTGATGTGTTGATTTATGGTCCTGTTGAGACTGTGTTGAGATTTAAGAATTGCCTCTTATTTCGCTTATTTTTCTACAATGCATCAACTTTACTAGCATCTGCTCAGATCATAATACTACCAGCACCATGTTTGACAGTAGGTACAGTGTTGTTGGATTTGAATACCTCACCTTTCTGGTCAATGTGGCCAAACTAAATCCTTGTTTTATCGGACTCTAATCTCTCTCCTTAAAATTTTATGGTGTCAAATGTAGAGCAGGGACTTTTTTTTTTCACTTTCGCCTTCAAACCAAGGCTCACCAGCTTCTAATTTATGCCAGATCCAGCAGATTTTGTTGTACTTTTATATGAACAAATTTATAGAAAAACTGAAATGTTCCAATCATTTTGGATAAATGATTGAAATCTAAACACTGCCTTGACATACATGTTTCTTACTAGAGTTGAACTGTGGTTATTTTGTTTGTATATGTATTCTAGCTGAAGACCCCAGTCCTTAGTACTTAGTTTTAGCTTTTATTCATTTTCTATGGTACAAAAACAACTTTCTACTCATCTTTCAGTTCAGCAATTTACACAATTAAATACTGAGCCCAGATGTACCTAATCAGCCAAAACATGTTTGGAGTTCAAAGCTTGTTTTCTTAATAGTTTACACATAAGTTACATCTAAGTTGTGCTAACTAAAATAAGCTCATAACAGTTTAGCATAGTGCAAACATGTCAAAAGCAGATGCAAATGACAGACACCAAACATGTCGTGACTGGAGTACATGTGGTGTAAGTTAGAAATTGTGTAACTGAATCAGTGACTGAACTGTTCTTTGAGGAAAGATCTGGGGTAAAATGAAGCGAATATAAAGTGTATTATGTTTTAACACAAGTGCCTTGTAGGGATTTTTATAACAACATCTAGACGTTACAAATGTATGCAAATGTTACTAATAACTGGAAGTAGCATCAGTCAGGGATTTTCTTTAGTAATATTTCTCAGTTAACATTACAGTCATAACCATAACGAACGAGCCTTTTAAAATCTGAATAGTTTAATAGACTGACAGGCCTAAATGTTAATGTTTGTTTGAATGAGCAATTCAATTAAGCAATTAATTACAGTGAAATCAATGAATGAATACGATTTTATTGATTATATAATGCTAATGCGTAGCTTTATTAATGCAGGTACATTTGTTTCTCTCTGCATAGTTTTCCACTAAACCAGTACAATACATCCATTAACATACAGTACATACATATATTAGCATTAACATTTAGTTAAAAGAAAAGCTGTTTTTACTTTTAATATACACTAACTCACCGGTGGTTTTACACTGTTATTCCTCATAAAAATACATGGTTATGAATTTTTACAGGGACATTTTGTTTACAGTTTCATGTGTTTTAAATGCAATACAAAACCTCTGAATGTAACATTTCAATTGCAGTTCTATTATGTTGTGGATAGTTAGTTTATGTAGTCTCAGCATTAGAGATCATGTTTTATGACGTTGCTGTGACTAGATCTGTAAACTCGCTAACTTCATGTCATTCTTGAGTTTATTAGATTACACTGAGACCCTGATTTACTGAACTGTTACATGTGCACATCGGATGTCCAACAAGCTTATGGTCAGATATCGTATAGTGTTTACATCATTTTAATGTCATTATTTTTTTTCTTCTTTGGCAAGTTTCTTGTCAGATATGTGAAGCTTGATTTACTTGATATTTTGCCATAACAGAAAATGCAAGATTTGCTTGCAGTGATTTATTTTTTAACAGTTTTGTTAAGCTGTTATACTAGTATAGAAAAATTGGATTTATTTTTAATAGATTTTTCCCTCTGGATTGTCCCATTATTAAGACCCTCACATGAGCTTTATGACAGCCCTGTCTCTTTAACAGCTGATTTCTTTACACTGAACTAAAAACTTCTTTTTATGTGTCATTTTTCTTTCCATACTCTTTGTGTGTGCTGTCATTGTTGCAGTTATCCTTCCATCACCTGCAAAATGCTTGTATTTTCTGTGTTGGATTGCAGATGTAAATGAGTAAATTATTTTTTGTAAATCAGGGCCTAAATGTAATGGTACTACAAATACAATGTATTTTGAAGGAATTGTGACACACTAACCTGCTTTTATTTGAATTATTAGATACATTAGATACATCTATTAAAATGCAACCGTTTTAACAAGCTGCAGGTTCCTAGTAGGGACCAAGATGTGTCGGTTTGGGGTCTTTAAGTGGATCACGGGATTATAAAGAAATAGTAAGTGCTGTAATGATTATATGGTGCTGTGTATGTGTATTGAAGTCTATAGAAAAGTTGGCAGCAGAGGTCTTTGCACATTGTGTCAGGTGCACACGTACGACTGTATGATATATTGTTCAATAGTCGTTACCACTGCTGGAAGATCTTGTTTAGGATGTGGATTAGACTGGTAGTCATGGTGTGGTTACAGACTAGACTGTTTCAACTACTCATCTTTGAGTGTGATGGTCATGTCAATGTCATTATTAAAGAATACAATCTGTTACAGTGGTCATCTGTATAAGCTATACTATATTAAGCTATATTAGACCAAATTAAAGGTACAGTAAAAGAAGTGTTTTGACATTTTGATCTCACAATACATTTTTAAATGTTTTTTCACAATGCATTTTGGAAGACTTTGGGTCATGAGTGTGAAATTTAAAGGGAAAGCGGGGATTTTACATCTAAAATGCTCATTTAAGACATTGTTAACTGTGTTGTAAAGCTTTCATTGTTAGGCCTCATGAAATGAAATGTTTTTACTTGTTAACATTCTGAAAACATTTTGCCTTAACATGAATTAATGGCCCATTTTACAGTCACATGCATTATTTTATAACATTATAACCAATTGTGAAATTAACAATAAACTAGACCTTAAAATAAAATACACTAATTACTGTTGGTTCAGTTGTCTTTTTTTACACATACTGTCAGTGCACATTTCACTGAGATACTGTCATCAGAGTTAAAGGAGCTTCATAATAAACAAGCAGCATAAACTAATAATTATGGAATGCTAAAAACTTTTTTCTTCATGTTTAAACGGAGCTTCAAATAAAGGGTTTATGGAAAAGCCAGTGACTATTTGAAATCCCAAGTAAATGCAGGACTTCCATTCCATTTTGGGTGGTGCTCAGGATAAATCAAAGACAAGATGAATGATTTAATGATTTTAGCATATTCTCTTTTAAACTATAAATGGATAATAAAATATAAAAGCCACACATAACAGTATATAAATGATGTGTGTAAACATATTTCTATTATATTAATAACTATATTTAACAATATTGGTCTCATCATTTTGATTTGATGCGTTCCAAAATTGAGGTTTTTTTTACTCATTCATCCAGAAGGGGGCAGAAGTGCACCAAACAGTTTATGTTATAAAGACTAAAATAAAAACAATCAGCAAAAGTGTAAAGAATAGAAAATTCGTGAACAATTGTATCTGACAATTATATTGAAATATTGTTGGTTCAAGAGTGATAATTTTATGATTTCTTTATATAAATGTAGGGCTGTATCAATAACAGCAACAACAATAATAATATTATTATTATCATAAATGTGATTCCTATGGTCTCTTTTTTAACTCTATATAAGCCATGTCATTACAGCTTCTGGATTCTTTTTTGTGTCAAATCTACAGATTGAAAAATATAATCTGACACTTATAATCCATCAACAACCTTCTGTCATAGCTGGTTAGATATTTGATCTCTGTAGCTGGAAGGACTGATAGAGTACAACCAGGTTTGTTGGTTTACTTTTACAGAATACATTTTTTAGTATCGTAGATACTTTCTTTGGGTTTGAGCTCAGGACTTTATGAAGGCTAATCCAATAAGTGGTATTATTATTATTATTATTTATTTATCAAAAACATTTAACTTTTAACAGTACATATTTATTTTCTAACAGCAGTAAGTTCATTCAATGAATCAATTATTTTCTAAATTGTGAGGCATTGTTAAAAAAGTGCTTATGTGTTTTATAAAAATCACTATTAGCAATTCTCAGAGAGCCTTAAGATCAACAATCTATACAGGCAGTTTTTCTGACCATATAAAGTACTACTGTTACTGCCCTAGTACCACAGCCATAACATTTAGTGGTCGTGTAAAATAAAAGCATGATTTTTTAAAGTCATTACGTCACCTTCTCATCAAGTGTGTCGATAATGCACATGCATAAACATAAGTCCTAAATGACTTAGATGTTTACAGCAGTAGCAACCTAAGAACAAAGCCCTTAAATTCAGAGGTGGACAGGAGGGAGTGTAGCATGATTTATGGGACATTGTTTAGTGCAGTGTTGATTACAGCTACTAAAAGTGGTTGGGTGGAGGCTGGTGGGGTTGGGGGGGTAATTTGGGGTTGGTAAGTAGAGAGGTTTGGGGCTCTGGAGAGTTGGGTTTATAAACACCTTACAGAATAGTTGTGGCAAAAGCTGGCAATAACATTTCTCCGTCCATTATCACTCATGTGGGGGTGAGGGGGGCAGGAGGGCACTGCATGTTTGATTAGCCGGGGTGAAATCAGAGGAAGGGAGAGCATGTTGAGCTCAGGAGAAGTGCTGTTGTGTTTGTGGGAGATGGCTGCACGATAAGACCTATTTCCTGTTAAATTATCTTTCCATTTGTTTCAGATAAATAGGGAAACAGGGTAACAATGTAAACATGAAGAAAGGCTTCAGACTTTGTCACCCTGATCTCATCTACAGATTAACTTTCTGCTATAACTAATCCAGAATGATTTACACGTGTACAACATGCTAAATGAGAACAGCTCTATTTAACTGTTTTAATATCAGAATAAGCTGTGTGTTGCTTTATTTACTTCTGAGAAAAAATTCTATTAAAACTGGACCAATGACAACGCTGCATCTCTGAAAACCTTCTTTGATTAAACTCACAAGACTGAGTGTAGTGGCGCTTCTGTGATTTATTATTAAATAGACACTTCAAGAAATAAAACGAGATTTTACTTTGCTTGAACATCCAGTATTTACATTATTTTCCATTATTATTTACTAGTAAAATAATGCATTTTAAAGCTTTGGCATTACACAACCTTTTCTAAAAAGAAGAAGATTAACCTTACTGTTTCTTTTAAGGTTTTGTATGTAAATGAATGAACAGGTATTTTTGTCTAAATTATGTACAGTAAAGTTTTGAACACTTTGGGTTTTGGAATTGATTTGGAATGAATATAATTACACTGTTTACCCATGAATCTACACTTAATCGCCCATAAAAAGCAAGGTGAAAAATCAGTATTGATAATTTATTCAAAAATTAAAAACTGAAATCTCTTTTTCCCCAAAAGTATTCAGATCATTTTCTGTGGCACTCCAAATTCAGATTCATCTTGTTTGCTTTGATTATGCCTAAAACGTGTCTAGAATTTAGAGTCCACCTAATATTTTCCATTGTCTAATCAGGACAAAAACCAAGTCATAGAGTCCAAGCAACTGTCTGTGGATCTCAGTGATTATATTGTGTTAAAGCATAGATCAGGGCAAGGATATAGGACAATAGCTAAGGCTTTGATGTTTCCCAGGACCTTCAAGAAAACCTAGACTGGGATGACAGTTCACCTTTCAAAACAGCAATGATACAAAGCATACACCCAAAACAACACTGAATGTCCTTGAGAGAGCCAGACTTAGATCTCATCAAACTTCTGTGAAGAGTTAGGTTAAAGTATGAGATGAAAACACAGTAAAACACTTTATTCAAACTGTAATATTTATTTACGTAATGATTACAAATGATAGAGCTTCCTGACATTAAAACTGTGTCTCTCATTCTGGTGCAGAATTTTTGCTCTATTTATTTAACACAATTCTACTGTACAGCTGCTGTAATGTGACTAATGGGGTTAAAATGTACTTGTAATTTAGTAAAGCTGGTGAGCATGGGTTAGCATGATCTCCCTTGTCTAAAGCTTTGGACTGTTGTTTTTTTTTTACATTAGCATTTGTCGGGTGTTTTACATACTTTAGACATATACAGTTAATAGGAAAGTTTGTAAAAATGTAACAAAATGCATGTCATGACAGTCTTGGAACACATTCTTTATTTGCATTTCCCTCTTTTTCCTCCTAATGTAGTTTTTCAATTCCCGACTGTATCTTTCAAAGCCACTGCAGACCCCCGTACTGACCGAGGAGAGGCGCAATCTCTCACACACCCCCTCTGACACTCACAGAGAGCCGTATTGCGTATCGATGTCCATGAGCCTCCTCCTTTTGTGTAGGTGTTGTCAACTAGTTCTTTATGGGTTTTTAAAGGTATGACAATCTGTGAGTTCAAAATATACATGCAACACACCCAATATTTGGATGAATGTTACAGTTTTTTTTATTTTCGGAGACTGTCAGGACATACATGTCTGGTAAAAGTGTACATGAACTTCTGACCTCAAACATTTACAATAGGACTATCAGTAGTATTTACAATCAAATCAAGCTTAGCGAGAGCAGATTTTATATACACATCTTCAAATGTACAATCTTTGTGTAATGTACCTAATAAGCTTATATCAAATAAATGGTGAGAAACAATCACATGTTTGAGTACAAACCTGTAGGTACAAACAACTTTTTACACCATTAATTAACACCATATCTGCGCTCACATACAATATTATGTAGAGAATGTGTTAATTTGCCCTTTTCCCCAGTAGTCTTTTAACTGTTTATACCGTAATGCAATAACAAGGGGTGTTTGTACAAAGAAGTAATTACAGAGACTCACAGAGCTTGTTTTCCTTATGAATAAAGACTGATACATGCGATTTTAATGCACTCATAATATGTTTACATAAAATACAGCGATTATTTGTAATTGCAAGGCAAAGGAGTTGTGAACTTTCAAATAGTGCAATCACCTTGGCACGACATGTAGAACACGGGGACTTAAACCATTTTCACAAACAACACTGTTTAACAGAAATCATGTCGACTTATACAACACAGATTATCCACGTAAAAGAATGCCACCCTCACTCTTTTGATATATTGCATATAGGATCAGTTTGTTATAATGAGAGTATTGAATCATTATTTTGACCAATACTTAAAGCTGTCTTCCAGTGCGGGATTGCTGTCCTGTCCAGGATGTGTTCATGCCTTGTGCCCAGTGTTTTCAGATAGCATCAAATCCACTGTGACCCACACACAATAAAACTGTATAAATAAAACAATAAATAATACTGATACCACTGTTTCTAAATGTATTTGACATTCTGTTTAGTAAAGTTGAAAATTAAGAAGTAGGTCACAAACAAGTGGTGATCCCTGGAGCTGTCTGGCACCAGTACTACCTGAAACACCAGTGTTGCCCCACCAATGGAATATATATGGAAATACATTTTAACAGGTCTGGCTACCATTAAATAAGTTTCTGAGAAATCAGTGATGCAAACTGAGACTTGGCCATTAAAACTAAGAGCTACCTGTATCAAATGCAAGCTAATGTGTTTTATTAGCAGCTAGCTGACCTGATATTATGAGATCATGTGATTTGTAATAAGGGTAAAGATATCATTTTTTAAGTAAAGAGTTGAATATAGCAAATCTGACTTTTGTTCCTGGCTAAGTTAAGACTTTTTAGACTGGGATCACATTATCAGAATCATTATTATCACATTATTATTCAAAGCAGTTGTAGCTTATCTCCAATGTATTATTAAATATTCCTGATTAGCCAGCATTGTCCTTTTTTAAAGCCCTGATAAAACCTCAGTTAAACTGATAAATTATTATGTCTAAGGCAGATATATAAATGAGAGGGACTCTTATAACCTCTGTACTGTTCTTCAGTCCCTTTGTCTCTCTGTCTTTCTTTCTCCAGTGTTCTGCATATTCAGCTCTTCAATCTTAACTTCCAGAGGTTTTCTCATTTCTCTTGCATCACTCTAGGATGTCCAGGTAGACTGGAGGATTCTTGACCAAAGCCACAAGCCGGTTGTAAACATCCTTGATGACCAGACGCTGTTGAGGTTCTCTTTGCCAGCAGCCCTGCATAAGTTGGTGCACTTCTTTGGGACACGTCCGCGGCCGCTCCAGCTCCCGGCCCTGCGTGATGCATTCGATGGCCTAAAGAGTAGTCACAGGTTTAGTTTGCTGACAAACTCAGTTTGTCTTTCTTAAAAAAAACAGTGTGAATGTAAGGCAACAAAATGTAAGGCAACACAAGGTGTAACAGGAGCGAGTTGCTTCCAATGCTTCTGTTAGAAATGGACAGCTTAGTAGTGGTGGGCGGATCGATCCAAATATCGATAGTATCGATACCAACGTTGGTATTGGAATCGGATCGATACTAGCGTGATGGGATCGATACTTTAGTTTCAGTTTTTTCTCTGCTACATTCAGTTTGTTCCTCCCGTTTTATCAAAATGTAGACGTGTGTGTGTGTGTGTGTGCAAACACAGCTCTTTTACATCTAACATGCACACTTTGCTCCTCCCTGCACGTGACTAAGCGACACTGAGAGAAAATACATACAGCAGTGAGTGAAAGGCAGAGAGAAAAAGTGGATATTTCCCGTCAGTGAATTAAAAAAATTTAATTAAATAAATAAAAGTTTTAAAGTTTTAAAACATTTGTTCTTCAATAATAATGTTGTACTGTACTTTGATTTAAGCCAGAGAAGAAGTGCAGTGAAAGAAATGTAGTTTTATTATATTATTGTTTATGAACAAAAACCTTTCACTGAAAAAAGAGTTTTGTTTTATTATTATATATTGTACTATAAATTGTTTCTGAACAAAACCCCCAGACTTCATTAAAGTTTATTACATAAATAAAATTACTTTTTATTCACCTAAAAACTGTAGTGGGTTTTCACATGCACATGATTAACTAATTAACACAAAATCATTTAGTCATCAAAGCATATTGATGATACATTCACCTCATAAATCTTGACACACTGCTCTTCCTACATGAAAGTAAGTAAGCTGCTTTATAAGTAAAAAGTATCGGTATCAGTATCGGCGATACTGGCCCTGTATTTACTTGGTATTGAATCAATACCAAATTTTGCAGTATCGCACACCACTACAGCTTAGATCAAAATAACTACATTTCCCATGAATCAGCATGCTCATCAGTGATTATACGCAACACCTGTACTCATCACTATATTAGCTTAAGTGCTGAGTCTCGTTCACTGAGACGGTATGGTGTATGTTATGCTAAAAGCTATTTGAAAGAAACAGAAAAGAAACTCTCTTTAGTGAATCTAAATGCTCTGTTTATTTAGTCTAAGTGCTTGTGTACAGGAACCTATAACTTATAAACTTCTAAATTCTGTGTTTTTATTACTATAAACCAATAATTAATAATAGTTGATTGGTTAATGGTTTTGATACTGATTGGAATGATTGGTACATTGATTTTAATTGGTCAGTTAATTGGTTAATGATTATTGATGAACTGATTGCTTACATGGTTAGTTGGTTATTAATTGCAAATCAAATTATGTAATCAACCAGACAGTTTATTTAGAAAAATAGTCCACTTGTAGTACATTTCTTAAATGTTTATGGTTGTTCATTACATTAACAGTTCTCTGAGAAAGACGATATATAAATAAAATCTCAAAAACTTTGCAGGTCTGGTTGCCTGATATTTTAAACCCAGTACTATTTCAACATTATAAGCAATGAAAAATATGGTACAATTTTATATTAGTGCATGCATACTGAGAATAATATTAGGAAGGTAGTATATGCCCATTTGACTTTCTAAATTGCCTTTAAAGTGCATTTATTAGTTGTCACCACCTTCCAAAAATCATAAAAGCATCAGGAAACAAACTGGTAATATTTACGAGGGATAAACATGTTCTTAAAATTATTAATTGTACTTTTTGATCAATAGTGGCACTATACAGCACTGAACAGGTCCAAGATGGTGGGCTAAAAACACACATGGTAGTGTTTTATAAAAGATCACATTTAAAAAAACCAAGCACTTAAGAAAAATGAAACCATTTGTTTAAAAACTAAACTGAAACTCTTTATGGGTTTATTGGTTTAGTGTCACTTATTCCACCTTTTCCAGCTCCACTTCCTCTGCACAAGATAGTGTTTCTGGCATTGGCGGTAATAGTCATTAATGCAGTGTTAGAATACAACTACAAGCACTTAAATGTCAGTAAGAATTTAAGAAAGTAAGAATTTAAGTGCATGCTGACAGATACCAATCTGTCTGTAATATCATTTAACAGATCAGTGGGTTTTTTTTTATAAACTATTACCACATTGATCATTGTCATGGCCAGCCCCGGTTCTGGACCGCTTAGCTTGGGGGGGCAGTAAAACCCAGGTGCGTCGTAGTGGGGGGCAAAGTGGGATAGAGTCACCAGGGCCCCAAATCGGGGGAGGGCCCTAGAGGGCACAATGAGAAAAGAAACGTAGAAATAGAGCACCCGAAGTGGATCGGCAGACTCGCCTGGTACATGCAACCGAGCGTAGGTTCACCAAGGGGAGGGGGGCGCGCGTCGCAAACGCAACCGAGCGCTGGTTCACCAAGAGTGCATAAGGCCCAGAATTTGGTGCTATGCCCCTGCTTGGGAGGGCAAAGACACAATTTGGGGGGGCAATGCCCCCCTCAGCCCCCCCCTAGCGCCGGCCCTGGTCATGGCTCTTCATTTTTCCCTAGTTACTGTTTAACTCTTAAAAAGCTGGTGACTCTGACCCTCAAGGCATTGTCTCTAGCAAACTGAATGGTACGGCAGGCTTCTGTCAGCAATCCACTACATCATGCTGAAATGACCTATCAATCACTGCAATGAATTAACAAAGATTTGCATTGACCCTTACCAAACTCTCTGAATCTGATGGAAAGTCATGGGCACTCTATGACCCTTACAATTACAATCCCCATAATTATACCCTGTCCATTACAAACCGGCAAGGATTAGGTTAACAAGGTTAGGCGACGTTGGCCCAGGGTGAAGATGAGGCATAAACGGATTAAAATTGAGTAAATGGGAAAAGTGATCTACCCTACTCTTGAAAGAGGAGAGGCTTTTTTCCCATAATGGTGCAGTTGTGGTCACACGTAAAGTCCACTTCTTAGTCTTTAATCTGACAGGTCTGGACTGTTCATAATGTGAATAAATCTATTGATCGCTCTCTATCGTAAGTGAGTCAGAGCTCAGACTGTTCCACTTTAACGGGATTGTTTATACCTTACATCACTGACTGACTGGTGTTTTCTGTTCTGTAAGAACACAGTTCGATTCCTTTACTGCAGCTCATTCTGTATTCACAACTTGGATAAGTAGCAAAGAGCGATGTCTACAACATATGGATGGATTTAAAAATAGATGAGCCTATGAGTATATTTTTTCTATCTATGCTGGGCAGAAAGAAGCCCTGGACAATTCAGAGGAACCAGTCCAGATACATGTATGTTTTTGGGTGGAAGCTCCATAAGGAATGTCACATGAACAAAATTCTCACAGACAAGACAAGAATCAAACCGGTTCCTAGGACTCCAAACAGCTTTCCTGAGTTCATGAGTCAAATTCATGATCAACATTCTGAGATCTGTACAGACTCTTGTAATGTAATGCATGAGGCAAATCTAACAGTATTAAAACTAGCCCTATGTAATTTAATCTACAGGATTTATATTTTAACCCAGCAGACATTATAATTAAAGACAGTAATTATTTATGCCATGAGCTCAATATCGTACCTCACTGTTGGAGAGCTGGTACCAAGGCTGTTTGCCATAAGTAAAGATCTCCCAGAGCACGACTCCAAAGCTCCAAATATCACTCTCTGTGGTAAACTTTCTGTACATGATGCTCTCAGGTGGCATCCAGCGAATAGGTAACATGGTTCTGCCTCCAACCTAGGGTGTAAGTCATGAAAACAGTTTTATTACCATGCCATATACTACACAAATCTTTCCCAATGTTCTCCTTCTACATAAAATTAAAACGTACCCTGTAGTAATCAGTGCTGTAGATGTCTCTGGACATCCCAAAGTCGCCAATCTTCACCACAAGACCTTCTCCAACCAGACAGTTCCTGGTGGCCAAGTCTCTGTGCACAAAGTGGAGCGAGGCCAAGTAAACCATTCCAGAGGCTATCTGGGCAGCTATCTGGAGCATCTGCAGCAAGGTAAGCTGACCCATCGGGGGGATCTTAACCTCGTCCAGGATACGAGCATCTGGACCATGAGCCCTGCAAAAAAGATGTTTAACAGGTTAATACAACTGGAAAAAGATTAAAAAGATGATGTGAGCATTATGTACCATGTATCTAATTAATTTATTTCTTAATTCATTATCAAACAGAACCTCATTGCAGAGGAGCCAGTGGTAAATTTACCCCCAAATTAATTACTGGAG
The DNA here is from genome assembly GCF_030014385.1 of Trichomycterus rosablanca. Lineage (NCBI taxonomy): Eukaryota > Metazoa > Chordata > Actinopteri > Siluriformes > Trichomycteridae > Trichomycterus > Trichomycterus rosablanca. The sequence goes on along the minus strand of NC_086010.1, from coordinate 4,521,325 downwards.
AAGTCCCTTTGTCCCACTATGTGCTAAGGTGCTTGAAATTGTCCTTCCTAACCCAATTTACATATCCTATGCATTAAGGAACCATGTCAGAAAAGCATCCATGAGTACAACTTTGTTATTTATTCGCACTTTATACTTTGTCATGTATGGGAAGCCCCATAAACCAAAAGTGCTATGCTTGGTATTCCTTCTGGTATGCACCTCTAAACACACCCAGTTGAAATGAAAGATGGCTAATGCTAGCCACTCTTAAGTTCTCAGATTTACTTAATTGGGTGTCGATAGTACTCCACACCTGGCTAGATTTCCTTGTGTCAGAGAAATAAACACTGGTCACTCTAATTGAAATTTGGCAATTCTGCCAACACATACTGGTTCTGAGATAGTGAAATTGTTAAAGGTTGAGGTCAAGTCAAGGTTATAAGATTTAAATTAGATATAAATAAGATATAAATTGTACTATATTTTTGACAACTGGATGGAAAGGCATGTGGCACTGAAGAAAGGTTACATGAACCATCAATTCTGCCTTAATTTAGCCTGGGCGTGTTTGGTCAGCTGGCGAATTCATCCCATCATCAACATGCATCCAACTTCTGACTCTTTGAATACCTTAATCCATCAAGTTGGTAATGAACAATTTTCCCCTAACAAACCCTGTTTGGATTTTCCTCCTCTAATGTTCTTCAGAATGCAGTAAGCCAAGTCTATTCATCCTTATATTAGCGCCTATCCATGCTGTCACTTGCTGACCTTTTCCTTGTTATTCACTGGCCTTCCAATGCCATCACTATTAGTTTATCAGGCAGGTGGCAGGAGAGCAGCAGCTGGTGCACAGACTGGAGCCAACATCCATGGACTGTCTACTGGAAATGAGATTTCCACCTCCTTAACAGTGCATGCTGTCCCCCCACTCCCAATCTGGCCTCACTGCCACCTGGCTGACTAGATCTTTACGCACTGGACATGTTTCTGAGAGTCCCTTGTGCTGGACATATGGTCATCCCATTCCCACTATTCTTCCCACCATTTCCACTGTTTAACAGACTCAGACTTTTCATCATCTGTAAGAGATGAATTGGATGCAGCCTAACTAGATCTGTACACTGCGCTTTTATGCGTAGCCATGGCACTTGGACATGGTTCAGAACTTGCTTTGAACTTTTGAAAAGATTGGGTCTTGCTGTTGCATAATTGGTTAAAATCTGCAAGAACTCATTTGAGTAAAAGCCTAAAATTATGGGCTGGAATAATAGTAGTAACTTTTTTATATTATTTGTGAACTGCTTGAAAATCCTTTCAATTTTTGCCATTACTGTGAAATCAGGTTTGCTGAAACTGTGGCAGGCACAATGTGCATATATTTTAAAAGACTGTTCCAAAAGTTCTTTTGACATCCCCATTGATGGAGGTATTGTCTGCTTTAACTAATCGCTTACTTCAAATCTATTAGCACACCCGCTAATGGCTTTATATACTGCAGGGCTGGCTGCAATTCAGTTCTGTGAAAATGGTCAAAGAATATTGTGCACTGTCTGTCAAGTCAACCACAAAAGTAATAGGACTGAAGAAGCTACCAACTTTAATGCTTAGGTCATATTTTTTAATGGCAACACATTCAAATCATTTTCTGAATATATAGACACTTCTCTTATATTCGGTCCATTTACCGTTCTGGTTTGTATGGTAAGGACATAAAAATGCCCATACATTTCAATCCACTAAAACAAGAAACCTCAGATCATTTTGGGGCTGCAATAATGCACAATCTTCTAATTTACATATGAACTTATGTACCTAAGGAATCCAGTGCATAAAGCATATCATTTTTACATAAGTATTCAGATCCCTTGACTCAAAGATGCTACTATCTTGTTGTGTCCACCATGTGACACAGTTACCACATTTACAAATAACTTCAAGTCACTGCACTAACCTGAGGAAGCGATTAAGGTCGCCATGCCTCATGTACTCAAACACCATGGCAAGAGGCTCTCCATCTGTGCACACCCCATAGAAGCGGACTATGTGCTCATGTTGGAGAACAGTCAGGAGCTCAGCCTCCCGCTGGAAGTCCTGTCGAGTTGACTCATTGGCGTCTTTCAGAGTCTGTAAAAAAACATAAAGATTTATTTTGACATCATAATAGATCACATGGTTCACCAGTGTCAACCTTGTTTTACTAGCTTCTTTTTTGTGATATTACCCTGGTCTTTGCAGATACTGTAAGTTGGCACTGCCCTTGCAAAGTCTTGGTTTAATTACTTTTCCTTAGTTTGCACCAGTCTACACCCTTTGAAAATGTTTGCTTTTTAGGGCCTATTGCATTACAACTGGCAGCATAGAAAGGTGCATGATAAAGACTTGCTTTTTCTGAAACACATAAATGTGTCTTGTGGAGAATGACTGAAAGAGTTTAGAAGCCATTAGCTTGGTCAATTATGCCCTTTACATTCCAAGCCACATATACAGTGTATCACAAAAGTGAGTACACCCCTCACATTTCTGCAGATATTTAAGTATATCTTTTCATGGGACAACACTGACAAAATGACACTTTGACACAATGAAAAGTAGTCTGTGTGCAGCTTATATAACAGTGTAAATTTATTCTTTCCTCAAAATAACTCAATATACAGCCATTAATGTATAAACCACCGGCAACAAAAGTGAGTACACCCCTTAGTGAAAGTTCCTGAAGTGTCAATATTTTGTGTGGCCACCATTATTTCCCAGAACTGCCTTAACTCTCCTGGGCATGGAGTTTACCAGAGCTTCACAGGTTGCCACTGGAATGCTTTTCCGCTCCTCCATGACGACATCACGGAGCTGGCGGATATTCGAGACTTTGCGCTCCTCCACCTTCCGCTTGAGGATGCCCCAAAGATGTTCTATTGGGTTTAGGTCTGGAGACATGCTTGGCCAGTCCATCACCTTTACCCTCAGCCTCTTCAATAAAGCAGTGGTCGTCTTAGAGGTGTGTTTGGGGTCATTATCATGCTGGAACACTGCCCTGCGACCCAGTTTCCGGAGGGAGGGGATCATGCTCTGCTTCAGTATTTCACAGTACATATTGGAGTTCATGTGTCCCTCAATGAAATGTAACTCCCCAACACCTGCTGCACTCATGCAGCCCCAGACCATGGCATTCCCACCACCATGCTTGACTGTAGGCATGACACACTTATCTTTGTACTCCTCACCTGATTGCCGCCACACATGCTTGAGACCATCTGAACCAAACAAATTAATCTTGGTCTCATCAGACCATAGGACATGGTTCCAGTAATCCATGTCCTTTGTTGACATGTCTTCAGCAAACTGTTTGCGGGCTTTCTTGTGTAGAGACTTCAGAAGAGGCTTCCTTCTGGGGTGATAGCCATGCAGACCAATTTGATGTGTGCGGCGTATGGTCTGAGCACTGACAGGCTGACCCCCCACCTTTTCAATCTCTGCAGCAATGCTGACAGCACTCCTGCGCCTATCTTTCAAAGACAGCAGTTGGATGTGACGCTGAGCACGTGCACGCAGCTTCTTTGGACGACCAACGCGAGGTCTGTTCTGAGTGGACCCTGCTCTTTTAAAATGCTGGATGATCTTGGCAACTGTGCTGCAGCTCAGTTTCAGGGTGTTGGCAATCTTCTTGTAGCCTTGGCCATCTTCATGTAGCGCAACAATTCGTCTTTTAAGATCCTCAGAGAGTTCTTTGCCATGAGGTGCCATGTTGGAACTTTCAGTGACCAGTATGAGAGAGTGTGAGAGCTGTACTACTAAATTGAACACACCTGCTCCCTATGCACACCTGAGACCTAGTAACACTAACAAATCACATGACATTTTGGAGGGAAAATGACAAGCAGTGCTCAATTTGGACATTTAGGGGTGTAGTCTCTTAGGGGTGTACTCACTTTTGTTGCCGGTGGTTTAGACATTAATGGCTGTATATTGAGTTATTTTGAGGGAAGAATAAATTTACACTGTTATATAAGCTGCACACAGACTACTTTTCATTGTGTCAAAGTGTCATTTTGTCAGTGTTGTCCCATGAAAAGATATACTTAAATATCTGCAGAAATGTGAGGGGTGTACTCACTTTTGTGATACACTGTAGCTAGGCTTTGAAACTGTTAAGATAGTGATAAACAATTTAAGTTTAATAAATACAAATCCTCATGACTGAAGTGGAATTTAGTGGAACTGTGGAACATTTTAAAGCACTATGTACTAACTCTGCTGTTCCAATGGTCAGATTTTGCTTCACAGTGTTACTGGGAGCCCACCATCCCTCCTTCACTGTACCCCTGGAATACCCTAAACGTACAATCTTTTCCACCTCTATTGAAAAAAGAATTGTCGAAAAACATTTTTAGTTTAAATTTATACTTATGGACAATATTCTGGGCCTTGTAATAGCTCAAGACACTGCACTTGACTACCCTTACCTCTGAGCCACTTGGGCCCCATCTACTCAGGGCCTCTGGAGTAACAGCCACCTTTTTTTGCTTTATAAAACTGCTGTCAATGTACTACAAGAATATAATGTTGTATGTTGTCATATCTTTGGGAACAAAGCGTCCCTGTACACTGCCCTTATGTACACGGAGCGTAAGCATGTTCCTGCCTGACTCTTATTTTCACTGATAAAGTTGCATCCACTAACCCTGATTTGTGGTTTCATCCATTGTGAGTGTTTTTTCTGGAATTACTAGAAGTGCGCAACTACCAGGACACAGTGCACTCTAACCCTCCTGCTCCTACATCATACACTCGTACACATTTGAAGTCAGAAGTCAGAGAACATATGACTCATGGAAGTAAAGCAGTGCATGATTGTTTCTCTTGGTACCCATTATGAGTTTGTTTTTTCCCTTTCAAATGCTTTTGAAAAGCTCCACAATTGGTCACAAAGTGTACCTTTATGGCCACCAGCATCTTGTCAGTGTCGGGACAGAGGTTGGCACACTCTGCCAGGTAAACCTTGCCGAAGGCTCCCTCACCCAGCTCCCACTTCAGGGTGATGTCTTTTCTCTTAATGTGCTGCACACCTGCAATGGTCATGAGTCATTACATTACACACGTTTCACCTCTATTAAAGTACTTAGTGTATTAGAGTATTTTTAAATTGAAATGTAGGAACATCATGGGTATTTATATGAGCCAGGTTTCCCAGAAGCATTGTAGATTTTTTTACATAATACAAAAAACTAATGTAGAAAGTTTTGTCTCTAAACATTCAGCAAAGACGTTTTCTGTCTGACATGTGCTTCTTTGATTATGCAAAAAAGAATTTTAACCAAAATACATGCTTTGATGAATTTGGGTGTACTTGCTTTAAACAACATCAAAGTTTTGATATCTTAAACAATTCTGTAAAATAGCATAGCTCAGTTTAAGCTTGGACTGCATTGGCATGAATATACAATTTATATAACATTTATTTTACTTCTATCATTTGTACCTAAAGTAGCATTGATTCTAAGAACCTGGGTTCAAGCCTCTGGTCACTGTCTGTAAGGAATTGGCATGTTATTTCCATGTTCATGTGTGCTCCCTATTAATCATTCATTTTTCCCACTTAAAAACATGCCAGTGGGTGAATTTGCACAAACTTGGTCAGAATGAAGCGGATATTGAAAATAAAATAAAATAAAATGAATGAATGAACTCATCAGGAAACGTATAATCAGGAAACGTAAAATTCAAAATATAAAGAAGCTAAAATGACATATTTATAACTATTATAGTTTTTTTTAAACTACTTCTGTAATAGCCTATATATTAACTATATAGACATCCAGTACTTTTCTATAACTATTTAATCTTAGTCATGGTCACAGTGGATTCAGTGACACCTGAAAACGCTCAACACAAGGCAGAAATACACCTTGAACATGGTGCCATTCCATCACATGGCAACACTCAACAATCAACCACTGACTAGCTTAAAACGTTAGCAATTTAGAGCACTCAGTACATATTTTAAATGTTTACAGAGGTGGAAAAAAACCTGGAAAAAACATACCAAACTCCACACAGACTGTAAGCACAATCCTAAGGATTTATGCTACTGTGTTGCACTTAACCAGCACAAAAGTAAAAGCTTTTAACAGGTTTTGTTCATACTCACACATGTCCTTGTCTTTGATAATGCCGCAGAAATATTGTGGGTTTTCAACAAAGCTGGAAAGTCCAGAATCCAGCATGCCTTCATCTGATAAAGGAGGACTCGCACCAAAGTTCATAAAACGGAGAGACACAGCAAGGTCATCCTCCTTACCAAGAACTGATGACCCTGTTGGAATAAAAATATGATTGAGGACTGTTGCCTTTGTAGACAAATGCAATTTTTTGGCAATGTATTTTGGCACCATTAGCTTAATAAGCACTAGCAACCAATCATATACCAGTAATCATGATATGAAATGAAAAATGTATGTTCTTTAAAAACAGAAGGCTGACCAAGGTTCATTTCCAAACCAGCTCAAGCTGTGGTTACACTAAAGCGCTGTAGGAACACGGGGGGACAACTATAGCTTCGAGGCCTCAAGGCACTCAGGTTCACTTAGCCACTTTGAAAGGGGCGTGGGGACTGAAAAGCTTTGGCTCCATCACTCTCCTTTAATGGCTGGCGTGCGGCTGCCCCTACTCATGCTCTTTACTTTTGCAAACTGTAATTAAGACTTGGCAGCCTTTCGTAGAGCTGTTAGACTGACAGTGTGCAAAGTTCCAGCCGTAGTGGAAACCTTATTTCGCTGCGTCCTCTGCATTACTACCAATGCAACACAATGCCTGGCCAAACAGCTCAGGTTTCTAAATAACAAAGAGACGAGGTGTTTTAGCTGGGTCCTTTTATCAGGATTGGCTCTTTTGCATGCCGCTACGTTTGTCAAGCTTGACCCTCATTCAAGTTTGCCTAGGGGAATTTGGGTCTATTTTATCAAAATAGCATTTATGAGGTCAGATTTATTGTTGGAAAAAAAGGACCTGGCTGAAGTGGGGTTCCTCCACACCTCCACGTCTAACTTTTTTATTGACCTAACTTTGTGCACAGGGGGCCAGCCATGATGGAATAGGAAAGAGCCTTTTCTAAAGTTAAAAGCATGTAATGCATTTTATTTAACTCATTTTAATTAACTAAATTACTGAATTTCAAATCACAGAAAAAGATTATTTGGAAAAATAATTACATCCTAGGATTATGACATGCACATCTCAGACAAGCGTGAGTAATTTGATGTTAACTGTAGGTTTACACCACTGAGACCATTTTCATAAAAAATAATTGTTGATTTATAATACGCAGAGTATTTCTGACAAATAAGCCAAAAAGAGTGTGTTCACAAGAGTCTGTGTTATTCCCCTCAGCACAATTCTGTCTCTATATTACATCACAGAAGGCTCCTTATTTATTAATCTTATCGAACGACATTGAAATAATTTGAAATGTAATTATTGTCATGTTGGAATCGCTTTGCTTGTACTGCATTAAAGCTTAGCACTGCAGAGCACTCAAGACTTACGGTGGATGCCAAACTTGGAGTTTTGCCCACACTTATTGACAACCAGCACCATGATGATGAGGAATGTACAAGCGAATACAGCGAGTCCTACAGCAACAGACACCTGCCAACAGAAACACAAGCCGACAGTGATGCGCTGGCATGGAGGACTTCTTACCAATCTGCCAGAGACAGTAATGCCAGTAATGCTAGTCTCTTACCCCGAGCAGCTGGTTCTCCAGCTTCTCCGTCACATTACCTGTTGACCCATTTGTGGCAGGAGCTGAAAAAAGGTTTATGTTAATAATACACACATCCGTATATTATATTTTCATATTAAAAAGACATTTGCCAAACTGTAATTATTATTATTATTATTAATTGTGGCCTGAGTTTTATTCTCGTCACAATAATACACAGATTTTGTCTAAAGTTATAATCCCCCAACTTTGTACTGTTTGTGCCTGTATTAAACACAATGAGTAAAAGACCAGTCTTGAAAACACTTAAAAGCTTCTTTATCTGCAATTTTTTTACCATACAGTTTCTGTCACTGTTGTGATGCATCATCCAGCTTGTAGAACCCTTTAAATGAGAGACTGTTTTTTTTTTACTTTCTGTTGTAATATAAAGGGTGTGCATCTGTTCAGGCCGTAAATCGACAAAACATCCACAATCCATGATTCTCTGGTGCATGTGGACACCGATTTGGTGACACGGCTGAAACCGTGTGTCCCTGTGGCGGTGGTCTTGTGCGTTAGGCCACTTTGCCACCCAAATGCTCTCCAAATGTCTCATCTGTCCAGAGAACGTTGTGTAAAACTGTTTAGAGATTACTACAACTTGTTTGCTGTTACCCATGGGTTCCTTTTAATTAACTTCAGCATTGCACAATGTGCTCTTAGTGGAATCTTTGCACAACCTCATAGCCAGAGGGTAGCAGCATTACTACTAAGGTCATTTGATGTTTGTTTTTAATGAATCCTCATTAATGAATTAAGATGAGCAGACGCACAATTTGCATGGCTAATCAAGACAGGATATTTCTAAAAGCCAGACATACAGTCTTTTTATTAATTGGGTCTTTTCTTGTGTTTAGTAAAGACATTAAAAGTACACATCTGTGTGTTATTGGTTATTATGATTAGAATAAAGATCACATTGAAAGTAAATCCAGGACATGCCAGAAGTACAAATTGCAGATTTAATATGTTAAATTCACATTGTGTAGCCACTTTCTAAGGTAAAGCAATCTAATAAATTATAAATATATAAATCAGCATGCAATATTCTTCTGTTAAATACATACACATACAATAAATACATTTATTGGAATTTACAGAGAAATCAAAAGGACTTACTTGTGTCGTTATAGACTAGAATGTGATGGAGAGAAAAACAGAAAATAATTACAATCTGCAATTATAATTACGCTGTAATTCTGAAACACTGCATTGGTTTAAGATCAGCATGTCAGGGTTATAAAAGTACATCTACTCGATCACTGATTTATTAAGAACCTTTCTCAAGGACTAGTACTTACGTTGATTGGGCCTGTGCTGATTGGAACCATTTTAATTGCTGTGCAACCAGCTGCACCACTATGCTGCCTTATTATTATTATTATTATTATTATTATTATTATTATTATTATTATTATTATTATAGTGAACAGTTATTTACATTATATTTAAATTTGTGATAAAGCATAATTTATGCAAAAGTTTGGACACTCCAATTTAATTTCTTTATTATATTTATCTGCAAATTGTAGTGCAAAATTGTTATAGTTAATTTTAGAAAATAAGTCGTTGTTGTGTCTAATATAAAAAAGATAAAATTTTATTTCCCCCCAATCAAGTAAACTGGGTAATTTTACATTAAAGCTATGTTTAATTTTATAGTTATGCAGAATGTAAAAATAATAATAATAAAGAAATATCTCAGCTTCTTGAACTTCAACAAATGTGTTATTTAAAGAGAAATCTGCCTCTAGTAGTAAATTCATTCAAAATGAGAAATGGAGAATTTTAAATAACCAATTATAGCTGACTTTTTCTGCATTAAAATAAACCAGCACTTTAGGTAATATTTTTTTTAATGGTCATCTAGAGTCACATGACTTTTGCTTTACTCCCAGTAATATAATAAACTAGTGAGCAATACCTGGAGTGGCTGCTGCATTAAACATCAACAGGAACGTTGATGTACTAGTTTGTACATTGTAGGTTAAAAAGATCAACATCAAATTTACTTTTACTGGTATAATAATCGACAGTTGTATGTGAAAGATTTGACTGTCTACCACTCTCAACCAATATCCATAGATCACTACTCACCATAAATGATTCCCTCTGGGTTTGTTTTCCCAAAAGGATTATCCATAAAGATGCCCTTGGCCGTGGCCTCATCTCTGCCTAGTTTGTTCTCCACAATGAGAGTGTAGTAGCCATTGTTAAGGTGGGTTGGTTTGTTGAGGAAAAGGCAGCCAAGTTGCACAGATCCATCATCCTGGTCCGGGATCAGCTGCGTGTAGGTGAACCAGGTCTCCAACAGCGGCTTCTTGTTAAACAGCCACCTGATGGACGGTGCTGGATTTCCATCCACCGCAAAGGGGAAACACCAGTGGTGCTGTGGCACTGGTTCTCGTAACCACAGGATCTTCACAGGGACTGGACACATTCACAGTGACAGATTTTAGATTCAGGTTTATGAAACACTAAACCTGGCAAAATTAAAATGAATTCTCAAACTTGCAGTTAGCCACAGTAAACTGCTAAATCATGTCAAAGTGGCTAACAAGTCAAGTCAAACCTTTTGTGGCACTTTTTGTGCACCTTTTGTGTCCAAATACTTCATAATAAATAATGCTTTTTGTTACTTTTTGTTAATTTTTATAAATATAATCCAGCTAATTCAGTACAATCCTTAAGCACAATTAAGCTAATTCAGGAACGATAATGGCTTGCTCAGTGGGTGTGTGTCATCATTTCTCCATGAATCAATGGGTTCCATCTTCACGTTAAACTTGTTGGCCTGTCATGAATAATACATTGCACCCTGTTTTAAAGGAACCTAACCACAAGAAGCACCTGGAAGCGGAGCAGATGTAAGATACAGGAAACGTTTCTTTTAGCAGAACGGAACATGCTGATGCACGGCTGCTTGCTCCTCTATAGCCATTCTACTGCTCTTAACCCGTGACCCTGTCTGCCAAAAGTGCTTCGCTAGGAATAAGCACAGCCATTTGTGTCATGCTGCATAGATTGATCTTGACAATGTGCTTTATTCCCATCTCTACTTTTAATAGTTCACGTTTCTGAACAGTGCATTAACTCCAGTAAGTACATGAGTTTAAGGAATGGAATAATAGAATAATTCAGTTCCTGGATAAAATTAGAGGTGCCGGAGCTGTTAAAAGTTTGATTTAAGCTTTAACTCACTTACACAATAGATGCTAAAAATATACTTTATATTCAAAAGTTTGCAGTGATCCAAACAGCTTATTCCAATTCATGGGCAGTTATAAGAAAATGGTTCTCCATTGCTGCTATACCACCATCAATTTTTTGGACAAAAATAGTTAAATCAAATTGTTAAATCAATTGTTATAGATTGTTCACAATTTATGTGAACAATCTATAGTTAATGTACTGTATGTGCACATTCCTCCTTATTATTGAGTTGTTTCAGCTAGACCTGTTACTAAGTGTATCAATTATATAAAACAAATTATATGTTTTCAACTTTGTGCTAACAGTTTGGGAAGGTCCTTTACTGTTACAGCATTTTTCTGCACCGTGCACAAAGCAATGTCCAAAAAGACATGATTTGACAAGTTTGTGGTAAAGAAACAAATACTTTTGGTCATATAGAGTAATTTAAAATGACTGATGTTATACTCTAACTTTCTGATCGACTTGTGCTGTGTATAAACCACTATAAGCAGCCTCTTGGTTTGGGGAATAATTAAGCCAAGGCTGTTAATGAGACTCAGTCCATCACTGAGGCTATTCTGATGGATTAGCAGCTAACATGCTTACCGCCTGCCAATCAATCCTCCCAATTATATTTCCGGACTTTGGGGGAGAGAAATCCATTAGCAGGGAGCAAATAAGATCTGACGACAGTTATCATCCCATTTTCCTGAAAGTCATTATCACTCCCATGATGGTCATACATTTGTCTAAACTCAAACACTGTTTTTCTGCTGTCCAAACAAGAGGTGATAATCATTGTTTCCACTGTAAACATTACGCGTGCGGTGGAGGAGATTTGATAAATAGCGTTGATGTGCTTCTTGCTCTGTTTTTTTGTATCTTGTGTTGTAAGTTGCTACAATAAAAGTCAAACGATTACATTCACAATGCTCAGGTGGTGCAGCATTCTAATGCGCTGGCCAGGTGCTCAACACAAATAATTGGCTGTGTCTGAGGGAGGGAGGGCCTGATGGAGTTTGACCTCCTTGCAACTGCAACAGTGACTCCTACAGTATGGTTGTGGCACTGGCACAAGCAGTGAAGGAATACAGTGAGTAAAGTGCAGTACTTTGTACGTACTAAGACCAGTTGTCAAGTTTAAATCTATATGTTAGTTCCAAAAGTCCTAGAAAGCATTTTTGGTTCGGTGTATTAGTTTTTTTCTTTATTAATCAAAACAAGCCAATCAATAAAGTAGCCAATTTTGCACATGGATAAGCTGTGCAGAATGGGGCAATTAAGAATTTTTTTAATTAGCATTTTCGTAATACTGCATCCAGTGCTGGAGTCAGAGTGAACCATGCCAATAAATAAACTTACACTCAATGTTTAGCTGGACCACGGCCTCTCCTGGACCTGCCAGATTCTCAGCCTCACAGGTCAGGTTATGTAGATTATCCTTGGATGAGACGTTCCACATGTGAAGTACCAGCTCAAGAGTAGAACCCCAAATCCCACGCTGTACATAAACATATAAATCCATGCGGCCATACATCAGTGTTGTAGGTACAAAAATACAAAAATACTTACAAGCAGAATTTCTGAGGTAGGTAAGTATGATGGTAATGTCATATTGCAAGTAATATTACTAATATTACAAAGCATTAATAAAATGTTTTATTGTTAGCTTTCAGACTTCCACACATATTTAACCCAAAAAGTTGTTAGGCGTTGCAAACAAAATGGGTCAACAGATTCACTAAAGGATAAAAGTAACAAGCTGAATCATAAGAATATTTTATCATTATATTTTTTTTACTTACTCGAATATTAACAAAAGAAAATGATGTACTGCAGCTTTAAGTGTTAAGCTGTTTATATTGTACAATCAAAGCTGTGACTTAGAGCTGCTAAACATTTCTTCTACAACTGAGAAGCCTAATATACCACCATACCTCCAAAACAAAGTTGGACTGAAGCTGTTCTGTTCTCCATTTAATGCTGGGAAGCGGTACACCGGTCACTTGGCACTCAAATGTCAGATTTCCACCCTCCCTAACTGGTAGCACCGGAGCGTTGATGGAGACGTCTGGAACACCTGAGCAGCACAAAATTGGCCAGAACATCATGCGCTGTACTAAAGCCGGCCAGTTTTTAGATCACCATTGACAGAAAAGCAAGTGTAACTTTAAATATGAGCACTTACTGCAGTTTTCCATCACAAAGCTGTCAAGCTGAATGCTACTGTTATTGTACACACAGGTCTGTTGACTGTCGATGTCTGCCCTCCTAAATCTCTGCCACTGTTGTAGCCAGAAGATATCACACGAGCAAACAAGAGGGTTATCCCGCAGAACCCTGAAATAGGGTTAGAAAAATGTAAAATGATAATTTATCATTTAGCACATTTTGACATTTTGACAGTTTCAGATTAAGAGAGTGACGTGTGTTTTACTTACAAGTTGAGTAGAGGAAGTGAGTGAAACACTTTCCAGCCGATGTGTGCCAGCAAGTTTGAGGCCAGGTTCCTATAAGGGATCATCCAGTATTTACATTTTAACAAAGAAAGGCCGGAAAAACATTTAATTATAATTTCATTATTATATTAATACATTCTGATCACACATCTAATTGTAAACAAGGCTAACCAACTAGTGCCTAGAGCCAATGGCTGTTTGACATCCGATTTCAAAACGACAGCAAAAAGTCTCGACTCTATTAAGAAGTGCGTATGTGGCTCTCAAGTCAGCAAGGCATTTGTGAGGTTTAGACACTGTTGGATAAGATGTCTAAGTTTGCAATTAACACATCTCACACATCTTCAGTGGGGTTGAAGTCATGGCTTTTTGCAGGCCTTGTCAGACTATGTCTTAATGGACCTTGCTTTGTGCACAGGGCAATGAAAGAACATTCCCTAAACTGTTTTCACACAGTTAAAAGCATATGATTACATTTATATGAAATTATGTTTTTAAGCAATAAAACTATTCAGGGAACTTAGAAGGAGTCAGGTGTCAAAATGTTTGTTATGGATGGATACAACCTCATAACAACCTGATATTAATCGTGTTAAAGCATTTTAATGGTTAAGATTTGTGACCTCATAACAACCCTACTTTACTTCTCTTTTATTTAAGTGTGTTACTGTAAAGAAGTGAATATTGCTCAATATGTCAACCAATTAATTTTCTCAGAATTGTTTGCATATATTATATTCCAGCAAATGGATTTTTACAAGTGTACATCTTTCATTAGTCTGGCTGCATTAAAAACTCTTAGACCATCTGCATCTCAACCCCAAGGTTAAGAACCACTGCAATAAGCACTAATAAACGTAACCTTATAAGCATCACCTACTCAAAATTCACCTTCAACATTTGCAGATTAGAATAGTTAATTGTGTTGTATGATCATTATTAAATGATTAAAATCCACTGATTACAAACCTCCCAGTTTAAATTGCATTGTAATTAAGCTCTGTTTTCGATGGCACTCGTTAAATAATAACAAGAACTGAACTGACAGCGAACAATGGCACTGAGGAGGTGACACATTTAAGGGATACAGATTCTTTGTGGCAGGACTAATGGGGGCCAGCAGGGGTTCAAATATTTGTTTTTTCCCATCTGAAAAGTTCATGTCAGATGGGTGAGCCATCAGGGCCTATCCATTACCAGCTCAATTCCTCCGCATTGCCATGAGGGTGGGAGGTGTGTGTATGTGTGTGTGTGTGTGTGTGGGGGGGGGGGGGGGGGGGCAGCTGATATAGCAGCTGCCTCCACTTTCAATTCCTGGAACTAAGCACAGCGTACCAACAGCTTCACGTCTGATGACTAATACAGCAAAAGTTGTGGGAGATCACACGTATAAAACTACGCATATTCCTGCTGTCTTAGTCAGCCTGCTCACTGTATACCGTGTTTTCCAGCTCTTGGCTACACCCCCTCCCCGCGGTCTTAGAGCCACATCTGCTCCCACTGCACATTGCTCGGTGAGATATTGATTGAGTCATAATGGACCCTTAGTGGAGTGTATTTATTATGCATCAGCTGTCAATAAGACGCCAAAGTGAGCGAGTAAAAGGTGACTGCTGGATGTCAGATCAGATTTCGTTCTCCCCCATTCTATCTGTGCGCCCCCGTTCCCCCGCTGTTGTGCCACCCGTTCCTCAAATCCCTTGCCGCCACCCCGCCAGCTACACTCTGACCGCTATCGCTGCAATCAGCAATGGCAAACATGTTGCACAAAGAGAGGGGCAAAGACTACAAGATAGTAGTGATAAGGGCCAAAGACATACTGGATACAGCCGGTGCGTCTGTCCTGGATTACACGTCCACAAATAGCTTGTAGTGTAAAACAAGGTCCTACTGAAGGCTGTTGTTGTTTGGATCAATTGTATATTTTATGTCCAATATTATGTAGACATCCCTTTTAATTACTCAGTTCAGGTGTATCTAACAGGTCAGTCTGTAAATAAAATAATGCTTCATTTTTGTGGCAACAGTTTGGGGAAGAGCCTTTCCTGATACAGAAGTACTGCAGGATTTCCAGTTACCTTTTTATCTTTAGTCTAAGAGCATGTTATCAAATCTCATGCTTGTTTTGTAGACAGGTTTAATTAATTATCCAATTCTTACATATAAACTAGTTGTACTGAAATGTTTTTCTAATTTAATTAATTAATTTTTTATTTTATTTTTATTTTTTTGCTTGACATTTTCTGTGCTTTTTACTGTGCATGTGTTTTTAGGTGCTGAGCAATACAGACTGGAGCTGGTGGTTTTGTTACCTGATCCCCAACAGATCTGACAATGATCAGCACTTCTGTACAGAGAGCGCCGATTAGCCATGACTGACACTTACAAACAAGGACATGACAGCAGATTGTTGAAGAAAATGTACTTACACATACTGGAGCTTGACGTTTTGTTGAAAGGCTTTAACAGAGATGAACGTTAAGCCACTATCTGTAACTGTACTGTAGAAAAAAACCACACACACACACACACACACACACACACACACACAGATCTGAGTAATCTTACATGGTGTGACAGGCAGTCAACTGATTTTATTTTTAGATAAATACATTATTTAGTACTAATAAGTGTTGGCATTTTTAGAAATGTGTAGTATAGAAAAATAATTCTATTTTCTCTTAGAGTAGAAAAACAAAAATACATCCAGCAAGATGATGCATTTAGTAATAAGACTGGGTTAATATGCCACAAATGTTTCATGACACACAATGTAAACTTTTATTGCTAGGGATGCAGCACTTACCTTTTTTTATTATTTCATTTTTTTAATGTATCAGAAATTAACATCAAGAGTTTAAATACTCACAGGTTCTTCAGCTCTCTGTATTTAACAAAGTCGATATCTGTGATGTTCTTTAAGTTAGGCTGGTTCTCGATGTAGCTGGATAATTAAACAAAAAGAAGAACTATTAATAAAAGAATATATCATATTTCCATCTACCAGAAAGTTTGGGGTTTTCACCTTGTCAAGAGACCACTGTTATACCACCATATACTTTTTAACTGATCAATCACACCATATAAGTGATCAATCATAATAACCTTCTATAGCACTAAATAGATGATATTGGTTGAATGGATTTATTTCTGACACTGAGTTTAGAAACTGATGCATATTGTTTTTCTTGGGCTGTTTAATAATGATTTTTAGCTTAGCTAATTAGCTCAGACAGTTCAGACTCCTCATGATTATGTTTAAATTAACATTTATCGTGTAAATATTCCAAAGTATTTTATTTAACAAACCAGTATGAGGTTCTTTATTATTTCAAGGTGATAATCAAATCTTTATACATTCATTATAAGCAATAACATTAAGCTTGTCTGCAACCTTGATGATTTCCTTTAGCTAGTAAGCTATAGATTGTGTTAAATAAGATATGCTGGATTGCTGGCAAGCTACATTTCTTTACATTTAAATTATTTTAAAGGTATTTTTGTGGATATATTTTACACAATGCTAAGATTTAATCCTTGTATTATTAACTTTATTAATTTTAATATTAATTCATTTAAAATGATGTAAAAATGGTGCTTCCTAATATTTCTTAACTTCCTGTTATTTTCCAATAATACCTATAATTCCAATAACCAAGTACTTGCTTGGTATTTTGAAATATGAAGAATAACAGCAAGGTTTTAAAAAATTGGCCGCAAAACACATAGATGTCAGTAATTTTAATAAATATTTTGTAGTAAACACAATATAACTGTTTGTCTGTTGTCATGGTATACATTATACAGGCCATAATTTAGTACATTTTTATAAAAATATGAAAATTGCTCATACTAATCATACTTACTTTAGACTATATAAAGATCAGCGGATCGTGTATCACTCAATAGATTTTAGAGTACACTCAGACTGAAGTACAACCACAAAACTAATTTGAAGAATAAATCTAGTATACAGCACACGCGATGACAGGAAAACAGAGAGGGTATTGAAGTCCCAGTCCACACTCAGGTTACCTACTGTATTCCCAATTAAAAGAATTGTCTCTATTTGTGCCGTTTTTCTAGATGATAAGAAGCAACCTTTCTGATTTTACTCTGTGTGTTGTTCTATATTGTGTTTATAATAGAGATAGCAGGGTCTAAAACAGTGGCAATGCTTACGGGATCATGATTTTGTATTTGTTTGTTTGTTTCCTACAAAGTAGAATGAGGAGCAAAGAAAAGCTAGAATTATTTTTTTTCTCTAGTTTATTCAGTCTCGGAACTAAACTTTACTAGCACATATTTATTTGTCTGTGATCGAGCCACAGGGCTGTAACACAATTAGTGGGGTGGTGGGACGAGGATCTTGAACCACCCTTGCTTATTTGATTGAGCAAAGTGGGTAATATTTCATCTATTGTTCTCAGCATTTGTCAGCAATTCACTGAATTGAATTTATAACATGATGCATGATGAATTTGTGCTGCTGGTTCTGAGGTAATGGCGCCCTGGTGCTTGTATTAAGGTAACAGCCACTTGTTTTTTTTCTTAGGTTTTACACTTGGCCTCCATCTTGTTAATATCACAAATGGTTGTCAGTGCATGAGGACACGTGTTCTGCATAAACATATCATGAAAGAGCTTTAGGGGTATTGATTGGAAAGTCTAAAATTATGGCCACTTTAAAAGAGTTTCCTTAACTTGGGGAAGAGTATGAAGAAGTCTGGGAAGATAAACAAGGGTAGATAAAGCAAAAGTTAACAGAACATTGTGCATTATGTCTAAGCACATACCCCTGGCAACTTAACTGGTTTGCATAAATAGCTCATTTCTTTGTGAGGTCTTTCATTATAGTAAACAGAACAAATCAAAATGAAGTTAAAGGAGCATTCAAACCAAGGCAAAAATCTTATCATAGTGAACTCATCTCTGTAAAAAGATGCAATGTTATTTTAAAGCCAGTGCAAGTATGTTTAAAGCTCAATTCAGTCTAAAAAATAGATAACACTAGAGAAAATACAAAACCACTAGCCCAGAACCTTGACTTCCATCACCGACAACAGTGAAAAAGAAATTCTTTAAGAATGTTGATTGGAGATTTGCAGATTTGAGATCTTCAAGTCTGTAGTTTATAATAAAATAACACCTCTAAGCCTAAAGCCTAAATACAAACTAGTTTTTGGGTTCTATCAGTCCAACTAGAGATTTGTAGAAACTGACTGAAATAAGAACAAAATCTCAATCTTTATCATTAAGTACGACAAAAGGTCTGCAAAATCTTGGCTGTTTTTATCTCAAAAGTCCCTGGGAATTTTGGTAGTGTACATGACATCATCATCTATATACATGAAGTACCAGCAGATTTTAGAGGAACGTCTTTCTGTGCCAAGAATCCAAAAATGGTCATGGTTGAATCCTCCAGGACACTGACAGAAAAAAAAGTACATCTAAATTAACACAAAAATGTTTAGATGATTATAGAATCAGGCTTTTTAAAAGTCTATCCTATTTATCTGACCAAAATCCAAGCTGTGAGCTAAAGATTTGAGAGATCAAGATAAGATCTAGACACCTGGAGGATCAGGAGAGATTTTGTGTTAATAAAAGCATTATTAAGCATTATATAAGAGGACTCAGAGATGCTGGCTAAGAAAGTTTACATAGTGTAAATAAATATAAGTGTAAGAGTTATTCTGAGATGTTTTTGTTTTATTGTTGCTTCTCAGCAAATTACACAGATGTTTGTTTCTGTGAGCAGATGTGACCTCCTCCAGTGTAAGATGAGTTTTACTATTGATTTAGTCTTAAGAGTCTGACAAGTTTTGCCAGTGTTTGATGTGAGTGTTGTTTGTCAAGGAAAACATTTGGACTAACAGGAAGATGTCAATGTTCTTCAAAGAGTCACAGCAACTGACTGCATTTAATTTATCCAAAAGGTTCAACATATATCAAGCCTCATCACATCTGATGTAAAGAATAAAGTAATAAAGACATCTGATGGGTTTGGTGTAGAGGAAGTCCAGTTGCCTGCACTGAACACCTTTGGGATGAATTAACTCATCTAACAATGCCTGACTTTACAAATACTCTTTTGACTTGGCACATATTCCAGCAGAGTATAAAATCTTGTTTACCACATTTTTTTGTTGAAAACCCTCATTAAAAGAGTGAAGTCTGTTTTAGCTGCTTAAGCTCTGATAATTAGATCACATCCCGGTGCAGTGTACAACATTATATACTGTATAAAGTTACTCTGACTAGATTTCTGTGCCTAGCAGATGTAGCTACCCATATGGTACAGACAGAATGTAGCTGCACTACTGTGCGATTCTTTGCGAGTTTTTGCCAGTGTTAAAGAGAACTGCTTACCAAGCACAAACAACAAGAACATATATTCAATCACAATACTACAAGAATAATGCTCAAAATGTGCCTATAGACTTGTTTAAATTCTTATTTTAAAATGTTACCCCTAAAATTTCAAGAGCAAATCAGAAGGTTTTCTGATCAGACAAGAAATAATTAAGAATTGATTTAATAATACACAAGTTTTAAAGAACCCAAGCCATAGAAACGAATGGACAGTAACTAATGATTGTATCAAACATCACACCTTATTCTTTAACATTTCGATTCCAGTGAGTAATTTAAATAATAATGATATACTGTACGTTGTTAATTAAATGTACTTTATCTATGTTTGGACTGATGATATATTTTTATGCAGTAATTTAAAATTTGCTGTTGATTCCTTTCCCATATGAACCTATTTAAAGACATTGTAGTTTATGACATATTCCTTACACCCCCACCCACCTCAAAACCTGTGCCAAAACACCACAACACAGATCTCTGTATAATCTGCACTGTACAGTAAAACCATGTATTCCCTGTTTAGACTCCCTAATAATCAATAAGAGCCTCATTTTATGTCTGTTTGAACAGATCCTTCAAACTTGGTGCCTTAAACCGCTGGAGCAGCTTGTGTGTTTACATTCTTTTCCCTTGTTAAGGGTTCTGAGTGAAACTCATCTGACTTCACTGACAGTGTTGGAAATCTTAAACCCTTGGCTTACTATTTATTCAGTTTTGTCAGTAAATGAGTAAAATGTATTTCTTGTGTTTTACTTTAATAATAAATAATAATACATCAGGTTGATTTTAAAAGGAGTAGCCTGAGGTGAGCAGCAGTAAAACATTTTGTGTAAGAGTGGAGTGTTGGAGTGGAACCACTGTGAATATCAAGTTCTGTTTTGTTCTTAATCATTGATTAAAAGTGTAATTGATTAATCCTGAGTGTAAGTCATTTTTAATAAGGGATATGACCATACAGAGCACAGATAAAGAAGACAACAATTATTAAGAAAATATTAAGACACCAGATTTATCTTGGCAGGAAGTACAGTGAACTTTCCATGTTTGTTTTTACTAAAAATAATTTTTCCGAAGTCTGTGTGACTTCATTTATCTTTACTGTGTTGACAATTTAAGCCTGATTGTTGGGTATACAAAATGTTACACTTCATAGATTCATGTCTTAAAAATCAATACATAATCATAAATAAGGACATAAACATGTATGTATATCATATTAAAAGTCACAAATACACATACAGTATATATAAAAAGATGTATATATGTATCTTTACAGGACAGTTTCTACTCTCATATTAACAGAGACAACAAGAACAGACTTAATATTAGCAAACATGGTCTGGTCAGAGTCTAGCTTATCTGCTGTATTAGTTTTAGTCTGAGGAGAGTTCTTCAACTTTTTAAAAGTGGTGACTGTCATTGTCAGAAACCACTTGGAGAAGTCCCAACACTAATCAAGAGAAAAACACACAGCTGAACTGAACTCTGGTTTTTCAAAAGGTCACAGTAACCCATACTTAGGTCATTGTATGATTTATAATAGCATGTAATTAATCTGGTGTAAATACAATTTAAACCTAAAGTAGCATGCAACATAGCATGTACATATGCCTATGTATACAAATCATCCAATGTACTGTCATTGAGATGCAGTACACCCATTTGTGCTTGGTAACAAAAGTATGTGTACACCTTTTCTAGTTATTAGGTTTAGGTGTTTTCAGCCACACGATTTGCTCACATGTGTACAGAATCAGTTATATAAAATTATATGCTTTAAAATTTGTGGCTGCAGATTGGGGAAGGCTTTTCCCCTGCACAGAGCAAGGTCCAGTAAGGTAGAGACATAGTTTGGTTTGGAAAAACATCAGTGTTGTTCACAAGAACAATTTTAGCAAAACTCAAGATTGGCAAAATCAGACTAGTCCAGTCCTAGGGTTTCTTTTCTACATGCTTAAGATGGTATTTGTCCTAGCTGTACGAAATCAGAGCTACCAACTTCAGATTGGATCACTGCTCTAAAGTTTTTATAATTATATATTAAGTTACACTTGTTCACCCTTCTGATTTGGTTGTTTCTGTGCTTGGCAGAGCTGGCCTACTTCAGCAGGAAACTGCTCTTTAAAATGTTACACTAACCTAATAGCAGATCATTTCCAATAGCACAGAGTTACAAAACCTTTACGATTCTATATAAGTTTAGTGTGGGGACACAAATCCAAGTTAAGATCTTTGAGTATACAACCGTATGACAGCTCCATATCTGAAAATTTGATCCAAACAATGTTATATACACTTCTTTGTGTACAAACCATACAAAATGAACAAACAGCTATCACTTTTCAGGACGGTTCCTGGCTTCTCACCGCTGGGCAAGAATACAGACTGGACATAATAAGTCATAAAATAAAAAGTCTACCTATTGACAAGTTTGAGGTTGAGACATGAAAACTTGCTAAACTCCACACAGACTGCCATCAAGAGTCAGGATAAAACCTGGGACTCTGGAGCTTACTTAGGCACCATGCCTCCTAATGCCTCTAATAATGACACTTCTAACTGAGATCTAACCAAGGCATATGACCATGTATTTATCCATCTCCAGGATCAATCACCTTGATTGAACACTTTCCAAGTAAATTCCCATTAGCTATGTACAACATTTTCAAGAAATCAAGAAACCATTTCAATTTCAACTGTGGCAAAAGGCCACTTAAAAGCAGCAGAATAATCAGAATTTTTGCAAACCCAACCTTACAATTAGCCTTCCTATGGAAGTCCCTGAAACCTCAGCAGGCAACTTTTTACAAGGAGACCAATCTTCACTCACATTTCCGTGACGTTCTCACTCTCCTGCTGGGCCAGCACTGGGAAGCTGCTGATGCCATCCATCTCCAGGCACTGGAGCATGGCGGAAGAACAGCGACAGGCCCCAGGACAGCCAATCCAAGCAGCTGTAGTCAGGTTTACCAACAGTGCCAGAGCCAAGGCCACCTGGCACAAAGCCCTGCCAGCCATGGTGAGCTTAACCTGTCCACAGTTGTCTCCTCCAGTCTTGTCTAAACAGTGAAACTAGCGACCAGGACTTTGCTGGGTTGTAAGGTATTGAGCTGCTGGAACAGCAGTGAGTCAAGGGCCCAGGGGGATGAAGGGCTACTGCCTCTTCTCTTCGCCTCCTCTTCTTTCCTCTTTTCCCTTCACTGGGTGGAGAGAGGGATGGGATGGGAGGGGCAAGGCAGTCCATTAGCTGGCAGGGTGGGAAAGGGGAGAGGGGAAAGAGGGGGAGTGATGGAGCACTGTGGTCATCAGACACCTCCAGGACCAGAATGAAGCCAAGCAGATGTGACATGGGGGGATTCGGGAAGAAGGACAAGACGACAGTGCTGCAGGTGGATGGGATTGCTAGCAAGGCCACCACCTGTTAGAGCAAATGGACTGACAGGAAGTAATGGATCAAACAGGACAGTGAGGGAAACAAAGAGTTCCTGCTGAGATTTGTCACTAGGGCAAGATTTGATCAACCATTCCCAAGTCCAAGGACATAAAGATACCTGACAGTGAACTCAGGTGGCAGTAGTGAGCATAAAAGGTTACTTCTCTAAAAAAAAACATATATCTTGCACATGTCCTGTCCCGAATGTCCATGTTGTAGTTGTTTGGTATCCCATTTCTTGTTTTAGGGTTTAAATGTCTACAAGTCCTTAAAGCAGTGTCAGTCAAAGCTTGTATCAAGATGTAATCAGCACAGGTCTCAGTTGAAACTTCAGGTAAAATCATCATGCATCTGCACTAAAAAGCGTTTATTCCCTCTGAGCTGGTACAACAGATAACATCCTGAATTATCTTAAGTCTTAAATATTATTTGATTTTCATTTCAACCTAACAAATCTTACACACTTTGGTGAATGTGCGTGTGTATGTGTGTGTGTGTGTGTGTGTGTGTGTGTGTGTGTGTGTGTGTGTAAACATATTTTGCTGGGTAAAGTTATGTCTGAGGGGTTTGTTCTTAAGTCTGTGGCCCCACCCAAAAACCAAGAAAGTGGCTCTGGTTTTGCCAGGAGAAGCGTCACTAAAAGAACAGGAATATAGTGTAAGATACTGATACATCCTTGGTTACTTCCAATAAAAAGCACACTTAAAAGATATACAGGCCTTTGTGCTGACAAAAAGCTTTTGGGAAAGCTGAGTCTCACCGGCCGAGTTTTCAATTGCTGAGCCTCAGCCTCCTCCAGGGACAAATGTGGATCCCAGCCCCCGTTTCTCCCAGTAGCCATGCACACAGGAGTAAGGTCATAGTGTTCTGACCACAATTACATCTGCTGAACTGCCCATTTTTACTTTAATCAAAACCTAGTTGTTGGTCATTATTTTCTATTCTTTCAGGAAAGTCAGCAAGGACAGAAATGCAGCCTATGAGAGGAAAGACACATCCATCCATCCATCCATCCATCCTGTGCTCCCAACATAGTGTCTCTGGAGTTTGAATAAATTTTCAGAGCTTTCTTGAAGCAGGGGCCACAAAAAGGCTTTTAAATTTATTTGACAGATTCTGCATCTTGTTTTATTATTGTTTACATTTTTATACCTACTCAGTAATCCTGATGCGTTTCTAGTCTATTGATTTTCTCTACTGTGGATGGTTTAGAAATAGCTTAAATGGCAGAAGAATCTTTTATTAGTCTCCCTTATTTAGTCTCCGCAATAGCCAGATTATTTTTCATGTGTACGTACGGTCAGTCTTTAAATGTAATTTTTATGATTTATCATGCTTAGGTTTATCGGGGTTAGAAACTGGGTTAGGTAAGGTTGGGATTAGGTTTAGGGTTAGATGTTAGTTTTAAAGGTTAGGGTTAAGATTAGAGAGGGTTGGGAAACCAAACTAGTCCTGGATCCTCAGGGTTAGACTTTAGGGTTAGGAGTTTGGCTTATGCTTGCGGGTTAGGCTTAGGGTTCAGAGTTTGGGTTTAGGGTTAAAGTTAAGTGTTAGGGTTAGGGTTAGTGTTTAGTTTTAGGTGTTGGGGTATATCGTTTAAGGTTAAGGTTTAGGGTTTGGGGTTAGGTTTTAAGGATATAGTTTAGGTTTAGGGGTTAGGTTAGAGTAAAACAAATGATTAAAAAAGGGACACGGGTGATATGCATGCTGGATAATTTTGTTTTTTTTAAAATAAAATTACTAATACAAAATAAGTTTAATTTTTAGTTTTGTGTATTAATTATGTTGTTTAATGATATAATTTAGTGTGACAAATATGCAATAAAAGAAAGAAAGAAGCAGTTACTTTTCACAGCACTGTATATGTTCTCTCCCAACTCAGTTTTTCAGTTCTTGTAGGCTGATAAGCTGAGTGTTATGAAGGACAGAATGAGTGCACTGACCAGAGGGTTCACATCTATCAGACATTAAAACAATGCTCAGCACCAGGCCAGTCGATTAAACGTCCTGCCACAGATAATGCACCAAGGGCACAGTGCACCAGTGGAAAATCTCTTTTGGAATAAGCACAAAGCTTTTACACTTTCAGTAGTTAAAGCACATCACTGTACTGTTCTTGACCCTGTCATGCCTCCACTGCTGCCCGCTGCCCTTTGTTTACCAGCAAAAGTGAACTTGGTTAACCAAGTAATGGGAAATAATTTATCCTACAACACAAGTCACACTTAATGTCATGTTTTTCAACACTTGTTATATAAGCATTTTACTAAAATCAGACTAGATCTGAACCTGGTTGCTCTATTGTCAGTGTTTGTTTAGATTTATTAGCAGTAGCACATGGTTCTTTCTTATCTAACGAGTCCTAAAGCCATTTTATATAAAAAACATATTTTAAGATATCTCTATATTTAAAACATTAATTATCTTTTCTTTGAGATGCTTTCAATTAAATTCATCTGAAAGCTGAATTTATAAATCCCTGCTTTTTTGTTCAAGGTTTTTTGTAAGTGGGTCTGTACATATTAATGTGGCTGTACAAACGATTTTACTGTAAGGTTTCATTCATTTGTTCATTCATTGTCTGTTTTATTGCTGTATCCTGGTCAGGGTTGCCATGGGTCTGGTTCATTGTGCAAAAGGCAGGAAACAACCTGGACGGGTCGCCAGTCTATCACAATGCAGACACATATACTCACACTTATAGTAAACTTTTGTAGCTTTGGTTGGCCTGACTGCATGTCTTTGAAGTTCACACAGATAGGACCCTGGTCACTCTGTCAGGGAGTCAAACACAAACCCTTCTTGCTGTGAGGTCACCCTACAAAAAAGCTTGCAGGGCATAAATCCCTTATCGTGAAGAGCTATCAAATCAATCATTCATTCTTCATCATGTTCCAGACAAAGATCTCTTTTGCTCTATAGTACCCCTCATTGTCAAGATTTCTCTCAGTTTTTCTCAGTTATATGTTACATTTTGATGAGCATATGCCCACTGTAGTCACATTTTTTTATTACTGGCTTAAAGCAGTGGAAACCACCTTAATGTTTACAGTGTTATGTGTTCTTAAATGCTTTGCACAGTGTTTGTATGATTTTATGCATTATGTTGCAGCCACATGACTGCTAATAATAACATGAAATAACAGGTGTGCAGTTGTTTCTAATTGATTGGCCTGTAAGTGTATATTATATCCATGGTGTGTTAATTACAGCTCAGAGAGAAGCTTTGTGGCAGCCTGTTGACTCACACTGTTGATTAATTAATTCATTTAAAAAAAACTGCTTCAGTGTCACTGTGAATCTGGGGCCAGGGCGACGGTCCACTGCATGCTTCACTGTACTTACTCACACTTTAAGGCAATTTTGAGCAGCCAACACACCTAATGGAAGAAAATCCACATGCACAGGTGAAGAACATGCAAAATGTCCTGCCAACGTTGTTTAAAGTCAAGGATCATAGCTATAAAGGATCCTCATTAGCTTTAAAGGTCTGTAATTTGTTTTATGTGGGTCCGAAATAGATAAAATGTCAGTTGTGCCTTTTAAGAAGACCAAAAAAAAAAAAAAAAAAAACCATCCAAAATGACAGAGATGTTTTTGTGTAAAAAACCCCTCCTTAAATCAATACAATACGTCAGCGAGATGTACTATAGCCATCTCCATTTCAACCCTTTTCTTCCCTCTCAAACCTCTCAAACTCTCAAGTCCCCACAGTAGCAGAGAAAAAACCCATCAACACCCAAACAGTAATATTCAGAGTAGCTACCAGGCGGTGATAGTGAAACTCACAGGGGTAAACCTGATCGATAGTCCAGGGGTTTGGGTAATGTAACCGAATCCAGGAGCGTTCATTAGGAGGCTTCTCGACCCGGGTTGGGACTCGGCACGGCCGCCTGCATGCAGATGAGCCGAAACCCGAGCAGCTTGCCAGAGAAACCGTTAGAGCAAGACTAATGAACAAATGCCATCTCATTCTACCACCCTCTCTCGTTTGCTCTCTGATCCTTTTTTCTTTCTCTTTCTTTGACGCACATTTGTTTACCATTTTCCTGCTTACTATTAGCAGGTTTGCACGCCAGGGATTTAACATAGAAAAAAATGTACATTTGTGCTGGGTTTAAGTAATGGAGTTAGGAAATAACTTAGATTTGGGAGAAAAGGACAAGGCTGAAACTCCTCCCAACTTCTAACTGACTATATAAATAAATGGGGGGTGGGGGGGTCAGCTCTGCACAGCAAATAAAGGGAGCCACCCTGAACTCCAGCTTGACATCCAGCTCAAGTTCTCCTTCCTATCCTTATACAACCCCTGGCAAAAATTATGGAATCACCACTCTTGGAAGATGTTCTTTCAATTGTTTGATTTAGTAGAAAAAAAAAGAAATCACAGACATGCCACAAAACTATCATTTTTCAAAATGTCAACCTTCTGGCATTAAGAAACAATAAAAAAAAGAAACAAATATAATAGTTGTGGTCAGTCACAATTGCTTTTTTTAGATCAAGTAGAGGAAAAAAATATGGAATCACTCAAATCTGAGGAAAAAATTATGGAATCACTCTGTAATTTGCAGTTTAAAAACAAAACATCTGCAGCAGATTAGATTTGCTAATTATTCTTCAGTTTAAAAAGAGTGCTTACACCTCAGAGAGCTGTTGCACAAAGCAGATTGTCATGAATCATGGTTCCAACACAAGATATGTCAGTTGAAACAAATGAGAGGATTATAAAACTCCTTCAAGAAGATAAATCATTGTGGAATGTCGCAAAAGATGTTGGTTGTTCCCAGTAAGCTGTGTTTAAAATCTGGACCAAGTACAAACAAAATGGGAAGGTTGTAAAAGGGAAGCATACTGGTAGACCAAGTAAGACATCAAAGCATCAAGATAGAAAACAAAGCAATATGTCTTGAAAACAGAAAATGCACAACAAAACAAATGAGAAACAAGTGGCCGGAAAGTGGAGTCAATGTCTGTGACTGAACTGTAAGAAATCACCTAAAAGAAATGGGATTTACATACAGAAAAGCCAAACAAAAGCCATCATTAACACCTAAAAAGAAAAGAACAAGGTTAAAGTAGGCTAAAGAAAAGCAATCGTGGACTGTGGGTGACTGGATAAAAGTGATCTTCAGTGATGAATCGCGAATCTGCATTGGGCAAGGTGATGATGCTGGAACTTTTGTTTGGTGTCTGTCCAATGAAATTTATGAAGATAACTACCTAAAGAAAACATGTTAATTTCCACAGTTGTTGATGATATGGGCCTGCATGTCGGGTAAAGGCACAGGGGAGATGGTCTTCAACAAATGCCAAAGTCCACATTGAAATTTTGGACGCTTTTCTTATTCCATCAGTTGAAAGGATGTTTGGTGATGATGACTTCATTTTTCAAGATGATAATGCATCTTGCCATAGGGCAAAGGACGTGAAAACTTTCCTTCAAGAAAACATATAATGTCAATGGCATGGCCTGCAAATAGTCCGGATCTCAATCCATTTGAAAATCTCTGGTGGAAATTGAAGAAAATGGTCAATGACAAGGTTCCAACCTGCAAAGCTGATCTGGCAACAGCAAGAGACAGTTGAAGGCAGATTGATGAAGAATACTGTTTGTCATTAGTTAACTCCATGCCTCAGAGAGTTTAAACCATTATAAAAGCCAGAGGTGGTGCAACAAAGTAATAATGGTGCAGTGTTTTCTAATGATTCCATAATTTTTTCCTCAGATTTCAGTGATTCCATATTTTTTTCCTCTACTTGATCTAAAAAAAAGCAATTGTGACTGACCACAACTATTATATTTGTTTCTTTTTTTATTGTTTCTTAATGCCAGAGGGTTGACAGTTTGAGAAATGATAGTTTTGTGGCATGTCTGTGATTTCTTTTTTTTCTACAAAATTAAACAATTGAAAGAACATCTTCCAAGAGTGGTGATTCCATAATTTTTGCCAGGGGTTGTAGTCTTGTAATTACACTTCATTCACTACAGTTAAAGGTGTGGTCTGCACTCGTAACTGTAGGAGATGGAAACTGTACTTATCCGTAATATTGGGATGGAATTTTGGCTAGATTGGTTACAGGGTAAAGTACAGTAGCAGAATATATTTTCCTCATAATCAAAGCATTATTGATTGTGGTGGTGTAAGGGGAGGTTTTAAGCATGCCCCCTTACCCCCACCACCACAAAAAAATCTGTGCCCACCCTTACTTTTGGAAACCAGCAAGCCTGCCTACCTCAAAAGAGAACACTTATGATTGGCAATCTAAATTAAACAAAGAATATAAGAGATAAGAATAAAAGAAGCCCTCGACCCTCAAGAAAATTGCCCGTTAATAAATCCAGGGTTACCCGCTATTTATTGTGAAGATTAAATTGTTGTTCATTTATGATTCTTGAGGACATACGGTATCCAATGACAAACCACTTTGCTTCTTTTCATTTATTTTGAATCTAAACTGTATATTGGTTTAATATGGCAAGTTGTTTAATCATTTAACAAATAATTAAATAATAAATAATACCCAACAACCCTTATCAGGATAATGTGGTTGATGACAATTAAATAACAAAACAACTTAAATAAATTCACATATGAAGCTTGTCACTCTTAGCAATGGGTATGGCTAAAACGCCTGTATTCAATTATTATAGGGGTGCCCAACTTTTGACAATATGTTGTACCATATAGATTGAGTTGGTAGTCGTGTCATTCTGAGAATGATGTAACTTTCTAAATCATACATTTTGATTCATGGCCGCTCAGGTGGCGCAGGGGTAAAAACAAACGCTAGCGCACCAGAGCTGGGATTTCGAATATATCGTATTGAATCTCAGCTCTGCCATCTGGCTGGGCTGAGCAGCCACATGAACAACGATTGGCCTGTTGTTCATATAGGGGTGGGGTATTAAGCCATATAGGGACTCCTCATAACTGACAACCTTACCACACTACAACCACTGCTGGCTGATTGATGGCACCAGCACAGAGGCGGGGAAAGAGTGCAGATCAGGGTGTGTCTCTCCGTACACAAGACTGATTGGCATATATGCACTCGCCTAGTGTGGGTGACAAAATGCATACAGCTGCTGGCCACGTGTCAGAGGGGGCGTGGGTTAGCTTCATTCTCCTCAAATCAGAGCAGGGGTCGGCATTGGTGGAGAGGAAGCGTGACGCAATCGGGCAATTGGACGCGCTAAAAAGTCGGGAGAAAATACATACTAAATGAATACATTTTAATTCATTTAATACTCTGAATTTATGCCACTGTCAGACTAATGTCTTAACCACTTTGCAGGTATTTATTTTCGGTTTTTAAGAACATCATATTAACTGTTTGCTAAATGTTCTCATTTTGAGAAAAACATCATTTTGGGTTTGGCTTTAGACTAAAATACAGTTTGGAAATTATTACTTTTAATTTGTACAACTTTTGTAAAGCTTCACAGGGACTGAAGGATTGTTACGAGCATTGAGATCTCCTCTGCAGTGTGGAGGCAGTCGTTTGTTAAATGTCCTTGTGTTCCGAAAGAGCTTTGAACTCCAAGTTTCACAAACATACACAGACTGGCTTGATGAGGTTGACTTCTGACTATTACATAGGTAAGAACAGTGTAATGGATTTCCTAACCAGTGAGTCAGCTAATGCTCGAACAATTCTCCTTCACTATTTCTTCATTTTCTATAATTAAATTAAAAACAAGTGATGGTGCTGCATGAAGGTTAAGACCTTTAATAAGAAAGTTAAGAGAAAATGCTTAATATAATGTTCTTTACAGTGCAGAGTATAAAGAGATCTGTACTGATCAGGAGGGTTTAGCTATTCATTTAGATTTTGGGCTGGGGGATGGTAGTTGGGGTCAGGTGCCATTACCATGAATAACTTGTCTGAATAACATGTTACATTTACGTTTATGTTACGTTTTGTAATGAGTGTATTTTACTCTTAACACCAGCTGTAAAGTGTTCCCATTGGTGTTCCCAATGGAATTACAGTTAAAGTAACCATTTTGTAATGGATGTCTTTTTTGGAACCCATGATTCTTTAAAAATATACATACAGCATTTTGGAATGTTAAATTAATGTTTTTGGTACATTATATATTATTTGGTTTTCTCATTGTCACCCATGCTACGACTTATAATCTGAGCTTTTGTGTGTGTGGTGGTTGTGGATAGAATATAATAAACTGGATCAGATTTTATAATAGCAAACACTTGGTTTAAAAAAAAGTTTTATATACTCAACATGTGCCAGTGCTAGTTCTTTCTTAAAAAGCATGTTGGTCAGGAAGTGCAGTTTGGCATGGACGGTCACTCTCTGAGCTGCTTGCTGTTGGTCTAAAGTTGCCATGAACAGCTTTTATGTGCAGGATGTACGGAGAATGTGAGGAGAATGTAAGGTCTTTCATCACTAGAGTAGCAAGAAGTAAGTGTGGCTTGTTCTTCAGCACGAGACCCAAAGCTGAAAGACCCTGGGGAAACACAGCACAGATGGGTGCATGGTGTGCTACACTTGTTCCCTTTTAGAAGCACAGCTCTGCATTTGCACGGCTCCAGGATTCAATTTACTGCCTTTTATGTGGGTGTGGCGATGGTGTGTATACGGTCATAAAAACATGTTCATCTGTAAAAGGAAAATATGGGTCATTCAGTAAAGGGCCGATTGTTGAGTCTTGAACAGAGCGAATAATAGGATGTGTTTCCCAAAATGGTGCAGAATATTAATGGTAATGTGTGAGTGCCATAGACTGTAATAGTTCATCTGATGTCAATGTTCTTTTTGGAAACTGGGTTACACATAACACACTCCAGGTTTAAATGAAATGACTGCTGTCTTTGTTCCAAAACACCCAAAATAGATCTTTAGGCTTTTTCTATAAAAGGAGCTGTGATGGGAATCTCCTATTTGGTCCATCAAAAGAAAAGAAGAGAATGAAAAGCTAATTATTGCAGATTGAGGGCGTTTTCCTTTGTGAGCTACTGATCACCCAGTGTCACATAGCAGAACAAATAAAACCGGGATGTGTCACAGACATGAGCAGACAATCAGGCATTGGTAGTAATTTTTAAAATCTGTGCCAAAAGAATGGACAACCCTTCTAATTAGTGAAATCAAATAATTTAGCCACACTATCACACAAGCTGAAAAAAAATCTAGAAGAGCTGGGAAGAAATCGTTAAAATATATCTGCAAAGGAAAACAAAACATGTGTCCATCTTTAAGACTCCACTGAACCACAGCAAGAGCCATTATTCAAACGCTGGAAATTTGGTCAGGCCTGTTAAAATTTTTTTGAGGGATCAGCAATAATCAAAATAATAAACAAATGTATTATTTAAGCAAACCAAAAACTGCATTTTAGTCATATCATTATAATAACATTCAAGCATGGAGGTGGTAGAGATGCTTTGCTGCTTCAGGAAGATGAAAAGTTATTTGGGTGAATAGAGCATCAACTATAGAAAAAAATTCTATCAGAATGTCAAATGTATACCTCTCCACAGATGTTCCCATTCATCTATTCATAATGCTTGTGGCCTAGTT
The DNA here is from genome assembly GCF_030014385.1 of Trichomycterus rosablanca. Taxonomy (NCBI): domain Eukaryota; kingdom Metazoa; phylum Chordata; class Actinopteri; order Siluriformes; family Trichomycteridae; genus Trichomycterus; species Trichomycterus rosablanca. The sequence goes on along the minus strand of NC_086010.1, from coordinate 4,488,570 downwards.
GATTGTAATGCATCAGCTGCTGTATATATATTTTGCTTTCTTAAATCTATTTGAAATTCTGTCCAAACACGGCCTGACCTTTCTGGTCGACATCTCTGCTATGGCTCAGAACATGGCTCCACCAGCAAACACAGATCAATACCAGCCGAGCTTAGCATTGATCATAAGCAGAGATGTTTTAGCACAGTACATCAGCAGGTTTGCATAGTGAACAGACGGACCCGGATAGGGTGGCAGTAAGAAACAGCAACAACCACCACAAAGAAGGTGACAAACAAACAAAAATAGATGTGTGTGCCATGATGATAACACAGTGAGAAAGGCAAACAGAGTGTGCATGAAAAAGAGAAGGGGATATTTACCAGAACCCTGAAATAATGCAGTCAAAAAAAGAGTTAATATTAAATAAAATAAAAATGAATAAATGTAAATAAAATTAGAGACACAAAAAGAGGTGTAGAAGAGAAAGAAGAAAAGAAAGAAAGAAAGAAAGAAAGAAAGAAAGAAAGAAAGAAAGAAAGAAAGAAAGAAAGAAAGAAGTTTGTCCTATTTTAGAAAACACACTGAGCACATTAAAGGCCCACCTATTTAGTCACAGAAAAAATTAATAAACAATAAATTAAAGGTGTAAGTGATTAAAAAATAATTAAAAAGTAAACGAAAAGGGTGAATAAAGAGGAGAGAGAATAACAGAAAGAGAGAATACAAGAAAAAGAGAGAGAGAGAGAGAGAGAAAGAGAGAGAGAGAGAGAGAGAGAGAGAGAGAGAGAGAGAGAGAGAGAGAGAGAGAGAGAGAGAGAATAGTAGAGAAAGAGAGAAAGAAAATGGAAAAGAACAAGCAGGAGGGAGGAATAAAGATAATTTGTGAGCCTCTCCATTGGTACTAGCATTACAGGAATGACTCTCCTGGGTGGGATGAAAGGCTGGCTGATTGTATAGAGTGGTAACGTGATCTTGGCACTGCGTGAGCTGATAGATTTATTTACATTTTAGCTTCTCAAGACTGTCTGCACATAGAGAATAAAACAATGTACGAAGGCTATCAATATTTGCATCGGTGCAATCTGGGTTTATTGTTCTGGAGCTACATGGCCATACAGCTAATGAACAAAATCACAGAAACACCAAATGAGAAGGAGTTATATCACAAGTTAGAAATAAAATTACACTGACCCATTCTTAACAAAATACATTATGTTCTGTTTGTTTGTTTATTAGGATTTTAACATCATGTTTTACACTTTGGGTACATTCATGACAAAAACGGTAATTACCCGTTACACAAGGTTCATCAGTTCACAAGTTTTGACATCAAACACAATCATGGACAATTTTGTATCTCCAATTCACCTCACTTGCATGTTTTTAGTCTGTGGGAGGAAACCGGAGCTCCTGGAGGAAACCCACACAGACTCGGGGAGAACATGCAAACTACACACAGAAAGGACCTCCTTTCTGCATCGAACCCAGGACCTTCTTTCTGTGAGGCGACAGTGCTACCCACTAAACTACTATGCCGCCCAAAGACATTATGTCACAAGCCTCAGAAATCAATAGCAAAATGTAAAGACACAACTTGGTGTAATGATATTAAGTATGTCAGATACCCATAATGACAAAAGCAGCCATCTGAAAAATGGTTGAAATAATCAGCTCAAATGATTGTTTTGATGGTTAAGTCAAGTGCTCTTGACATGCCCCCCACAGTGCGCAGGATTAAACATCGTCAAGTTTCATTGTCAGTTCTGAAATTATGACCGAGAAGTGGATCTTCACCTCCTTCATTCCTTTTCTAGATTTTCTCTTTGAAGTATGCTCCCACGTCCCAAATTAATACCATTCAGAAACTCTATGAGATTAATACAAAAGGATTAAGGTTCCTGGGTAAAAAAGTGACCTTATGTCAATATAGCTTATGTCAATCAGTTTATAGCTGAATTTTAGATATTTAAATGAATTTTCAATATCCCGTTTATCGCCTGTATTATCCTTCTGTGTGATATTAACACAGGTAGGGTAGGGTAGGGTAGGGTATGTAGGTAAACAAACAAACAGACAGATATTTCACCTATTACAACCCAATGTTTTAATACATTTATAATGTAAAAAAAACTTCAGGTTGAAGAGTCAGGTCCTTCATTATGCTCATGTTTTTGTAGGGTGCTTTTTTTCTCCTTTAATATACATAGAATTGTCAGTTAGTTCTTGTTTTAAATCACAATGCTATTTTCTATTTAGAAATGTTTTTGAATTAATTAATGCTTATCAAAAACACTGTTTTTTAAGTAAACATTTAAGTAAATGTATGCCAATAAACCAAGCACCTTTACCACTTTTAGCATCTCATCAACTACTACTGGAGTTATACTGTATGTGAAGTGTGTGCTTTGCTACTGTGCATCATGTACATGCACCACACACAGTACAGACTCCAAAAACAAAGGTATAGCCATAAAACATGACACACATCAGCCCTAAAAGCAAGAACGAGCAGGAGCAAGCGAAGTGGTCCTTCTCATTTAGGATAGTGTGCCTATTTAGTCCAGCGACCATTAAATATGAATTAAAAACCACACGGACCTCTTTTCCTCTGAAATGTCATTACGTGTCTTTATGGCAAGTGATTGTTGAATAAGCATTTTGCAGCGTCCCTTGGGTGCAGGCTGTAAGAGGTTGGAGGGGAGGGGGGTGCCATGGGGCAGTCGGCTGCACTGCTAACAGAAAGGTCTGGAAAATATGCAGGATAATAGCCTTTGAAATGGAATTTACATTAAGAGCCCTAACTGAGTGAACCACTTCTGCCTCTGGCCTCTGGGCTCGTACAAGTCTGTGTGTGTGTGTGTGTTTGTGTGTGTGTGTGTGTGTGTGTGTGTGTGTGTGTGTGTGTGTGGTTAGAGTGAGATGGCAAGTGTTCTTTTTTTTAGCCTTGCAACTGGCCAGCTGGGGAAAATGAAAATGAAATTGAGGCAGGTAAAGGAGTGCACTACTTACAGTAAACATCATTCATCTAATGTTGCCTGAGTGTTTATGAAAACCTGTTTTGCTGCACATTTGCCAAATTGGACTTCTATAGACCTACTCAGTACCACGTTACATCCTATTTCTTTTTGTTTTTATTCTTTTTATTAGCTGTCTTAAGGTTGATTGTGCTCTGCATTGCATGGTCACATATTGGTCAAGGTTATTTAATTATTAAGTTAATTATTCTCACATTTCACCTGTATTACAGAAGATGCTCTTTAATTACAACAAAGCATCATGAGGCGACTAACAGAGTTTGAAATATACCACATAGAGGTTGCCTGAATGGACAAATGGTATAAGCAAAAAGAAGCAGTGGTTGCATATAAAAGCTCACAGGAATATACAAGCTTTTTATAGCGTAATTTTCTTTTATTTCAGTTTTGCTTTAGCAGGCTAAATTGGGGTCACAGTTCTGCAAAGGAAAGACTGTTCTGTTCTGGACTGTACTCCAGTTGGCAGCCAAAGTTAAATTCCATCAGACATGACCAGACTGACTGTGGAATATCCTCATAAAATGCTACCAACCTTTTTTTACGGGGATGGTGTTACCTGGTTGATCTGCCTTGTCTTTATAACACTAAAATAAAAATGAACTTAATTTGACTTTAAACTGGACTGTATTGGGTTATTTCTTCCACAGGTTTTTATTAGTGTATGACATCACAAAACAGTACACTCCATTGTTTCATCATGCCATTGCAATATTTGACAATGTCTGCACAAAAGTTTGCTTCCACAAATCCTGTAAGTTTTTATTTTTCTGCAACTTATAAATGCAGCAACTAAACATAACTGCAACTATCAAAAAACATTTATATAAGTTACAGTTTCATTAGGTAGGTTTCATGTGGTTTTAATTAATAAGAAACAATCCACAACACAGAACCAAAGAGTCTGGGTTGTTTGGAAGAAGTTTTGCGCGTTTGTCTGTGGGGCTTCATCCAGAAACTCTTACCACTGAAAGAGATGCAGAATGTGGACTGATTTGTGTAACATGACTGTACATATTGCTGAGTAAACATGTGAGTAAGTCAGTGTGAGTGTGCGTGTTGCTTTGTGATAGTCCGATGCCATGGTAAGAGTATGTCTATAATAGCATCTAGTGTTGCAGGTGACACCAGGCTCTGCTCTGATGAGGTAAAAGCTGTAAAAATTAATACATTACTGAATGTACACAATTCATTTATAAAGTGTTAGTTATCTTCACTAAAATAAGTACAGTTTAAGATGTTTTTAAACAAAATTGTGTACTGAGTGATCAAAACATTTTTAGATTGCTGTGCATAGGGAACACGACTGTGCTTTAGAAACGTGCACCGGTCTCTAATAGAACTGTGTGATGTGAAAGCAGCTGCTAACAACTGTAATTAAAAGCACATAGCTGAATATAAGGAATATAAAAGTATGAAAAGCCATTACTGGAGAAAAAAATCACAGAATTCAGTGAATGATACTCTCTATGGAAATGAAAGTGTGTCTCCAGCTGAGCTGTGCTTCTGTGCTTGCAGGTACAATGGCTACTCCATCCTGTACCGGCTCTGCTCCGGAGCGCGTGCTCATTCACACCCGTCACTCATGCGCACAAAAGGCTGGCGGGTCGAAGCGCGCGCACCTGCGCTCCAGCAATTTACTGCAATTAGCGTTTCTGCGCGCGCCACATTGTCCATCTCACCGGGAGGCGCTCTGCCTTTTTCTCTCTGTCTTTAAGTAAGGTCCTTAATGGCTGACCTCGTCTTAATGAAAGAATAGCTTAATAATTACCCTCCACTAGCGAGCACGTCCACCGAGATGAGTTAAATGGCTCTGGTTAAAATAAAAAGAAAAGCAAAGAAAAATTAACTCATGTCTGACCGGATAGCGTAGTGGACCTGATGCATGCAGAACATTACTTTTTTTTTTACATTGACACACAAAACCTTTAGACGTAAAACATTTAATTTTCTTCCTTTAACTGTATATCAACACAATCAGGACCAAACACCTAAAGTCATATGACATGTGTTTACATACGCTAGCACACGTAGAACACGTGGATGTAGAATAGAATAGAATGCCTTATCATATATACATACACACGTGTACAGTACAATGAAATTCTTTCTTCGCATATCCCAGCTTGTTTTAGAAGCTGGGGTCAGAGTGCAGGGTCAGCCGTTAAGAGGGCCTTGTTTAAGGGCCCAACAGTGGCTGCATGGCAGAGCTGGGATTCTCAACTCTCAACCTTTCAGTTGATAGCCCAAAGCTCTACCCATAGGCTACCACCGTCCCACTGTCTGGATGTCAAGGCAGTCTTGAGATCTCAATTATTTCTGCAACACACCTTTGTCCAAAAGAAGACTATTTAAAAAATATAACAAACTCTGATAATATACATACCTAATACTTATTAGTTATATTCTATTCACTACAATTATACACTTTTGGTAGCCATCAACAAGCTTCGGGTACGACTCTGTTGGATCTTTGATCCACTTTTTTAGAATGTGTAGAGTTTAAGAAGTGAAAGGACATTGAACTAAAAACAATTGTAGAAATATCTGAAATCCCAAAACTGCCATGACATACACTCAACACTGCACAGACCTGACCAGAATGATGCAGCATGAAATGGTTTAATAACATTTTGGCTGCAGTTACTCTGCAGGTAAAGGTTAACCTTATCTGATCTTCTGTATCTTTCAGAATAAGTTGCTGCTGAGCTATACTGTATTTTACAAAATATTTTACTATACAATGTTTGATAAATTATCTTTCAAAATAAAGACATTCTGAGTTTAGCGGAGTTTAGAGGGTGGACAAGTCTGACCTTTATTACTGGCTTTGCCTACATTATCAGTCCATCTTATCATCGTTAGCTGATTGATTGGTAATAAACCAGCCTACATCCACTGCCATGCCTCCACTTCATTCCGCTAGCTGCCGCAGCTTCTTTTAGCCCACTTAAGGGCCTTTGGTTTCTAAGAAGGCCATTGTTATTTCCTCCATTGCCTAGCAACTATCACCAAGGCCACCACTCCACTGTTGCCGAGGCGAAAGCGCTCCATGCGCCCAACTTCATCCATATCTCTGTTTTAGTCTTTAATTCAACAGGCAGATTTCTGAAGTGATGAATGTGGCCTCGAATGCGGTTTATAACATGAGGCTTGTTGAAGCTTTTATTGTAACGATGCAGTAATAGAACATTTACCGTGCAGGGGCCTAAAAGAAATGAACGTATGGGTGGTTAAGTGGTAGGAGTTGGGCAATGAATTGATGGAATATCATGCGGGTGGAGGTGGAGGGTGGGATTCATGGTATGAAAAAAATTGTTTTCAACTCAAAATCGGAGTGACGTCATTTTTTTAACACCATATCTTGAATAGCACCTGAGTGTAGGGGGTTGTCTGTCAGCTTTGAGTAAAAGCCAGAACCTGTGCCCAGGAAACATTCAACAGTATGCACTGCTGGCCAGAGAGAAGAAGACATCCTCTCCCCAACAAGGCCACTGAACGCTTTTTTAAAAAGGTTTTATTTTGTATACCGCTTTTAAGAAACGTAGACTCTGGACCCCCTGGTCCACTGCTCATTCTTGATAATACACTTTTTTTAATATGCTTTTGGTCAAAGCTACATTATTTTTTTCCGTCAGTATTCGTAAGAATGAGCACTTTTTTGTTTCTCCATTTTTGCCTATTTATTACTGTTTTTGAGAGACGGATGGTAAGTACCACATTTTATTATACATTTCAATTAATATTATTACTGTTATTATTAACATGTGCTTACAGCTTAGTGTCAGCATTTATAATAAATAATACATTTACATTGAAACAGTTGATGTTCCATAATAAAGACCTGCATTTTTTATGTTTTAGAAAGTGTTTTCATTATAAAGTAATTATTTCCTAAATAATTAGGTCTAAATGTTAAATTTAGTGAACTGTCTTCCTGCTTTTTCTCTCATAGCTAAGCTGACAATAATACAACTTATCTTTGAATGTCATGGCACACAATGCCTAAGATATATCTTAATAACCTTTAAGCAGAAATAATAAGCAGAAGAGATCTCACAGACCTTAAGATCTGAGCAGGGATTCATCTCATGCCATGAAAAATTGCACGAAAGAAAAATCTCTCATTAAGGTTAAGCTGAAAACACCCTATAAAGTAAAAACATTCAAAATGGCCCAGTCAAATGTCATCTAATGACCAAAAAAAACTTGAGGCCAGTCAAGTGATCTTTACTTTACAATGAACTGAAATGTTGCTGTACAAAAAAGAATTGCTTCAGAATAGACACCTTTAAGCAACTAGACGACTAAAGTGTACTGCTGATCTCATTAAAAAAAGCAGGGTCTTCTTTTGCACATTCTAAGCCCATGATGATATAAAGCTCACCTGACTGTGGACAGTGTCACTTATGTCCAGCAGGTGTTATTTTGGGAGATACCTGTTCATGTATTTGGTGGTACAGATCTGGCTATGAGGACCAATTTCTGCTCAGAAGTTGAATTAACAGTCTAATCTGCTGTATGAGTAGTTTTTATTTGGAAGAACTTTAGAAAACCCAAATAAACGTATAAAAGAACGTATACTGTATATGTATATATGTGGTATTAAATAGGTATGTGTTGCTATTGTGTAAATCATACAGAAATTCTAAGACTGTTGAAATGCATATCCTTTATTTATATCTTAACTGTTTATAATAATGAAATAAAATAAAACTGATAGATTAATCAGCATGTAGATAAGTACTATAAGTTCTGATGAAACAGCAGATTTACGAGATGCTGTGAAAATCAGTTTTGGAAATTACTGCACTAAATTCTCTGCCTTTCTGCCACTCTGACATTAAATCTTGCAGGAAGATCTGACTTATTTTAAAAGGCAGTGTATTATAGAGTACTTTTATTAAATTTTTCTTTAATATATGTAACATTTTAACACCAAGGCTTTTTAAGAAAGCAAGTGGCAACAACAAAATTTGACACATCAGAGTGTCATAAAAGCTGACCAAATAACAAAATTACTGAAGCATTTATTTAGGAACTAGAAGATTATTAATTAAATACATTATAGTGTGATATAAAATACCTATAAAGTAGGTAACAGAAAGTTGTGGTAAGGTTTAAAAAATATGGGTTTTAAGTTTAAGAAGATACTTAATTACAAAAGTACATGTCTAATAATTCTGTGAAACTAGCAAGGTAACCAAACATATTAGCTACAGGTCATGCTAAAATGCTTTCCACATTAAAAGAAGTAAATGCAATACTTTAATTCTTTATAATAATTCATGTTTGAGTTTAGATTTAATATCACCTCAGACTGTACAGTGTTTAAGTCAAGTCAAGTGTGGCTTCAGTCCATTGCAGAGCCCCAAACACTCAATCACATTGGTAATAAGTTTATGTAACATCGTTAAATGCCTTAGCGTGGCATTACTAGACTTCATGTCATTTACTGCACTTAATTGTCCATGCAAACCTGAGCTAAATTCATTTCAGTATGTGAGGTCAAGTTTCATGTTAACTCAGAGTGGCTAAATGCCTAATATATTCATTAATTATTTCATTCATTGTCTGTTTCATTCAGTTATTCAATTCATTGTGTGGTCAGGGTCGCGGTGGGTCTGATTCATTAGGCAAAAGGCCGAAAAGGTTGTCAGTCCATCACAGGGCAGACAGACACACACACACTCACACACAGGACAATTTTAGTGTCTCCAGTTGGCCCGACTGCTTGTCTTGGAGTTGCCCTTCATTCTCCCTTCAGCGTTGTATATCTAACTCAAGGCAAAATCTACGTTTCTCTTATTTGCTGAGATGCCAATGCCCCTCAGTTTTGTATCAAATGTGTAAAAGTGTGCTGCTGGATTTAGATGAAAATATCTAACATACTTGGGGTAAAGGCACATCACGTGTTCTTGTTTACTGCTCAGTTCTCGGCAGTGTGGAAGACTAGTGATTTTGTTGTTGTACTTAATGCAGACAACAAATCCTAGTCTCCCGTACGGCCCTGAGACCACCGACTTGGTATTGGGACGTGGACAGTAACTTGATGCTGCCCTCTGTTGACCAAAATATTTCGAAAGTAGTTAAACATGGGTGAGCTTTAAACTAAGGCCCTGGAAATAGTGACCCGTTACACCTTTGTTCCACTGTGCTGCACCTTACAGCAATGAAAATAAGCAGTACACAAATGCAAAAGCAAAATAATTATTTGACCCCTTTTGTATCCAGAGGGTTCCTTATATAGTGCCCTTACAAAAAGCATACAATTAGGTGTTATGCTCAGGAAGTACACCTATAACCATATATTGTTACCAACAAAAAGTGTCAGATATCTGGCAACCTTTAGGTTATTCTAAACACAATTGCTCCTGAATGCCCAATTTACTGTATACTATCCTACTGTTACAGTGTAAATAAAATGCCTTCCACATATTTAATCAATACACAACAGAAATAACTGTGAATGATAAAAAAGTAAAAATACAAATTATGTAAATAAGATATGTATAAAGATGTGTGGGTTAGAATATACAGGCTGTTTTATTTGATCTATTTTTCCATGTTTGCTCCCTATTCTAGGTTGTCTACAATACCGTCCCGTTGAAATCATGCCTCCACCACACTAGTCAAGGAGGGCTGAGACCACTATGAGACCAATCCAACACAGTCACCAGTCGCATCTTTTCACCTGCCTGCTGTGGAGTCTTAGAGAGAATGTCTGTTGAACTCTCTGAATGTTGAACTCTCTGTTGAATGATGCAGCTAATGATGTGACTGCAGTTAAAAAATGAGACTTTAACTGGGAAGCATATCTAAATATGAAATATAAATGCATTACTTATAGGCTCATCCTTTATGGATTGGGGAAAATGAGCAAAGATACATAAGACCAACAGAAAAATAATCAGCAAGAATTTACAGGTATTTAGAAAAGATTTGTACTTTTATATACAGCTATAACCAGATGCAGATTATTGTGGGGAAAACAGGTGAAATTTTTCTTTATCAGTTTAGAGTTGCAGTGACAGAGTTGCAGTGACAGATGAGGATGTTAAACTCATGTTTGGCTTTCCTCTATAACACCAATTTCTTCTCTTTATACACAGTTTAAGCTTTTCAGGGGAGCTGAGTGTAAAAGCAGTCAGTTTTGTTGACAGTGATCTTTAATAGATGATCATTTTAAAGAACTAGTTTTAATATAAGAGATTCTTAATTTCTAGAATAAATGTTCTGTGAAGTTTCCACAGAAATCGACTCCAGAGTAAGCTAGCGGTTTTGTGAGCTGTAAAAGTTAAACTTTAAGTTAAAGTTAAACTCATCATAAGTTTTGTGCCTGTTGATGTAATAAAATGACTTAAAATTTTGTAATAAAGTACTTAAAGGACTGTTGGCTGGCATCCTTGTGTTGCTACTGGTTTGTTTACATTTTAGAGATTAATGAAGTAATTATTGGTGTGAATACTTTTCCAATTAAGTAATACACTATATTGGACATTGTTGTTGAACATCCCATTTCAAAAACCAATGGTATTAAAATAAAGTAAACTATGTGTGATCTTTTTAGCTATAACAACAGCCGCTCTTCTGAGAAGGCTTCTTAGTCCGTGGTCTGTGGGATTTTGTGCCCATTCCGTCAAAAGAGCATTTGTATGGCTGGGCACTGATGTTGGTCAAGGCCACTGGAGTTTCTTTAAGCCGAGCTTTCTTTATGACTTTATAGACCTTGCTTTGCGCACAGGGGCACATTCAGATAAGCAACTGGTAATTTGTGACAACTCCAACTTTGGTCTTTTATGCAATTCAAGTTAACAAACCCTATTGCATATAATTTTGTTAATATAAACAATAGTGCAAAAAATTATAAGAAAATGATGACACAAACTGTAAGTCTTTTAACGTCTTTATTTTAGACTGTCATGTGATGTCATTTCTTGTAATCACGAGACAATTTTTCTGGTGAAGTTTTATTTACTGGGGTGGCAAAATGGCTTTGGTCTGGTCAACCACAAACTTGAACAAATCCTCAACCTGGGCCTGCATGATGTTGCCGTAGGAGGTGATCTGTGCCTGCATGGAGTCAGCCAGGGGCTTGAACTGATCCTCAATGTTGCCAGAAAGGGGCTTCAGCTGCTCATGGAGATTCTCAACCATGGGCTGCAGCTGGGCTTTGCTCTCCTCAATGTAAGCCCTGTAGAAACCAACTCAACCATTACAATAATGCTCAGGCCTACACGGTACTGTTAACTAAAGCTTTAGGTTTGTGCTTTTCAAGGTTTCAATTTGTTTTACTTTTTAATGAACCAACAAGTCTTTAACTGGTTGGCAGTATGGTAGCTTATGGTAGCTTTCATGACAGGTATATAAAACTTACATAAGAAACTCCAACCCAAATAGAACACACCCAAGTTCCTTATAGATTCACTCTAAAATTTCATACATTTATAAAATATAAAAATAGATGTTGGCCTGAAACTCACTTGGCCTTGTCAGCCAGCTGAGGGGCCTCAATGACTTTAAGGCTGTCGACCATATCCTGGAAATACTTGGTGATCTTCTCGAACTCAGGAAGCATATCAGGACTTTCTCTCTTGACCAGGCTTGCAGACTCAGAGCCTTTTACACAAAACAATATTATTTCCTCAATAAATTATGATGATTTTTAAAGTACTGTTTTTTGTTTTTTTTTCATCTTACCAATGGCCAGAACAACAGCAATTGCGGCGATGAGGGAGAACTTCATGGTTGTAGACTGAGTAAGGCTTGCCTTGAATTATAAAAGAAAATTAAAATGATTAAATATTCTCAAGGCAGCATAACATAAATACTTTTAATTTTATATCATAAAGGATGTATTATGCTATTCATTTGCTATGATTATGTCAAGACAGTGAAAGTTAAAAAGAAACTGTTTAACTGTTAAACCGTTTAACTGTGCAGTAAATGACAGCAAGTATTTAACATAAGGCCGTAGCCATGAACTGAACATTGCGGTGGACCAAATATAACGGGGTGGGGTGTTCCTGCCATTCTAAAACATTCCTGCCATTTCAACAACTGATGGGAAGATCAATGTCCTAAAATTATGCAAAGCTAGTGAGCATATCAGAGAGATAAATAAATAATTAAATACTGATGAGAGGTTTTGTTCCTTTAAAATAGGTTGGGAAGATTTTAAGTAACTAAGTAACTAATAATAAGTAACTAGTAATAATTAGGATAAAATGAAAAAGCTATATACATTTCATAGAGACAAAACAGAGCCATAACAAACACTAGGAAGATTTATATCACTAAGCTCAATACAAAACTCTTCTGCTTAAAAAATTAGATGCCTGTCCAAAATGTGAGCCAAAACTAAATACTTTTTCTATCTTACTTCTGTTTATTTTTTAAGTTTTACTTTGTTTTGCTTATTGCAGCTTTTTTGCTAATATTGTTAAACACAACGTTAAAACACACAACATGAATATGCGTTGGCACTGGTAGTATTCCAATTAAAAACTAGATGGATTGAAAACTTGTTTTCCCTGATTGTATTTTATGAAAGCTCTAAGACACAACACCAACAGTACCAATAAGTGTAATATTTTGTTAATGTATTTATATTGTTATACTGATGTGATTTCATAAACTCACTCATATCTATCTAGATGCTTAATTAATTAACACATACAATAAACATTAAATATGAATAAAACAAATAATCAGATTGACAGGAAAAGTCTTACCTTTTCTACTGGATGTCTAAGACCTGATGGTACCTTCTCTGAGGGCTGGTGCCATTATATAGAGCTTAAAAGGGGGTCAAAGAACGACCTGAGTTGATGAAATCATCCCGGTGTAGTGTATTACTGCTGTGCTGGACAACGAACCTTGAGGCTTTATCTAAGACTAAAGTAATCAAGTCAAAGTTCAGTAGATTCTCTCTTAATAATGACCTCATTTCTGAATCTAATGAATCATCGTATTAACAAACTAGAGATGTCATAGTAAAAGTAAGCAGTCTTTATAACAATCATGTTGATTACAGCATCTCCTGCCAAACTTTCTGTACTACAAAACCTGTTTCCAGAAAATTTGGAACACTCTGTAAAATGCAATAAAAACAAGAATCTGTGATTTGTTATGTCACCTGAACATATATGCACAGGTAACTTTGCCACATCTCTGGCAGCTCCCCAGCTGAGCGATTTGAGTGGAAAAATTGCCTCGTCCCAACTTTTTTGGAATATGTTGCAGGTCTGAAATATAGAAATGGATGTATATTACAGTTTTTCTCAGTCGCTTTGGTGCATTTCTCACATCACCATTAACATTTGCACAACAGTAAGTGCATTTCTCAAAACAATTAGTACAAACTGCAAAACCTAGTTGATAACCTGCAAAAGCGTGTCACTTGCTCAAAATGGATAGTTCATTCCTCAAAAGCAAGTATTCATTTCAATAAAAGTGTCAGTGTCATCAAAATAAAAAGTCCTGACACCATTGTTTATGAACAAGATAGTCAAATGGCTTTGTCATGTTTTCATTATGACAGTTCACTCTGTAAGTGTTTTCCAATGCAAAAAAGTCAGATCATGGTGACACTACCTGAAAATGCTCAAGACAGCACTATACACTATTAGCACACCCATTTGAAATCTACAGTTAAGTTACACATTACTGTATGTAGTAAGGTAAATGAGTACAAGACACTCAATACGTATGTTTCACATTTTTACTGCATATGCTCTTTGCAATTCTAATTTGTTTACAGCATTGTGCTAAAGCAAAGTACAAACTTATTTACAACAAACATAAGAAACACCCTTTGGGTAGAGCTGTGCACAACTGTAAACAATATTGCAGTACATATTGGAACTGAATTGGAACATACAACATACTGATTTTGACAACTAGTTCAACATTTTTGTATGTAATGATTCAAGCAATGAAATGAGGACTATTAGTTTCATAGGAAATGACTATTCAGCATTCATAAGTATAGTTTATTTTGACTGACATGACATAAGCAAATGATAATGTTATAAAACAGCAGAGAATTGTATGGAAGCAATTGATGCATGTCCAAAAGCATTTGCAATTTGTTGGAAGGAAAGAGAAACTGCTACTATGATGTGCACAAATGACTAAATGACTAAATATTGTGGAGGCTGAACTAACAGTTATGAGAATTTTAATTCTGATCAGAGAAATGCACCAAAGCAATCGAGAAAAACTGTAACAAATGAAATAAAGCTGACTGGTCAAAAGATAAAATATCTTGGGTTCATGTCTGCAATAAAAGTCAATGTAACAAACTGCATTTTCCATACTGTCTGAACTATATTTCTGATTTGGGGTTGTATAATGTTCAACAAGCTCATTGTTGGGACATAAAGTGTATTTCATTTTGCTTTGTAACTTAATAACTTAAAATACATATTTTTCTTCCCTAAAAAAAATGCAGTCAACTTACACCCCATCCTGTCATACAGATCTACAGTTATAAAGATTCACGTAGATAATAGATAAGACAAGAGTGTCAGTGATAATGCTTACTTATGTTACAGGTAAAATCTGAGGTGTATGACACATGTTAGTTTAATGTTCATTCGGTCAAAGTCTGCTCGTCATTCCATTACTCAGTGATTGGCTTTATCTAAACAGTCCATAGATGCTAACAAAAGTTCAATTTAAGTCCATTTTAAATTGCATAATCCTGGTAAAAATGTATAGCGCATCATAAAGAGAAGAACCAGACAACCACGACTACGGACTAGTAAGCAGTTGAAGTATCATGCAGGAATTCTACTTGTAACATTTCCTAAACAATTAAACAGTAATTAATGGGAAGGTGACATAACACAGTGGTAAACATTTTTTAAAACAAGGTTTGTATTTTCTCTAACCACTTTTCCCTGGTAAATGCTCAGGTGGTGCAGTGGTCTATTACCACTAACACAGAGATCCGAATTCGAAGCTCAGAAGTGCTGTCGTCTACACAGACATGATTGGCTATGACTAAAGGGTTCTGGATACACCGCAACCCTGACCTGGATAAAGTGAATAATGCAAATACAATGAAATTCTCCTGGTCTTAATCACTGTGGGTCCAATCTAACCCCCAACCTAACCCAGAAACTCTGGATGCAAGGCAGAAAGACATTTACTCTATCATAGGGTATCACTCACCCATTCACTCACTCACTTACTCACTCACTTACTTACTAACTCCAAGAATCAATTTAGAACAGTCAATCACCTTCTGCATGTTGGGGGTAGGTTAGAGGAAATCAAATTACACTAAGGAAACACTTTGACACTTTGAAAGCATGCCAAACCTCTTACAGGATTGAACCCAGATTTGTATGCAGAGCCCATTCCACCAGCTGTGCCATTGTAACCTACTTGAAAAAGCAATTTTAAAAATGGTCACCGGCGCCAACAACACTTTTTAGGAAACAAATGTATTACTGTTTATTTTCTGTCCCTGTAAAATATTTAATTATATTATTTAATTCAATTTAATGACTTGATTATTATAGTTGTGGGTGATACTTGAATTTTTTTTTACATTTTTAAATTTAAACATACTGAAGAAACAATTACTTTTTCTGTCTAATATTTAAGCACTTTGAGTACTGTTTAGACCTCTCTCATGTTTTCTCCGTTACTTTATGATTTTTAAAGTTTCTACGCAAAATCAGTAGGTAAATTGAGCTGATGTGGACCTGCAGTAATAATAGCAAAGAATTGCAGTCATTTAGACTTTTCTGTGGTGAATGTGATGGCTGATGGTTGCTCTTTCAGTACTAGGCTTCTTACAATGATTGCAGTCTGTGGTTATAGCAGTAAGAGTGTTCCTAAAATGGTAGTTACACAGCTATATTATGAACTATGCCCTGAAAATATTGGAGGCCCAGGTAGTCTGGACAATAAAGGAGGCATTATTTTCTGTCTTTTTTCTGCCATGTTGGAGACCCCACAGAGTCTAGCAGAATGGACCGATTTTTAGTTTAAAAACAGCACTAGCTCCTGTCCGGTGGCGTAAACCAAGCAACCTGAGATGAATGGCTGGGTCGACAAGCCCCCTGCAAGATGGCCAATTTTGTAAAATGACCACCCATCTTCTGCACCATTTTTGCACTTCACTTCACAGCATGAAGCCAAAAATGCTGCCGCTCAAATCTACTCAATAGTTTGGCTTAGCAACACTGAGACTAAGCTCATCAGAGAAAGCTCTGAACTGATATTCATAGACCTGCAGAAATCCACATGGAATTTATACTTATGGAAGTTTATACTTTAAAAAAGTACAGCAGGGATTGCAAATTGACAAACAGCATGTGGCTAAAAAAGACAATAGTGCAGCTTTTGAGTAATTTGGATTTGCAAGGAAGATGTTGCATTCATTTCTTTCTAAAATGTCATATCATCTTAAAAATGATGGAAATCGATAAAAGCACTGTTGTTTTGTTTGCTTGTTTGTTAATTTTCATTGTATTTATTTATTTATTTATTGTTCGTTTGTTGCAGTTTTGTGTTTGTAATTGATGCAGGTATTTAGTAGGTGGCGCTGTTGCTGTAATTTTGCGTTTGTAATTAATAAATTAATTCACTAGGTGGCGCTGTTAGAGTAGTTTTGTGTTTCTAATTTATTCAGTAATTCAGTAGGTGACCATCTGCACTGTTTTTCTTAGATTTTTATATGTATATTTGTAATTTTTATATATTGTATATTTTCTATTTCTATTATTATTGTTGTTGTTGTTGTTTATTTTTTTATTATTTTACTCTATTTTTAATTATATTTCCTAAATATGTTACCAAGCCTTGGCAATATGACTGTCCATATTTTGTCATGCCAATAAAACTACGTTTGAGTTTAAGTTTGTGTGACGCTGTTGATGTATTTTGTGGTTGTAATTGATGCAGTAGTTCAGTAGGTGGCGCTATTGGTGTAGTTTTGTGGTTGTAATTATAAAGTGGTTAAGTACCGTAAGTGGCGCTGTTGCTTTAGATTTTGTGGTTGTAATTATGAAGTGGTTAAGTAGGCGGTGCTGTTGGTTTAGATTTTGTGGTTGTAATTATGAAGTGGTTCAGTAGGCGGCGCTGTTGGTTTAGATTTTGTGGTTGTAATTATGAAGTGGTTCAGTAGGCGGCGCTGTTGGTTTAGATTTTGTGGTTGTAATTATGAAGTGGTTCAGTAGGCGGCGCTGTTGGTTTAGATTTTGTGGTTGTAATTATGAAGTGGTTCAGTAGGCGGCGCTGTTGGTTTAGATTTTGTGGTTGTAATTATGAAGTGGTTCAGTAGGCGGCGCTGTTGGTTTAGATTTTGTGGTTGTAATTATGAAGTGGTTCAGTAGGCGGCGCTGTTGGTTTAGATTTTGTGGTTGTAATTAATGCAGTAGTTCAGTAGGTGGCGCTATTGGTGTAGTTTTGTGGTTGTAATTATAAAGTAATTCAGTAGGTGGCGCTGTTGGTTTAGATTTTGTGGTTGTAATTATGAAGTGGTTCAGTAGGCGGCGCTGTTGGTTTAGATTTTGTGGTTGTAATTATGAAGTGGTTCAGTAGGCGGCGCTGTTGGTTTAGATTTTGTGGTTGTAATTATGAAGTGGTTAAGTAGGCGGCGCTGTTGGTTTAGATTTTGTGGTTGTAATTATGAAGTGGTTCAGTAGGCGGCGCTGTTGGTTTAGATTTTGTGGTTGTAATTATGAAGTGGTTCAGTAGGCGGCGCTGTTGGTTTAGATTTTGTGGTTGTAATTAATGCAGTAGTTCAGTAGGTGGCGCTGTTGGTTTAGATTTTGTGGTTGTAATTATGAAGTGGTTCAGTAGGCGGCGCTGTTGGTTTAGATTTTGTGGTTGTAATTATGAAGTGGTTCAGTAGGCGGCGCTGTTGGTTTAGATTTTGTGGTTGTAATTATGAAGTGGTTCAGTAGGCGGCGCTGTTGGTTTAGATTTTGTGGTTGTAATTATGAAGTGGTTCAGTAGGCGGCGCTGTTGGTTTAGATTTTGTGGTTGTAATTATGAAGTGGTTCAGTAGGCGGTGCTGTTGGTTTAGATTTTGTGGTTGTAATTATGAAGTGGTTCAGTAGGCGGCGCTGTTGGTTTAGATTTTGTGGTTGTAATTATGAAGTGGTTCAGTAGGCGGCGCTGTTGGTTTAGATTTTGTGGTTGTAATTATGAAGTGGTTCAGTAGGCGGCGCTGTTGCTTTAGTTCTTTTTTCTGTCTCTTCGCAAGCAACCTTAAGTGTGCACTGCGCATGCTCCAGTACACTCGGAGAACAGACAGCATGGCGGACGTGTTGGATCTTCATGAAGCGGGAGGAGAAGATTTTCCTATGGATGAGGATGGTGACGGTACGATTTTAAACGATTCTGTAATTATTTTTATTCGTGATAATCGTTTGTTTAAACTGCTCTTTTAAAAAGGTCGAATTTGTACCATATTGTTCATGTTGGGCCTGTCCGTTGTTCTCCAGCGTTAGCAAGCGTGCTAATGGAAACATTCCCGCTAGCTCGATGCTAATGAAGCTAACAGAAACAATCCACCCGTTTGTAACGTATACAGAGTTAGTGCGTAATTAGCGGTGTTTCGTGTTGTTGTTATGATCATCCTTGTGTTTTAATAAGTTTACTAAATCGGTGTTATGTTTTGTTAGAACTGTAGTTGTTAGCGTTGCGGAAATCAGCCTGCACCAGGCGCTGGTTACACACTATAAAGTGCGCTTGTGTAGGGAGTGAGAGTGTTTTTAGGATTCAGCCACTGAAAGCGGCTTATTTAGATTGTTTAAAAGGGATTAAAGATCATATTTCGATACATTAATCGTACGTATCGCGATATTTTGTTTTTCTGAGGCTTTCCTGGTAACAACAACGTAAATGCAACCAGTTGGATAAGTGTGTCTGCTAAATGCTAAAATGTACAATTAGGTCTATTTAGATGTTGTTTATGTTTATATATATATATATATATATACAAAGTATAAACTTAATTGTGTCTGTTAAAGAGCTTTTTTACATTTCACAGTTTTATTTTAGTCATGCAAATTTTACCAATTTTGTTTAAGATAAGATTCCTTTATTGATCCCCATGGGGGGAAATTCGAGTGTTACAGCAGCTCCAGTACAGTGTAAGTACAGTAAATAGAGCAGAATAAAATAAAAAATAAGGAAATTATAGAAAAAAATTAGCTATGCAATTACTTCTATACAACAGTATGGTAATTACAACAGTATAATAAAAACACTATATATACTATATGTAGATATATACATATGTGTGAATAATGAAATGTAGAGTCTAGTGATGGGGGAAAAAGGGGTGGGGGGGATCTTGAGTTATTGTAGGGGGGAGCTGGCTCATCAGTGTGAGGACAGTTTGTGTATTCTGCTATTGTTATGCAGTCTGGTGGCAGTTGGCACAAAAGGACGTCTGAGCGCTCCATTTTGCTCTTTGGTGAAATCAGTCTATGACTGAAAGAACTGCCCAGTAATAAAATAAAATAGTTCCTCATTGAGAGGGTGAGAGATTATCCAGGATGGCCCTGATTTTGTCCTTAGTTCTCCTCTCACATACCACCTCCAGACTGTTTAATCAATAACTGACAAGCTTAAAGCATCCGATCAAAATATAAATCCATCATATAGTTACGTAACAAACTTTTCATGCTTTATTTAACCAATCAGTAAATAACAGTACTAATGTTGGTCATTTTGGAAGTAGTTGATTGTGATTGATATGTATGTAATGTTGTAAACTTGTCTTTTCAGAAAGCATTCACAAACTTAAGGAAAAAGCCAAGAAGAGGAAGGGTCGTGGATTTGGATCTGGTAAACATTCATTCTGGCTCAAATAAGTGTCACTTCCCCCATATAATTTTTACTTTTCTTGTATTATGAGCTGTAATTATTTGTTGTTTTGCTTACAGAGGAAGGAGCAAGATCCAGAGTGAGAGAAGATTATGATACAGTAGAGCAGGATGGTGATGAGCCTGGACCACAAAGATGTACGTGCACTGCCTCTATGTGATGTGACGATATTATTACCTGTGTGTTTTTTAAACTAATGTTTAAACATTAGAAACATTCAAACCAATAAGTGAGGCTGAGACATTTAATTCTGCTTTTTTGTCATATAGTATGTCTGAACCTTTTGATCTTTAACCCTGACTTTACTGTGTTTGCAGCTGTTGAGGGCTGGATTCTCTTTGTTACCGGGGTTCATGAAGAGGCTACAGAAGAAGACATTCACGACAAATTTGCAGAGTATGGAGAGATTAAAAATATCCATCTCAATTTAGACAGAAGGACAGGTTACCTAAAAGTAAGTATTGTCTGTGTGTTTCAAATAATAATAAATAAAAAAAAGCCGAACAGAACTGTGGCCTTAACTTTTTAAACAAATTTAATAAGCTTAACTACCTTGAACCTTCCTAGAGCTATATGTGCTACTAAATTGGGCATCGGAGTCCTTGTCTGGAAGGTATAAGAACCCAGAGGTTACTCTAAAAGAGCCTGTTCAGAGTCGACAGAACCTTTTGAAGTGTCGCCCATTTCTGCAGCATTCCATTTATCAGACTTTAATGGCACAGTGGTAAGACGGTACTCTTTGTGCAGGACAGCAAGCACTATGGCAAAAAAACAGATACTACACATCACCTGGCTAATACTATCACTTTCTTTCATTTTTATTTTCAAAAATAATTCCACTGAAATGAATTAGTACACAACCCCTAATAATTTACATTTTTTTGCCAAACAGGTTTTTTTTTTTTAAGCCTAGAATTGAACAGAACCTTAGAAATCTTCAACAAAATATTATTCCAGGAATATTAAACCCATTGAAAACATTTATGTAAAACACATCAACCTAACAGCACAGAGTGTTTTTTTCTTCCTCTGTGTGTGTTTTGTCTACTTAAGAGTCCAAACACAACCCAGGCTAGCTGGTTTTCTGTCTAACTAAGATAGTTTTAACTGATATAACTAAGCAGTATTTTTATTTCCAAACAGGGGTAAGATTAATTAAATGCTGAATCAGATATAGCTTGTCTGGTGCTTTAAAATCCCACACTCACAACAATCTATTATGGAAAGGATTATACACTTATTACACATTAGATTGTTTCCAGTGTGATTATGTGGTTGCTTTTGTGTCCACTGAGTGGCAGTATTTTACTAGATGAAAATGTCTGCGTGCTCTTCGTTCCTCCAGCTGTTTCATGTTGAACTCGTCAGATTTCAGATTTTTCCCCAATTTTATTTCAGTTTTGTCATTAAACGTCTATACAGCCTCTGTCAGTCAGTATCACAGTGTTGATTTAACTTCTGTTTGTCTCTGACAGGGTTATGCACTGGTTGAATATGAAACATATAAAGAAGCACAAGCTGCCATGGAGGGGCTAAACAGCCAAGAACTCATGGGTCAACCTATCAGTGTGGACTGGGGCTTTGTTAGAGGGCCACCAAAGAGCAAGAGGAGGTGAGTAGAAACAGAAACAACAGTTGTCAGTTGTATGCCAACAGTACTGAACATTTTTTTTAACAGAACATGAGACCATTTCTTATAGTTCTTGATTATGTAAATGAATACCATTTATGAATAGGTTTGAAAAATAGATTGAAAAATAGAGCAAATGAATTGATTTATTTATCTCTGTTAGACATGTGATTACGATTGTGGTCGTTTTTGTTCCTGACTGACTACAAGGCAGAAACGCACCTTGTACGGAATGCCAGTTTATCTTGGGGCACCACACATTCACTAATGCACTAACAGTAAGAGAGGATTTGGCAGTAGCTGATCCACCTTGTGGCATGTTTGGGAGTGGAAAGCAACTTTTTACAGACTGTTACCAGTCTGTGTTGTCTAAAGATAGAAGTGATTGGAGGAAGTCGAATGTAATGTGTTAAGAGTATATTCAATTGTCTGGATTCTTTATCTTAGGGGTGGAAGGAGACGCAGCAGAAGTCCAGACAGAAGACGGCGCTGATTTCTCAGAGGTGTTTAACCTGTCAGCTGGACTACATCACTGATTCCCATCATCCGAACCAGCATGTAAAAACATGTCTCTGTTTTTTAAGGTTTTAGTGCTTATGATTTTTTTGTTTCTTTGTTTTCATTTAAACAGTTACTTGGCTGCTGGTTGTGCAGTTTATTCTGTAAGAGAGGATGATTGGCACTGCAGCAGTGTTTGTAATATTAAAATTTTGTTTTGTGTAGTAATGGTTTCTTGGTTTTATGTCCAACATAAATACTGATAATCACAGTAGAGAATGTGTTACAGAAATGTTTTAAATCTGCCAGGTTGTACGATTCCAATAAATTTGTGAGTAGAGGTGGCTTCCTTTTTTGGACAATGTCTTCAGTCAATAGTGTAAACTATATGCTGCCAACTTTGGGGCAACAGTTTGGGAACGATCATTTCCTGTTTTAATGTGCCTATGCACCATGTTAGGTTTGTAAAGACAAGATTTGACGAGTTTGTTGTGACAACTTTTTATCGGTTTATCCGCTGCCTTTAGTGAAAAGTTATTAGTAATTTTCTCAAATTGAACATTCCAATTAATGTGTGATGAGAACAACCACATTAGCCACTATGTGGCTTCAGATAAAGATGATTAATAATGGATCAAGTATATTCCAGAGTGTGACACCAGAACATTTTTATGAAAGCCTTACAAGTAAGATCAATTTAGGTTTGGATTCTAAGTAGTATGTGTCATGTAAATCTAACAGGACATCTTGTGCCTCTGTAAAATACAGTGGTGGTAGCATGTTGGAATGATTTTCACAATTGGCCATTTTACCATTAACTGATCATCTGTTTTTTTATTTGTACAGTACATTAAAATAGCTGGGGGAAAATGATCAAAGCAGTTACTTAACGCAGCACTTGAAAGGTTTAAGGTTAAAGAAAAATAAAATAGGATAACTGTGTTGCCTGGTTATGTTCGTAACTCCTACAACATGTGAGGCAAATTGCTACAACTATTCAGAAAGTCAACTGGCTGTAACAGTAGCACCCAGAAAACACTAGATGTTTAGCTTAAATATACAGTAGAAAAGGTGCCAATAGATTGCAGGGCAAAACACACACAGTTGATAAGTAAAATCTGTCAAAGCACCTTTTACAGTGATAGCTCAGTGGTTAAGGTACTGGACTAGTAAACAGAAGGTTGCCGGTTCAAGCCCCGCCATCACCAAGTTGCCACTGTTGGGTTCCTGAGCAAGGCCCTTAACCCTCAATTGCTCATTGTGTTCAGCTCATCGTGTAAGTCGCTTTGGATAAAAGCATCTGCTAAATGCTGAAAATGTAAATAACATGTCAAATACGATAGATTTACCAAAGGCAAGGTTTGAACCTAGGTTTTTATGTCATTGGTGCTTTGTATTTCTTTATTCTACATCTTGGTAAGAACGCACTGTTCCATGTATCTTATGATGTGTTAAAACTAGTTTAGAGATATCGCTCTCTTTATTCAATTTAAGGGGTGGCTCAGTGGGTAGCACTGTCACCTCACAGCAAGAAGGTCTATGTCCTTTGTGTGGAGTTTGCATGTTCTCCCCGTGTCTGCGTGGGTTTCCTCTGGAAGCTCCGGTTTCCTCCCATAGTCCAAATACATGCAGTTAGGTTAATTGTAGAATCTTGTGTAATGAGTAACTACCGTTCCTGTCATGAATGTAACCGAAGTGTGTGTAGAAAATTGTCAACGATAAATATGTCCACTGATTGTTCTACAGTGTAGCAGTTATTATGGTGCCTGTAGCCTCTCTCGCGTTAATATCAGCTCTATATAAAAGTCTGAAGGTGAATTTAAACTAGAGGGAACACGCTGTACCTGAAGAGCGCTGATGACGTCAGATTCAATTAGACAAAACGCGACGGAATGTTTCCAGCGCAATCGCGGTGACGTCATGACTAAGTTGGTCCCTGAATTAAAGTGTCACTCACTGAACCAAGCGCTTCAGTCATAGGTTTATTATTCCCCGTACTCGCTAAGGTAAAATATCAGCAACCAATCAGCTAACAGTTTGACCTCCAATGTCTATTCTGATTGGTCTGATTTTGTGTCAGTCATGACCATGTGTGTCTCTGATTGGCTGGTGACTGGAGGGGGTGATTTTTGTGTAATGGGGCGGATTTCGTCGTGCCTCGGTTGACATTGTTGTTGTTGTGGGAGTGAGAGTGTAGTTTAGCACGACAGAGTAACTGGATTAACTCACAGCGGAGGGAATTTTCCGGCGCACGCTTGTGAATTTTGTGGGCATATAAGCTGGAATGGACCGCTGAAGGACATTTCTTCGAAGCCGCTAAAGGTATAATACACAGCACAGGGGAGCAGCGTTAGCCAACAAGCTAGCGGCCGTTAGCTTAGCACAAGCGCGATTTGTAACGGGACCGACCGGCGAGCTGACTAGCTGAGTTAGCTTTTAAAGCCAGTGTTAGTTTATTAAGTTTACAAACTTATTGGTAGTGTAACTAAAACCATTTTTTCGCACTGCAATATTATTTATGTTGCTTAATCAGCACTTTAAATCATAACTTATAACTCAGTTAACTATTGCTAACAAGCTACGTGCTAACTAATGCCACAACTAACAGTAGAATTATTTTAGTTGCACCGTTTATGCTATAGTGATGGGCGATATGTCATAAATATGATATCGCGATATTTAAAGATACTTCTGTTATCGATGATGAGTATCGCGATGTCCACTGATAAGATTGAAGTCATACATACTGTTAAAGCTGAGATATTATTCACAGCTTACCAGCCACTAAGGTGGGTTTGTTTGTTTGTTTATTTATTAGGATTTTAACGTCATGTTTTACACTTTGGTTACATTCATGACAGGAACGGTAGTTACTCATTACACAAGATTCAACAGCTCACAAGGTTATATCAAACAGTCTTGGACAATTTTGTATCTCCAATTCACCTCACTTGCACGTCTTTGGACTGTGGGAGGAAACCGGAGCACCCGGAGGAAACCCGCGCGGACACAGGGAGAACATGCAAACTCCACACAGAAAGGACCTGGGCCGCCTCACCTGGGGATCGAACCCAGGACCTTCTTGCTGTGAGGCGACAACTAAGGTGGGTAAATGAGGGATAATTAAAAGTACAGGTTAGTCTAGATGTCCAAGAACAAAAATACATCATCAGAATGTAACCAACATTTTAACAATGTTTTAAATGGAGTTACGAAAACACTGACACTTGCACACACATCACTGTTTCATGTTGTAATTACTAGTGATGTCATGATCTAATATAACTACATTTCTAATAAAATAATAATCTTAAACATCAGGGTATCAACCTATATTGATACTGATCCAGTACTGACACAGTTAATGTCTACGGCAATAGAAGCTGAACATTTAGGTAAATTAAAGGTTGTTGGTTCAAGCCCACTACACCCAGTTTGCCATTATTGGGCTCTCGATCAAAGCCCTTATCCCTTAATTGCTGGGATTGTATTAATAAACAAATGTAAACTCCTTTGGATAAAAGTGTCCTAGTTGCGATAAATGTTAATGTTAAAGAAGCTGAACAAAATGATTCAAATATGGCTCATTGTTGTCCTCTGAACTATTTACTAGCCTGCGTTCATTTGGATGATATTTGTTCTACTTCACAGTAGGGCGGCACGTGGTAGTGGCTAAGTGGGTAGCACTGTCGCCTCACAGCAAGAAGGTCTTGGGTTCGATCCCCAGGTGGGGCGGTCCGGGTCCTTTCTGTGTGGAGTTTGCATGTTCTCCCCGTGTCTGCGGGTGCCCCGGTTTCCTCCCACAGTCCAAAGATGGGCAAATGAGGTAAATTGGAGACACAAAAAAATTGAGACCTTGAGAAGTGATGAACCTTGTGTGATGAGTAACTACCGTTCCTGTCATGAATGTAACCAAAAGTGTAAAACATGACGTTAAAATCCTAATAAACAAACAAACAAACTTCACAGTACATAGTTAATATATAAAATATCGTAATACTATTCACTATCCTGTAAAACGAGGCACGAGTGCAGAACATCCAGACGAGTGTTGTTTCCTCAATTAAGTGTGCATCTTTTTTGTTTGTTCCCTCCCTTCCGTATAACAGAATAACTCTGGGTGTACACCCTGGGTACTTGCTAGAATTGCAAATTGAGTTCTTGTAATTGTTCTTAATCATGAACATTTAATGTAAAAATTGTAAATCTAATATTTGTATTAGCTTATTATAAAACTCACTTGTCTTTTATGTCAGCCAGCTTTTACATGGTGGTCAGTATGGTTGCTGTCTATGGCTTCTTAATGCTAAGTTCAGGTAGCTACTAATTTCCATACTCTGACTATAACCTATGAATACTTACTTAATTGTCATAATTATTATTAAGTTTTTAACTGTAACAGTATGTAGTCTAAAACACAAAATCTGAATAATCTGAAAATGAGCAGTTTTGGTCCCTATGTAAAGCACAGTGTTGTCTTTGAAATGCCCAGCTCAAGTATATTGATAAGGGTGTGCTTTTAACCATGGCACCAATATACACTAGTTACTAGTTTTTTGCAGGCTTGTTTGTGCAACAAAAGTTGTTGTATCCCTTGACAATGTCTCTGGTGGCATTTTTGTCATTTTGGTGGCTGATTAATAAACATTAAACACAAACGTTTAAGGCTAACATATTTCATACACTTTCTGAAGCTCACTAATACTTTTAAAGGCTGTTCTAATTTTTGCTTTCTTATTAGGGTTTCTAAATGTTCGGCTTGTGAGAAGGGAGTACACACTAGATTGCGGCATCACTGGAATTTTCAAACATGCAAAAAATGCTATAGCCTAAATAACTTGAGAAATCAGTTTGCTAAACCACTTACCCTATGTTAGCACTTATTACAGGGCCACACCAACTCTTGTCACTGAACAGGTTCAGAAACATTCTTAAGCACTTTACGAGTAACCTCCATGCTTATATGTACTGCCTGCTTGTTTTGGTATTTACCCTGTTCTAGAAGTCACAGGGCATTCTTTGCCACAGCAAACCTCTTTGCTGTGTGCGTGTATGGTTACACTAGACCCTAAATTATTAAGCTCTTCATTTACAAGCGTCTTTGTCAGCTTGTTGTTCAGCGAAGCCGGCCAAACCCCTAACACAAAAGTAGGGCAAGCAAACATCCACTGACATTTTGCAGGCCTCCAGGCCCTGTTTTGTTGAGGAAAAATGCATTACTGATGATAATTTTTTGTATTTATCTCATCTTGTGTCATCTGTTAGAGTAGGGTGTGTCTTCAATTCAACCCATGCAATTAAGTAACGTTAGTAAATTTTAAGCTATTTGACCATCTTTTTTCTTAATTTAATGTATGTTATCAGAATGCTTCAAACATAGGCTATATGAGTACATTTGCTTTTCTGTTAGTAGTAATCAAAAATATTATCACCCATTTACAGCCTAATTAATTATTGACCAGGGATTTTTTGTGTAACTGTGTAATGTTTTGTCTGTTCTAATATGTGTACTACTGATTTATGGTGTCATGACAGAAACCCAAAATTAATGTTGGAAAATTCTGAACCTTTTTTATCCAGACTGTTTTATCACGACTGTCAAAGGCTCTTGTCTGTCCATCAAACAAGATAAACAAGCGGGTAAAATTTTGCAGGAGTTAGCATGAGTACTTTGACTTGCCAGCACCTCCCAACATCAATTCGCAGATGGGTCTGACGTATTGTGTGTTGTGACACATTCATTTCATCACCAGTATTGAAATGATCTGCAATTTTACACAGGGGCTCTTCTGTTGGTCCATGGTGCTCAACAATGGCCTGAGATGTGGCATGTTTAAAGCAGACAAACCGAGTATGGTGGTGCATAAAGCCGTATTAAGCTGCTTTTTTTGTAATTTGCACTAAAGAGCAAAATAAAGATTTGTTTCAGCTTATGATACGTTAATAAATTCCTTCTGAATTGCTTTTATTTATACATATTTATACATATATATACATATTTATTAACCAATTGCTATAATAGTGGGTGGAGATTTTGTCCATTTCATTGAATGACTTTTCTGAGTAGTTTGCCCCCACTTCTTACACTGTGCTTTTTGACTAGAGATGGGACGATCGATCGGCTATGAATCGGTATCGGCCGATTTTTAATCAAAATATGCTATCGGCGATCGGCGATATTTCCTAAAAGTAGCCGATCCGATCGTGTGATATATAAAGATCACGTTAAGTTAACAGCTCAGTGGATTGATCCAGACGCCAACCATCACATCACCATTCATCAACCATCGTACAGAAACCATCGTGAAAGCTCTTCATGACCTAAAATAACATCATTAACGTTGTGCATCATACATACGATGTAATTTTGCTGATTGTAATATTTACTTTAAAAAGATAATTCAACCCGGTCACATCGGAGTTGATTCTATCAGCACGTTATATAAACTCCTGGTTCACTTTGGTAAATCGTAAGCGGTTCTTACTTGTGATGTAGATGAGAACAGAAAACGTTACAGAGCCAATCAGAGGCAAAAGTTTATTCATTACCAAATTCGTTAGTTCAGGATCATCTGCTGAACTTTTAGGGTAATCAGAACTTTTAGCTCCACAGACGGAACGAGTCTGACTCGGTGACCGCTCTGTGGTAATAGCAGTTTAATTAAGCTTTTTAATGAAGCTTTTTAATGTAAGAAAGTCACACAAAATGTTCTGTAGTAGCTGGTGTTTATTTAAAACCACAGCATTTATTAATAACAGTAAAAACGGAGAGAGAAACTTACGCGTCACATTCGACTCCTGAATCAGAATCATTTAAAGCGACACTGTGAACAAAGCGTTTTTTTTTTAAAGAAACACACACACGCTGTTGCTTTCGGTTTATTTTCACTGTGAGGCTCTTTTTAAGTTTTTTTCAGACTAAACTGGATAACATTAAACCTGTGTGTGTGTGTGGTCAGTTAGACTAATAAGATATGTCTCCTGTGGGTGAAAAAAATAATTGTTTGGTTACTTTATTATTTACTGCTGATTTTGCGCTAAAAATTGCATGTCACCTCCCCCCACCAAAGGAGATCGGAGATCGCAATCGGTGCCAAAAACCCCGATCGTCCCATCTCTATTTTTGACCATCCGGTATGCTTTACAAATGGTAGTTTGAAGTAGGCATAAATGTTAGGGCGTTTACGTAAACTACACACTGCCACTGGCTTGTGCATGAGAATTTGCTTGTCTTTTCTATGTTAAAGAGCTGAGCTGAGTCAGCACAATGGTATGAACTCCATTCACCAAGACCCGTTTTACTCATGCGACTGAGCAGGTATTAAAATTTAAAAAGATGCTCAGTCTCCGGCAGCCCCTGTGAACAGCTGCTTAGTAAGCGCAAGCCCATATCGCTTACGGAGTCAGGTCTAGCCGGTGCCAATAAATTCCCTTTGGAATCAGCTGTTCTGCAAAACATTATGATAAATAGTGGATGAGTCCATTCTTTTCAGACCACTCGGTTAAACCAGTCAGCAAATGCAGATAAGAAGCCAAGATGTGCTTTTATGGTGGATACATTCAAGAAAAAAAAGCTGTCATTGATCTTTTTAAAGTATGTCTTTACTTTGGAGAATTTTTCCATAGCATTGACCTCCCCCTCTTCCCCTGCAGAAGTAAATATAAAGTCCATGGATAAATTGCTGGTGTTTAGTTTCTGAGTTAGATTAGCACTCGATTTAAAGTGTTTTGTAATGATTATGGTGTGAAAACAGCTTGCAGCAGTCTTTCTGCTAGTGGCAGCTTGGCCTTTTAAAAAAAGTTTCTTCCTCAGCAGCACCTCCACCCATTTATTACGTTTGCTGTGTAGGCGGACATTTGCGTTAGATAGTCTTTAATTGCTCTGTACCAACCCACTGTGAACTGCGTTTAGCTGTGAAAATAAAACAAAAGTAAAAGACTGTGTGTTTCATACTTTATAATGGTGTAGTAGCCACCTATTATAGGTGGCTCTCCAACTGGCTTTATTGATTAGAGGTGTGACCATCTTGTTAAACCTGTATGCATCAGAAGTCTGTTAGTACCATGGACGAATTAGCAGAGTCGGATAGTAGTGGTAGGTGTCCTATTCATTTCATTAGAAGCATGGGGCTTGGGAATTGCCATGCTTGGTTCATTGGGCTCCTACAGCCATTCATACTTTTAGTGTAATTTGTACCAGTGGCATCTGATTGAACCTGATCAGGTCCACATCACAAGTCAAATGATTTCCCCTTATATACTACTGATAATTCTTGTTATTTATTTAAAAGGAATGCATCATGTAGCAATTATCGACACCTTATGGAATTCGGAGCCTTAATTGTATGAGTAATTCGACAACCTCAAAGAGAAATTGCAGCTCTAAGTAAATAAAACTATGCACATATACATCAGTTCTGTTATTTTTCTTGCAGCAGCTGTTTCTTTAACATGTAATTCGTCTTATCAAAATTAGTTCTAACATGGTAAACAGTGTGTATAAACAGTCATGAGACCACTTCTAGTTTACTAATCTAATAAACTGTTTAATACCCTAGTATGCAGATAAAGACACAGTCCTTTAGGATTTTAGCTCATTGGTCAGATGCTGTGGTGTCTACGGACTATGTGCAGTTTGTGAGTACCGGTTAATGTAAAATAGTTTTCATTAGGACAGTGGTAGCCTGGTGGGTAGAGCTGTGGGTTACCTATTTGAAAGTTGTGGATTTAAATCCCAGCTCTGCCATGCAGCCATTGTTGGGCCTTTGAGCTATACCTTTAACTCTTTTGGCTCCAGGGGTGCCGTACAATAGCTGCCCCTGCGCTCCAACCCCAGCTTTCATAAGAAGCTGGAATATGTGGATAAATAATGTGTATATGCTAAATAAAGTTATTTAGTTCCATCTGAAAACATGTAGGGCTTTTAAAATCGTGTTTATTTATTTATTAGAGTTAGATATCCATAAAACAATTTGGTTTCTGCTAAAGATGCTATCAGAAAAATCAAAGGATTACTAGGCAGAGCTTACTATTGCACTCACTTTACTGTCATGTATGCCTATAGACCCGTACTCATTGCTGGAAATGCATGTCTGTCTGTGCAAAATGTTCAGCATTAGTGCCTGACCACACAAATGCTCTTTTGACTGAATCAGCACAAAATTCCCACAGACGCACGTCGAAATCTTGTAGAAAGCCCATCAAGAGAAGCTGAGTCTTTTACCACCAGACGGGAGAGACTTCATATTAATGTTTATGGTTTTGAAACAGGATGAACAAATAGCTTTTAGCATTTACATACTTTTGTCCACATAATGTGTTTATGCTGCAGTAGAAATGTTAGGGTAGATGTTTCTTCATTGTGGAACTGTGTATCAATACATTCTTACTGCCCAGTCCTAGTGTAAACCTGCAAAAACTGTTAACTTATGGTAATGTTGCTGGTTGACGTGTTGAAGAGCGCAATGATCAATGTCTGGTCTCTGGGCGTCTGCGCATCCAGACAGTGGCTACTAAAGCTGGCGCTCACTGCTGGCCAGACAGATGACTGCAGCACTTGGCCATGGCTGCATTTATGAGCACAGAGAGTCCCTGAAGCTCGAGTTACACTCACACTTTTCTCACACAGTTTTCACTCTGGATTTCATGGCAGCTATTAAGAGATTGGCATATATTATACACAGCCTGGGTGTAGAGTTTTAGACCACTGTGCCACCAGGAGCAGTTGGATTGCGATTGTAATCATCACCGCTGAACTGGTTGCCCGTGTAATTTTAGTCTCCGATTCATTACACCTCAACCAGAGACGGTTCAGCACAGGCCTTCGGTGTTAGCAACTCCACTGGGATGAGTGCCTGATGTAAAAGCGCATCTATCACAAGCCCCTTTCCTTATAAAACAGCCTCAGCAGTCGTGCTATTTGAACAGCCCCTTTAACGTCGTTAGGGTTCTCATAAAGCTTGCAGCACATGTGTTTTCACATGAACTTTCTATAACCCCCAGGCCACTTACCTCTCTCGCTGTGGTGTCAGAATTGCTGCATTCCAACACTGATACAGAGTTATTTTCATGAATGGAAACATTTCTAATAGATGACAAATCTGATCATGCCAGCTGATGTCTTAGTTAGCTTGCCAAATGTGTTTTGCTTGGTGAACCAAACACTTAATTGCAGTCAGGTTGGATCATTGAAGCTGCTTCTCTAGGCTACTGCTCAATTTGTTTTTGGCTGCAGGGAAGAATGCAGGCAGTGTGTAACTTTAATTATATGTCATGTCTTGTTTAATCGCTCACAGTATCCAAGTGTGTATTACATAACAAGTGCAAAAATAAGACACTGAGTCATAAAAGGTTGTCACAGTTCTCTTGTACAGATGTCATAGGAAACCACTTACTTATTTACTGTTTCCATTACATGTATTAACGTCAATTAATTCACTCACTGTGTAGAAACATTAAGAAGGAAATGACAGTAAGCTGTATAGTTGGGTAAGAATTCATACAGATATTTTACTGTAATACGAGTATCAGTGGTAGGATTAACATTATTAATACCAAACACATCAAGTGTTTACTGAATCAATCAGAAGATACTTAATACCTTGTAGCATAATTGACCAATTGTCTTTTTAGACTTCGAACAAACCACTAAGCCCACTGCAACAATCTCACTGCCAGTTTTGTTCTGAAATGTCCCCTACATTAAGAGTAAGTCAAGTTAGGTTATTGCATGGCTGAAATCTTAATGGCATTTATTCATAAAAGTGTTCCCCAAGGTCATTTTGGAACGCTACATTGGATTAATGGAGTTTATAAACCATAAAGCATTTCTCTCAGAAACAAGTTAATGGCTAAATTGCGAAGTCACAGTTAAATCTGTTAAGTCTGACCACGGTTTGATTGCCCTTTAATTGGGCTTTCAACATGTGAGGTGCATTATTTTTGGATTAGAATATATGCTTTATACATTCATTAGGACTGTTATTGTATATTCTGTCATTCTGTTTTTCAATATTTGTGCTCCTATGCTTTTAGTGGTTAGCAATAAGTATCTTTTACAGTATCTTATGCCTCGTGCATGCTTGTATTTTCAGCCAGTTTTTTTAGTTTAGCCGACAAATTTTCCAGTGACTAGACTTATGTATTAAGCACCACTTAACAACCCAATTTTTCAAGTCGATAGGCAGCCATAGAGCCATTAGTCATGTAGTGTGTCCTACCCAATGAACAGTTAAAAGCTCATCTCACCAAGTCTGCTTTACCGTATATTTTTTCTGTAGTATTTTCAAATGGACATATTCAGTTTTTTTTTAATTTTATTTGTAAGTATATGCCTTGATTTTGAATGTCACATTTCTAACAAAAATGTTTAGGTAAATAGAGTTTTATTTCATCTTCAAATGCAGCTCCAAATTTGCTCTTGTATAAGTAATTCAGACCTGGACCTGGACCTGGATTATGCATGATATGAACTGATTCTTAACCTCATAATGAGTGTTTTTATCAAAAGTTTTTGCAAAGTTTCAGTATGGCTATGTATAAAATAATTAAAAAAAAAACACATTTACTTTCCTCCTACATTTGAAAGCTTTCCTGTCTGTACTTGTTTAGTTAAAAATGTGGAAGCAACTATGTCTGTGCAGCACTGTTAAATAAAGTGTGGACATGGACAGAGGAATGAGATTGGGATTAGCATAAACTTTAGTAAACATGTCTTTAATGTTCCTGAAATACACTTTAAAACATGTAAAGTAAATTTTTCTCAAAATCTTGTAAGTTCTTGATTGTTCTTGTAGTTGCTTTATGTAAGCTTGGTTGTCCATTTCTTTAGGATTTGTGAGGTATAGTTGCTATTTTACTTGTGTATACTCTTTCACAACCCAACACATTTCACTTGTAACAAAAAGGCTTTGCAAGGCTTGAATAACACTATTTGCATTTTGTTTATTTAGGCAGGTTGTTTGTTTTTTAAAGAATGTATTTGTCTGAATATTGTGATAAAACTGCAGGAAGAGTATTCCCACCAATACTAAGCTGCTTAATTTGTCTCAAACCACATCTCGGCACTTAATTTAGCACGTTAAAAATCCCCAGTCATGCACACAGACATGACTGTTAAGAGTTATAGCCAAGGGGAAGCTCGGTCTATTCATTACGTACGCTTTGACTTCTCACCCACTTCATGCCTAGTTTTAGTTGGCACAAACCCCCCCTGCACTGTAAAAACCATGCCACATTGTTGGCCAGGCAAAAGCAAACATAACTGACTTGTTGGGCAGGCCACAAATAGAAACCTGAGAAAAAAAACAGGAAATAGGGTGCAGAAATCACAGTTCAAGTAATATACACTTATCACAAGAACATGGACACCTGATCGTGAGCTTGGTGGGCATATCGTTTCAGAACCATGTACATTAATATGGCTATAACTGTAGGATTTTTTAATAATTAAATCAAGACAGACTAGTGATGTTTTGCTGTGTGTTGAGGAGGATTGTTGCACAGCCACAGGGCTGATTTTTATCACTTCATTATCTGCTTTTCTGGGCATAACAGCTTTGTAACAATACAGGGCACCACATAGTCTAACATACTCTTTGCTATTGACCATTAGTGTCACCCTGAGCATGTGCTGTGCTTTTTATTCCAATTTTGGGTATCAAGGCTGAGCCAAGTTGTCTCATTTTTCACTGTTCCTTGTTTAGACTTAGCTGTGTGTCTTTTTTGGGGGTGGGGGGTAGCTTAGTAGCTGTTTTTGTTTCTACACTTTGTACAAGGCTTCTCAAAAGCTTTGGTGCACTTATGGGTGCAGTGATTACAGAAGTTAATCCAAAATGTTAAGAGTGCATGTACATGCACATTATCTGATTAAGGTCAGATTTTAACTAATCTGATTATTCAAATGGTCATGTAAACAGCATACTGTGATTATCTTAATTTGATTATCATATTTTTAAGTAAACCGAATAAGGTTACAGTAATTGAGACAGTAATGGAACCATAGTTCATGTTTATTGGGTTGTTGCACCCTGAGCCAGCATGGGGTTAATTATGGGGTACTAATTAAAATCATTGTATGGAAAAATCAGTGCTAGAAGCTTAAAAAAGTTTGTATTTTGATTTTGGCTGCTTGTGGCAGCTCTGTTTTTCAGTCTGGCTTCGATTGCACTACTGTGATTAGTTTAATAGTAAATTGTTTTCTTATCAACCAGCAATGTTCTCTAGATTACAAGAATGGAAATTCTGCCTCCAATATAGTCAGTGGTCAAATCCACTAGCTTTAGGTGCACAGGACAGGCAGATTATGTACCTAACACTGAAAGTTATTTGCCTACATTAACTTGTTCTGTAAATCTACAACAGCATGTTTGCTTCTGGAACTGGTTTTCTAGCTTCCATACTAATCATTAAAAAATACAGGTGGAAAATAAAGTAGCAAATGCGTCATTTAAATCTGCAAGATTCATTTTGCTGCTTCTTCCTTAATGTAGACCAAAACAATACCACGACTCATAAAATCACCTCTGTAGAATCTGGTTCATTAAAAGCTCAGCTCTGTTTGAAAACGTCTGAAGAAAATGCTTTCCTTCTTATTCCTTCTCATTTTGGCATCACAGCTTTGTGGCTTGTGCTGCGCTGTTTGGTGCACACGCCAGAAGAACGCCTGCACTTGCACATTCAGTCTGATCTCTCTACAGCAGGATTTCTGTGGGATGACTTTGTCGTGCCAGACATTTGCGCAGGTCATGTGAGTGTTTGTGTTGGTGTCAGGAATGCTGCGGTCTGGGCATTTATTCCTGGTCCTGAACTGAAGTGTGTGTGTCATCGGAACCTCTGGTTCCAACACGGTCCATGAGGTCACAGTTCCAGCTCTAAACACACCCAGCAGGGCTTCAGTGTGTGAACAATGACTTCAGGATCAGGTGCAGCAGCAGCTAGAACAGAACAAAAATGTGGACATGTTGGTTGCAAAATTTCTTGTGTAAACAGTCAACTGCTAAATTGCTGTCTGTAAGCACGACCTGTCTGAAAAATACTTATAACTTCACAATGCACATTTTCTCTTTTTGCTGTATGGTCTGTTGTATGTATGTAAAGCTGCTGCAACAAAATACCTGTGTATTATTATTATTGTTATTATTATTAAAAGTAGTAGTATATTGATGTTTGCCCTTTTTTGTGTCATTTGGTCATTAGCACAGATCTGCTGATTACTGTGCTGATTTCTTGCACAGAAATCTCCCTTTAAAATTGCAGTTTCAAGATGACACGTATGGAATCTCATTAAGCACAGTTTTTATGTGTGAATGTGGGTTAAATGTGCATGTGTAGTCCACACATGTAGGTCCACTGAGGGTGTCAACTTTTAATATAACACTTTTTATGGCCATTAGCCTTCAACTGTTAAAAAAAATCTGAGCCAGTACAATTAATTTATCATTTATTTGACTTATTTGTCAGTGATTGATTCATCATTTACATTCTGACTGCTTAGTAATACAGATGGAATAAATCAGATACGGCTGCTGCCTTTACTAGCGTTGTTAACATGAAAGCTAGCTAATTGGTTTGTGCTCATGGTGCTTACTTGGGAAACCACTTTACTGCCCACTTTACTGCTCATAAAGTTAAAGACGGGTCGACTCTGAGCATAGGTAAACGAATTTCTGGATACTACTGGCACTTGGCAGACGCTTTATCCAAAGCAATTTACAGTATACAGTCTAAGCAGTTGAGGGTTAAGGGCCTTGCTCAAGTGTGGCCCAACAGTGGCAACCTGTCAGTGGTGGGGCTTGAACCAGCAGCCTTCTGATCACTAGTCCAGTACTGCTAAGCTACAACTAATTGCATGTTTAATCACATCATGTTTACAAGGTTGTTTTGCAGGGACAATTAAGACAAATGTCAAAATAAAGTAAGACCTTATAGATACATAAAACTGCTTTTTTCAACTGATTTGCTCTTTTAATTCATGCCTTATATAAAGTTGAAATTGGGAGCAAGGTTAGAGCAATGTTATGAGATGAAAGATTGTGCAAAGGTAGATAAAAAGTTTGTTCATAGCAAACCTTTCGGATTCAGTTTCTGTTGTGAAAGAGCAGAATTCAAAAGAGGCTTCAGTCTCTTTTTAAAAGTGTTTTTTTTTTTTAGTTCTGCTGACCTGAGGCGCCAGGAATAAGCAACAAATTAGTCATTGATCGAGAGTTGCAGGGCCGCTTTAAAGTAAGAAATAAATCTCCTCTTAAACTTCACTGAGAATAAGCAAAACAGTTTCAGCCTTTAACCGGCGCAGATCTAGATTAATGAGTTTTCGGGTGAGAAATGGAGATGCACAAGCGCTGTGGAGAGCACCATCATAACATTTCAGACGCAAAATCTACTACAGGTGTTGAATTGGATTAAGTGTTGGTGACTGTAATGGCCAAATCAGATAATCCTCTAAATAATAATCCTCTAGCTAATCCTCCCTAAATAATTATATTTCTGTATTGATAATCTACAGGATGATTATCACATCGAGAACTAAACAGTTTAATTATTCATATTTGGGTTTCATATCTGGGTGCAAGACAGGAGTACCCTTGACAGGACACCAATCCATCGCAGGACATGGGCCACCCTCGACATAGCCAATCATGTCTGTGTAGACACCAGGCTGGCTGATCACCAAATGGGACAGTTGTGCAGCTATTTCTAAATTTGTCAATGCTATAAAATATCTACACATGTGAGAATGTGTATATTCATAATAAAAAATGTGTGAAACAACTACATATGTGATAAAGCTACACTGAAAAAGGGCACTAGTGTGTTTTGCCCCATGCACAGTGGGGAATATGGGCAGAGAGGCAGAAAAATATTCAGGGAGAACTGTTGAAAATTTGCAGATGATGTTAGCAGTATGGGAACTCAAATTTCTATATAAGTGAATTGTGGATTTGTACACTGGCAATGCTGACATACTATTTGAAAAGTATAAAGGTTTGCTGGAGTCTACTAAAGTTTAGGCTGGTCAGGTGAGACAGCAGAGCTTTTTGGCGGCAAACACTGAACACAGGTTTTAGGACGAGGTCTTCTTCTTCCTACTCCTTTAAGGCTTCAGATAATTCTCAGGCTGTGTTTCATGTCTTTATATTTCTGGGGGCACATGGGACAGAGCTTGACTGGCTGACTCATGCTTCATGTGGCGCTTAGTCGTTTAAGCGGAAGTGGCATCAAGTCAGTGTGTGTGTCTGAGTTTGTGTGTGTATGTACCAGCTGGTTCATTAACAGGTTCTAATATACAATTCATCCTGTTCCCTCAGATCTCCCCACAGAGAAAGCGTTCTTATTGTAAACATGCTGTTCTGCTCGAGTCCTGCTGCCTCCTGCTTTTTACTCTTCACTGATGTGCTGAAGTTCACACTAATATCACATTTCACACCTCAGGCATATTAGAAGCAGTCAATATGTTGGTTGGACTTTCCACGTCTCAATATTCTTCAATATTTAACATCAGTCAGCGTTGGATATCAATGTTTTTAACAGAAACATTACATGAATTTCTCTGCAATTAGATTTTTTAATAAACAATCAAATGCCCATTACTAATTACATGTTAAAATCATTTAGTCAGAAGATTAGTCTACATTAAATCCCATATTGATTTGTAACAAGAACGGTACTCATTTTAGGGATGCTGTTAACCGACGAGCGTATAATGTCCCGTCAGATTATAAAACACCAAGTTTATTATCAACCGTAATCATAGACAGGAATTAAATGGAGAATAATAAGAGGGCCAACTGATCTGATGAATTTTCTTTTCTCCAAGATCAAGTGGATGGCTGGGCACATAAGAGATGCCTCTTGGGTGCCCGGTAGGGTGATCCACCTTGCAACATACAGAAGTTAAAGTATCTGCTGGTAACATCCTGATACCACATGAATCCAAAAGTCTTGTGGAGTCTAAACAGTCGTGACAGTATATTAGCCTGGTGGTCAAAATGTTTTGTGTTTTGATGCACTATTTAATGTACAAGTTGGCAGTCCGAGATGCAACCACTTATGTTTTTTATTGCTGTGTGATGAACATGTAGTTTATTTCTGGACATATCATATAAACTAGTCACAAGGTGTCATCGGGCAGTAGATATTAGACCAGTGCGTCAGAATTATACTTCAGGTTCACATGCAGTACTTTCAGTCACAAATGCGAATGAAGTGCCTGAGCTGTAGAGCTTTGATTTAAGTCACAGTCTGACCTCAGATGGTTACTTAATATGGAAAAATGGGATTACATTTTCAATAAGTCTTAATAGTGTGCTTTATGATGCTAGTGGTGTCATTAAGCAATATTTATGTACACTTAATTTATTTGTTTTTTTTGTAAAAATTGTTGCCTGTTATTAGTGCTTAATCATCAGTTCTGTTTCAGATAAATAGACCAACATTTCCCAGCTTGCACTCTGAGCTACTGCTGAGGTGTTTTGTTTCAGTTAGTGTTTGTATAAAAAAAAATAGCACTGAATTGGCAGATGCTGAAGTTTTCTTTTCTTGTTCAGTTCTCTGTGAAGTCAGCGACTGAAAATGTTCTCTTTAATGAAAAGGCCCTTTATAGGAGCTTTTTTATTTTTTGACTGCGCTAGCTGCACATCCTTTTGTGCAGGAATGCAGAAAGGAGGACAGAGGGAGTGAAAGCAGTACAGGGAGTTATAATGAAAGAAGTTATGAGTCACGAAGTCTCGTTCTGAAATGTAGTCTCAGAAACTGTAGGTAAAAATCACGCAGATGACTAGTGAGATTCAGTGGATTTAGAAACAAATACATAAAAAAAACAGCAGGTGTCGGGCACCACAAGGTTCAGATAGTCTCTGGGATTAAACGTCAGAGGAATAAAACATCTTTCAAATAATTCTTTAATTGATGTTTTAAAGAAATTAGTGAACAGCTCTGTCAAACACAGCAGTTCAAAGCTTCTCATTGGTGCTCAGCTGGGTTTTCACACTCATCTGTAACGTTTCCAAATCTTTATAGTCATTATAGACTGGGTGTTGGTTGCTTTGATTTGCTGATGTATCACTCTCTTGCTCTCTCTCTCTCTCTCTCTCTCTCTCTCTCTCTCTCTCTCTCCCACTCTCTCTCTCTCTGTCTCTCTCTCTCTCTCTCTCTCTCTCTCTGTAGGTTTGTCAGCACCAGTATTTACTGTAAGGTGTAGGAGAGTTCCTCTCCAGTCGTTTCCCGCTGCCTCAATGCTCCCCTGCAGCGTTGTACCTTCATGATCACATGACCCTGGATATGGACGCAGTCCTGTCCGACTTTGTCCGCTCTACAGGAGCCGAACCTGGACTGGCCAGAGACCTGCTGGAGGGTGAGACCTGCCAGATTTCACATGTTTAATCATATACATTATGTCTTAACTAAAAAATCGAAAAAAGAAAAATTTCAGGTCTGTAATCTGAAGCTTAAGCACAAATAGGTCCTGCAACGAGGCAACAATCCGAGGCACAAATCCACTTTTAAATCACTTAAAAACAAAATCTTTGACTTTTTTATAATTGACTTTTTAGAAAACTGATTTCATTCATCAGTTAGCAATGGCTGTGGCAAAAACACTTTCATAACTCAAAAACTCAATCAATAAAAGAGGTGTCCACAAATTTTTGGCCATATAAAAAATGCTGACATATCTCTTATGTTAATTTGGTCTTTATGGCTTTTATAGAATAGGATGTTGAATGAAAACAGTTCTGCAAACCAAATGTACAGTGTGAGGTTAAGCAGGACGAGCATGTTGCCAGGCAACGCTCCTTACAGATAAAGATATGCATTTTTAAAAAATGTTGTCCTGCAGCATGCACAGACCACTGTTTACTAAATCAGTCACAGCAATATGTCTGTGTGCATATTATCATTAGTATACGAACTCTGTTTTGCTTTCTCATCTCACTCTGTTACACAATGTTTAGCATTAAAAACCAGTTAGGTACATGGGGGGTGCATGGTTAATTGGATGTGATCTAAAAATGTGACCCATTCCATGAGTCCATGACTTATAAGGGGCAGCACGGTGGCTTGGTGGGTAGCACTTTCTCCTCACTCCAGGAAGGTCCTGTGTTTGATTCCCTGGTTGAGCAATCTGGGTCCTTTCTGTGTGGAGTTTGCATGTTCTCCCGTGTCAGTGTGGGTTTCCTCTTGGAGCTCCGGTTTCTCTCACAACTGCCCATGACAGTGTTTGACATCGAAGTTGAATTGAACTTGAATGATTCATGTGTTACTTGTTTGAAACATGATGTTAAAATCTTAATAAACAAACATTATTTATTGGTGTTGCTCTGTTTGTAAATGTGGTATTGGTGTGTTTTATCTACAGGTAAAAATTGGGATCTGACTGCTGCGCTGAGTGATTTTGAACAACTGAGACAGGTGCATGCTGGGAGTTTGTCCTACTCATTTCAAGAAGAAAGTGATCAGGTTATTTCAGAGCAGAGGGACATGACAAGAGTGGGGCGGCCTATCCTGCACCGGCAGGACGATGTGGTGCAAGGTAAAGCCACTTTTTAGTATATATTTTTTGTTAAGCCACAAACATTGCTAACTGGTGCATATGATCAAGCAAGCAGGTTTAAATGGTTGTATTAATGAGCTCAGGTGGACCGACGGATTCAGTGTAGCTGGTGTGGGCAATAAGAAAATAAAACAATAGAGAGAGTAACAAAACTTTAAGACTCTTTTCAGAATAGAGGCTCCATCCCACAGACTACTGACTAGCATTTTAATATACATACATGTCTAGTGGAATAAGTGTGTGTATTCCATAAATTGTATGGTACTGTCACTACTTTGGTTTGAGAAGCTGGGTGTGGGTGAAGCTTCAACTCGGCTCATTAAAAGGATACATCTGTAGGAACTAATCAGATTTCAGAAGCTTCTGGCTTAGTAAGTGGCCTTTTTAAGTTGCCTTGCCCTACAGATTGCAGTGTGTTTGTCGTCTGTTTTACAAATAGTTCACACACAAAGTATAACCATGTTTTAGTCATTGTATATTAAAACGTTGCTGTAAAAAGAAAACATTACAGTATAGGTTAATAAAAACATATGTGTCCGTATGTAAGCATATAATGTATTTAACTCTTGGAAATAAGTCTGTTAAGTAAACCTGCTTCTAACTAATTACATGTTTTTATTGTGTTGCTCCACTTTCAGTTTGACACATAGGATCCAAAACAAAGTCACACCCATGCATGTGATGCTGTTAATTTGACCCAAGAATTTTACCTTTTTGAGTGAATCGGTTCAACCTGTTGCACGACCTCTAATGCTTTCATTTCTTAACAGTTCAGCACACGAAAACTAAAATGGGTAAAAAAAAAATCATCATGACTTTTAAATGAAAAATAAAATAATATTTTAGTATTTTAAAAGTATTTATGTATGTGAATGTTAATGTTATTATGGTGATAAAATATTATATAGTAAACAGCGACTATTTTAAAGATCTTATGTGCAGATTTCACCCTTTGATTGATGTGCATTTACAGAGAAGAGGTTGTCTAGGGGAATCTCTCATGCCAGCTCCACTATTGTATCGCTGGCACGCTCTCATGTATCCATTGTTGGTGGGGGCTGTGGCCCCGAGCCTCTTTTGGAGACTCCTGTCTGCACCTTCCAGCTGCCCGACCTCACCGTGTATCGTGATGACTTCCGCTGCTTTATCGAGCGCGACCTCATTGAGCAGTCTATGTTGGTGGCTCTTGAACATGCTGGTTAGTTTCATCAACCATATTTTATTTTTATTTTTGTTTTTATATATAGTTGCAGAAGGGTTACACCATGTTAAGGTGTTACTTTCCATAGTTTGGAATGGAATGTTTGGATAATTTTGTCAGTCATTTTGTCTTCTAATGTACTGGCTGCAAAAGGCAAGTCAGTGCAGATTTAAGGAGTATGTTCCTTTCTCTACAGATTCATTTCTGAGCAAAGAAGTTACACATTTGGTGCTTGTTTACACATACAATATTTAATTGTTCACAGTGGCTTTAATGAACTGTCATTAAAACCAAAATTACCTATTCAAATAGACATTAGATCATTTGATTAATATATAGTACATAAACTGTCTATTTGGGACAGAATTAAACTTAATATAAATGTGTGCAGGGCGGCTAAACTGGTGGACGAAGTTGGGGCCAGGATGTCAGAGCCTTTTACCTCTGGCTACGAGTGGAGATGGAAACTGCCTCCTTCATGCAGCCTCTTTAGGTAAATGTAGAGCACTACTTAATAAACGTTTTACAGTCCCATACTTCCCGAGACATTAAACTTTCTGAAAAATGTAATACTCATTTATGAGATTTTAAGATTCACCTATTTAATCTGAAAACATAAATAATGTGACATGTCACTTAGGCATGTGGGGCTTTCACGATCGCGACCTGATGCTACGTAAGTCTCTATACGCTCTGATGGACCATGGACAGGAGAGAGAGGCACTGAAGCGCAGGTGGAGGTGGCAACAGACCATGCAGAACAAAGAGGTTCGTGTTAATGTGTTTTGGGTTTAGATGGGTTAACCTCAGCCGATTCAAATGGTTATTAAAGGAGTGTAGGCTAATTGTTTTCATTCCTCTGTTTGTGTGTGTGCGCGCACGTGCAGTCGGGACTGATGTACACTGAGGAGGAATGGCAGAAAGAATGGAATGAGCTTTTGAAGCTGGCCTCCAGTGAACCCAGGATACACTACAGTACCAACAGCACCAATGGGTTTGTTAGCCTACAATAAAATATCCTTACATTCCTTTTTCCCTGATTTTAACCAACCAATCAACGTGCAAATATGATTTATAACACAGAAGGTGAAATAAATAAAACACTTTTGGTTGCTGTTTCCTCCCTAGTCCGTGTCCTTTTATTTTCCTTTGAGAGTGTAATTAGGGTGTGTTTGGGTGTGTAAGTGTGTAATCGGTGTGTCTGTGTTTTTTATTTACAGGGCGGAGTCACAAGAAGAGCCGGTGTATGAGAGTTTGGAGGAGTTTCACGTATTCGTGCTGGCTCATGTGCTCCGCAGGCCTATAGTGGTGGTGGCTGATACAATGCTGAGAGACTCTGGAGGAGAGGGTATCTCTCACATACATACATGTTTATTACCACCATTCAGAATCAATTTTCCATTAATCTGTTTCAGACCCCCAGATGATTGCTCATTTAAACCTTTATAAAACTGTTTGGGGCGGCACGGTGGCTAAGTGAGTAGCACTGTCGCCACACAGCAAGAAGGTCCTAGGTTTGATCCCCAGGTGGGACGGTCTGGGTCCTTTCTGTGTGGAGTTTGCATGTTCTCCCCGTGTCTGTGTGGGTTTCCTCCGGGTGCTCTGGTTTCCTCACACAGTCCAAAGACATGCAAGTGAGGTGAATTTGAGATACAAAATTGTCCACTGTGTTCGATATAACCTTGTGAACTGATGAATCTTGTGTAACGAGTAACTACCGTTCCTGTCGTGGATGTAACCGAAGGATGTAAAACATGACGTTAAAATCCAGAAAAACAAACAATTATAAAACTGTTTAATGCATAAAATCATGTATAAAAACTATAAAATCATCATGTACATGAAATAATGGTGATGGCATAGAGTTCCACTTTCAAACTTTGCAATTGAGGACCTGTGAAAGCAATAAAATTACACATTTCAAGGGGCTTGTACCAACAAAGAAACTGAATTACACTTAAAACAATAATAGTTTAAGCAAAACTAATGTAATAGTAAAAGCCTCAGTTTTTTATTCCTTACTGGCACATCATGTTCAAGCTCATTGTATTCCATTTTGTGATTACAAATGTTTACATATACAGTTGTTATTGTTCTGTTT
The DNA here is from genome assembly GCF_030014385.1 of Trichomycterus rosablanca. Classification (NCBI taxonomy): domain Eukaryota; kingdom Metazoa; phylum Chordata; class Actinopteri; order Siluriformes; family Trichomycteridae; genus Trichomycterus; species Trichomycterus rosablanca. The sequence goes on along the minus strand of NC_086010.1, from coordinate 4,443,720 downwards.
TAGCATTTGCCCCGATCCCATTTGGTGGTATATATCTACCCCTCGAGGTCCCAGCTAACAAGTGTCACCGCTCACCACTGGTTCTGGCCTATGACCAGGCACACTTCTCCGCCCTGGTTTCCATGGAACAGAAGGATGGCTCTAAAGAGCAAGGTGAGGATTTTCTGTAGGACATTTAAACAGTGTGTATAACTGCTGACTAATACTGGTTTGTTTTAGGCTTAAGGTTTAAAGTCTGAACATTATACAAAATCTTAAAAACAGTCAGTTGTCAGTTTTATAATACTACATAAAACATCAAAACCATGACCATTTTCAAAAAGTGTGGTTTCTTTACTCAGTCACCCAGTCGTTGGTGTTTAATGTGTTTGCACCACAGCTGCAAGTCATTTTTTAATCATCTTACACTTTCCTTTTGATGCCAGTTTTTTAAGGTTTATCCTACAAACACTTAAGCAAAGTGAAATCCATGTTTGACGTAATTGTAGCAAGAGTTGTAGGAGTTCGACAGCCTTTTACTCCCACAATAAAAATGTTGACTTTGTTCATATTTAGTCCAAAAATGTGTTTTACTTTACAACTGTTAGTAAAAAATTTTTTTTTGTTGTAAACATTTGAAAATGCCACTTAATGCTGAAGGACATTTGTCTAAATGCTTATATGAAATCTAAGAACCACAAGCCCGGGGTCATCAACATAAACTTTTGTTGAGCTTTAACATGCCAGTTCACCAGCAGGAACTTCTCATAAGGTGACAGATTTTGTAGTTTTCTTCCTGACTTTTGCAAGAGACCATAGTACAGTGTCTTTTTAATGGGCGCAGTTAAACTGGCCCTGTTTTATTGGCACAGAGAAGTCACCAGCTGTAGTCAATCACTAACAAGGAATTGGGAGGCTACTGCATAAAATACACAATTAGCTTCAGCTGTTATTATGCATTAATGTAGATTTATTAACTAAAGCTGTATTCTCTGCAGTGGTGATTCCTCTTACCGACTCGGATTATAAAATGCTGCCACTACACTTTGCTGTGGACCCAGGCAAGGACTGGGAGTGGGGCAAAGATGATGTGGACAATGTGATGCTAGCCAGGTATGGTTTTACATTTTTTATAGTACATTATTTTTATGTTACACTGCTGTATATTAAAATGTACTCAGTTCTTTAGAGATAAACTGTATTATTCATTTATCTGTTTATCTGCAGCGCTTTATTTAAGGAAGCTTTGAGGATTTAGACTCGCTGATACTGGCTGTGATTGGCTGATGCACTAGATTAGAAACTGTAGTCTTGAAAGAAAGATTATCTTTAAATGCTCGTTATAAATAGAACATGGCAGAACCTACACCCATCAATGAGAAGTTTGTTATTATTACTGTTAATAAAAAACAGTTTTACAAATATTTAGCAGACAAATAAAACATTGGCACACTTTTTAACCTTAAATATTCTTTGCTGGCATGGTCTCTTCCAGTGTTACTTTATCTCTGGAGGCAAAGCTCCATCTGCTGCACACCTACATGACTGTGACGTGGCTTCCTCTGCCTTGTGAGGTACAGGTAAGCTTTTTAGCCTCTCTGCAAAAATCATAACAAACACCAAGATAAAATGTTTAGCTGCTAGTAAATTGCAAGTATAAATGCTAAAATTGGAACTGATTCGCTAACAAGCACTCTTTTAAAAAGAAGTCAACTTTTGAAATGTTAATGGCAACTCTTTAACCTGCCATTTTTTGTCTGCCTTGCTGTCATTCCATTAAAATGCATGTAAACTATGCTCCTAAAACTTTACCTTTCTATCTTTCCACAGCAGGCCCCCTTGGCCCAGCCTGAATCACCAACTGCTTCAGCTGGCGAGGACGCTCGTACACCTCCTGACTCTGGTGAGTCAGATAAGGAGTCAGTAAGCAGCAGCTCCAATGGAAACGGAGACAGCAGCGCCGCAGGTAGCAGCAGCACAGCGGGCAAATCCTCCAGTTCCTCAAGTTCTTCCAGCAGTGGGTCAACAGGAACAATGGGTAAGGAAAACAAAAAGAAGGACAAAGACAAGGACAAAGATAAGAAGCGAGCTGATTCAGTGGCCAACAAGCTGGGCAGCTTTGGCAAGAGTTTGGGCAGCAAGCTAAAAAAGAATGTAGGCGGTTTAATGACGAGCAAAACTGCAACAGGAACAGGTAAGCTTGAAGGTTCTGAGAAGAAAAAGGGCTCCCTTCGTGGCCGCAAGAACAGCAAGGATGGCAAAGACTGCTCGCCTTCAGGCCATCCCGGCTCAGAGGATTGTGGGAAAGGTTCTCCATCCTCCCAGAATGGGAACAGCTCATCCGAAGGCGACTCGTATAAGTACAGTGCTGACGTAAAAGCCAGCCTTAGCATCCTGCGTGCGGCCATGCAGGGTGAGAGAAAGTACATCTTCGCTGGTCTTCTGACCACCAGCAACCGGCAGCCGTATCAGGAGGAAATGATCCAGCGCTACCTGGCAGATGCTGAGGAGCGTTTTAGAGCGGAACAGGAGCAGAAAAGAGAGGCAGAGCGCAAGGGAGTGATCAATGGTGTCCAGCCCAAAAAAGAGGGCCCTGAAACTGGGTTTCGCTGCTTCGAGAGCAAGGATGAAGTACCAGAGGCCTCTCCTCATCATTTAAATGCTCTTAAGTCACCTTGTTTCAACCCCTCGCTGTGTTCAGGTGTCGTACCCATTCCTAGATGCACCTTCCTTGATCACACGCATACCCCTCTCCCTCAACACCTTCATATTCATGGCTATATGGACACCCGGCGCCAGTTGGCAGGCGGCTCACCGTCGACCTATCCAGGCCTCCCATCCTACGCCACCCTGCCTCGCCACTGCCCCATAAACCAAGGCCCTGGCCACGCTCAGTGCCACCACCCACCTCCCTCCCCCTGCACAGCACCTTGCTTCTCCCCTTGTTACCCACAAGCACAAGATATTCCTGAATTTCACTGCGATTCGATGTGCACAACATACAGCAACAACTTACTTGCAGGACTAGACACTCGAGGTGGACCACCGCCAGTAAGGCATTATTCGCTGGGTAGCGCCGGTGGTTTGGCCAATCTGCAGTCTAGGTGCCGAACACCCAGCTGCAACTATTATGGACACCCAGAAACTTTTAACTACTGCTCGTACTGCTACAGAGAGGAGCTGAAGAGGAGGGAAACCGATCCACCGATGCACAGGTTCTGAGCAGATAACTTAAATAGTGGCGTCTTTCTTACGTGAGAATCGGTACATCCCGTCCATGGAGGATTGCTTCTGATTGAGACGGGCCTCGCTTCATCAGCATGGACAGACAGCGATAGTGCGGATGGCTGCTGATGGATTCCTGTTACCTTTGCAGTGGATTTTAGGTGGTAGATGTTTTAGGCGCTGTCATGCTTTCATGCAATGTTGCCGCTGCAGAAGCTCACTGCTTATGACGAAGGTGTGAGCGACTCCACAGTCTTTTTGGAGGCACAGATATGTTCAATAGAAAAAGACATCACATGCAAACAAATAACCCTGTATTAACATCAAGCACAACAAGAAGATGCACATTTGTACAGCTGCATATTTACAGACTGTCATGCTGCAGAGGTATGAATAAGGTTGTCATTTAATGAGAAGTTAACTAATTTCTTGCCATATAATGTTACAGAAATGTAAAACATCAGCACAGATACATTTAGTGTTTGGTTGACTTCTTCTCCCAAATTACCCAACGTTCTAGCCCTGTTCCAAAAGTCACGTCTTGACTGGCTTAAATCAGCTTGACATGATTCTTCTGACCCCTTTGCCTTTGTGGTATCTATGAATGAAGTTCTGGGTCCACTGAGTTAGGCAAATTCTTGGCAGCCAAAGATTTTACTGTACAGTAGGAGTCACTCTAACTTACAGGTGCAGATGTTTATGGGTTCGTAGTTATGCAGACGTGAGGTAGGATGAGTTACAGAGCTACTGGGTACTGATTTAGTGGGTTGTTGTAAATTGAAGAACTTAAGGCCGGATTTACACATACTACTTAACTTTGTTAAAGTAAAAAATGAAAAATTCTAAAAATAAACTGGCCAAACTGTTAACTTCTTTTGATTGAGAGAATATGGTATTCTAATCTTCTCATTAAGAAAAAAAAGAATATTAATACTGAGAGTTGTTGCCTCAGCCTACACTAAACTGTAAGGCATATTTAGCTGTATTTAGGGAACAGCATGCTAAATCTGTGACAAATTTTTCACTACTCTCGGGTTATTATACTGGGTTAAAAGCATTAGTTTCATTAGAATATACTATTACTGTATAGTCTGTTAGCCCTTTTATTGGGTCCTGGCCAACACATGCAGTGGTAATGAATATCATTTGGATTTTTTAATGGAACCAGAACTTGCTTCTGTGATTCTGTGAACAGCTCCTACAAGGCTGCTTTTATAACCCTAGTAAGCAGCGACCCTCTGTGGCCTCAAATATAGAGCAAATGCCAAAACAACAATTATTTAAATGTGCATATACTGTATTTATGCAACACAGGAATGTGATTCCCTGAGCAAAAAATGGGCAAAACGTTTATTGTTCAGGTGAAAAAATAAGTTGTTATACAACCTTCAAATCCTTATATGACTATATGACTTCAATATAAAAAATACGGAATGCAGTCACCACAGTTCCTGGTAACAATAATAGGACAAACATTTACCATATTATACCCAATGTACCATTTTGAAGCACAAACTCTGTGTGTATATGGTTAAACTCCCACAAACCGTTTCAGTTACAGTAATATGGCCATAATTTTAACATTTAAAGGTAGTATGTGTGAATTCGGCAAGTCGGCAAAATTGCTTTCAGTTGACGTGTTAATTAATTTATTTATATTAAATGAAGATACCAGTTTAGATGCTCCTCTTGCTGTATTTATTTGAAGTTCTCACATACTGTAACCCTTGTGACCTACTCAAGGGTTGAAATGATATCATACTCAATTTTCAATGTTCCAAAACCAACATGGCTTGTAAAGCAATGAAAGAAACCCCAGAACGTGATGTTTCCTACAAATAATAAAATAGGTCAGCAGACCTTTCTTTGCACAAAGTCAAGCACTTTTCTAAAAAGACATTGTGTGTATGTGTGTGTGTGTGTTTGGGGGAGGGGGGGGGGGGGTTCCCTGAGTGAGTGCTTTTTGTGTTTTGTTTTGGTGTGAAAATGAGAATGAAGACAATACAAGACTGTTGTTCACTGTCACCAGATGGTGGTTTGCTGACCCTGCTGTTTCCTAGTTGCCTTTTAAATGTCTATTTCTTGAGATATTTATAATGAAATATTATTAATATACGCATCTATAATTACTGATTTACTTCATCCAAAACAGGCATGTGCCAGTGTCCCACTGTACAGTGTAGTGAAGTAATCAACGAACAGTAATTAGAAATTGTACCGCTGCACCGCCCGAGTGCCCAATTTCACAAAAAGCTTTAGTATTGTGCCTAGCTAGAACTATTAATAATATTGATTATTATTTTATTAATATGCCACCTTTCCAACTAGTCAGTTTAGCACATTTCTCTGCCACATGCTCAAAATAAGGTCCAGAAAAGTAGATGATGTTTAAAATCATAACTTAACTGACATGCGTAAAGCCCAGACCTCAGTCCTATCTTACATTTAGAATGAATTGAAATGCTGAATGAAAGGTTAATCTTGGGCAGATTAAATGTCTTGATTTTGTCATATATACATATACACGTGTACAATGCAATGAAATGCTTTTTCCAAATGCAGGGGCAGCCATTGTACGGGAAAGAGGGTTAGGGGTCTTGCTCAAGGGCTTAACAGTGGCTGCACACAACCTTCCAGTTGGTAACACACGGCTCTACCCACTAGGATACTGCTGTATTCCCACCAGTCAACAGTCTTAACAGAAGAGTGGTCTTATAGTAGCAAAGGTTTATTTTAAAGCCGATGCTTTTGGAATAAGATTTTTCAGTGTCTGGGGCACACAAGTTTTTGGTCATGTAAAATTTATCTTAATAATATATTTATAATATAATAATCTACTCGGAAAGTACAGTTCCCTGATAACGTAGCAGTTAGCTAGAACGTTTAGCTAACATTCCTGACATTTTTTTCCCTTCAGTTTTGCACTGAAACTATTTAGCTAACAGAGCTAACCCAATCTTGTTAAATACATCCAAGTAATGTTATAGATTTGTTGCAGCCTCCTTAAAAGTCTGGACGGTAATATAATTTAATTTTAACAGCACAGTGGTGCAGCTCCTAGTTTAAACCTCGACCACAGTCAGAAGTGTTGGATGTTCTTTATGGTACAGATTTTCTTCCACCGCTTAAAAATTTGCAAGAAGTTGACCGTCTACTCTCATTTACTGCTGGGTGTGAATGAGGATGTGTGTGTTGTGTCCTTCAGGACATACACGTTGTGCTGAGATGAATGTAGTAAATAAAACTACACTACACTTATACATGAGTGCGCAGGTGTTTCTAATGAAGTGACCTGTGTTTTACACCATGTTATGAATATTCCAACATGATGCAACAGATGCTGTTAAAAGCTGCTTCTGGTCATTTTCTGATTTGTCCAATAGGTGGCGCACTTGTATAGTTTGTAATTGACTCATTGAAATCCCATCGTATCATGTTGATTCTCAGTACCAAGAGACTGGATTTGTGCTTCACAGTTCAACACTTGTTTGTCTTGTACGTGTTTTTCTTTTCTGCTCAGGTACATAAATGCATAAAAACTCCATTATACATGTAGTGATGCAGAATCTGGTTCTGCCCAGACTACTTATTACCTTGCTAACTATAAGTTCATTCTTTCTATTTTTTTTATATTAGTTATTGGATTAGTGAATATTCTGCAGGTAAAAAAATACAGTTTATTTTCAAATTTTGGTCTTTAGTAATAATGCGAATATCCAACATATCCAGCTCATTGTGAGCTTGCAGCTTCCGAGACCCTAAGTTTTTGTGTAGGACTCCTCTGTGTTGTCCCTAAACTACATAATGTAAATTAGACACATCATTGGAACAATATAGTAAAACAGCTCTATAACAAACCCATTAGCCTAGATGTATACAGAAGGGGATTTAGTGACACAATTTGCAATGTATAACGAGAATAGTAGGAATAAAGTTTGGTCTCATTCTATTTTTTCTGAATTCAAGGTCATTATCAAAGTGGGCACCTCACCATGACTTCTTATGTATTTAAATGGTCCTTGGCTGAGATTGACACTACAGACTTTATTATTGAATAGGCAATTGTAAAACTTAAGGGCTTAACTTCAATTCTTAACTGGTGTCAGTTTTTATTGTTCAGTTATATTAGATTGATAGTTGATGAGAAAATTGTTGAATATTTGAATAAAATATTGGAAACCAAACATTTAACTCTTGTGGCCTGTAGTGTCCTGCAGTAGGTTTCGTTATTGCACATGCAGGAGCAAATCAAGTTGTTTCTGATGTTAATTTAAGCAAAATGTGTATTGCCTGTTACTATGAGATAATTTATGTGGTCTCAGTCAACACCGCATGGATTTATAGTATTCATTAAAAAATAAATGGTCAAATCCGATCCAGTGTTTTAGGCCAGTATCCGTCTACTGTACCGATATTCCGCATCAGCGTTTGTCATTTACGCATCTCCCTAAAGTTAACTCTAAAACAGAAAACTGACAAACAAATGTGTGAGAGTTTGTATGTTGATAAATAAATGTGTATTTTCCTCTATGACAAGTGTTACTGCTTGAATATACAAATGTAAATTGTCAAAAATACTGACTGGCATTTGAAGCTCTCTCAATAAACAACTGACAGTTCCTAACAATGAGTGTTGCACTTCAGCAAAGCCTGAAAAGATTTTGTATTAAAAATGACAGCAGTTGTAAAATAAGTTTGAGTTATTTTTGTAAACTGAAGCAGTTTTTCCAGTGTTTTTAAAGATGAGAATGTATATTGTTTGCAGGTCACTAAGGGAAGCAATGGAAAGTAAGGTCGCCTGGATTTGAAGTAGTCAGTATTTATGGGGTGCACGATAGAGCTGACGTGATTCAGCCTGTTTAACTTACTGGTTACTTGTCTAAACACTAATTTCTTCTTCAGAAACCTGACATGCTATGGTTTAAAAATCTCTATATATTTTTAATAAATTTTTTTTTTAGTTTTGTTGTAAAACGAGATGTTTTTTCTATTGTGGCTTGGCGTCGATCAGACGGGGCTCCTGAATTTCCGTTCACTCTGACTAAGCATTTTGGTGGTGATTCACCCCAGGACACGATGCTCTTCTTTTTGTGGATATGTAATAAACTTGACTATTTTTATATTGTATATTTTCTTGAGCGGGACAGAACGGCAGTCATCAGCATTGACGGTTTGCATGAGACTGAAACTGTTGCATGTACAGATGCAAATCATTCAACCAAATTTGTGTGATGTTTCTGTTTTATTTGGCAATTTGTGTTTGTTTGTTTGTACTTTTTTGAGAGGTAAGCCCAGGCTGTGTGACAGTGCAATCTAGATGGAAAGAACATCTGGTTTTTATGTTTGTTTTCTTTTTGCACCGTTTGAATAAAATTCTCATTGTATTTAAACACAACAGTTGTTTTCTGTGATTTTTCTTGGGTATGTGAAAGGTGCTATATAAATTGAAATTATTATTTATTATTATATATTATTTCTGATTGACAGTTGTGTTCTTTCAGTGTGGGGAATAAATGATTTATATGTTATTTTATAATATTATATAATAAAGTAAATCTTATATAAAATAGCCAAATCCTTATCAAATAGGTTTTCAAAATTCATTTTGACCAAGAATTGAGCCTTGTGGAATGTCACTTTAATATCTAATAATCTGTACTCCTGCTGTGCAAACACCTGCTGTATTAAATCTACAGTACATAACTATCAACATTTGTTAACATTTTTTTTTGTTAACAAAATTTTTGTTAAAGCGGTTTCATGTCTGCCAACAACGCTTACATGCAGCAAATCTGCTCAGCTCGGCTTAGCACTTAGATCTAATTATCAAGTTAAAGTGTTTTTGCTACACATTGCTAACAGCAATTGATATCTGATCTTACTATGTGTTTTTACTAAACTGGTTCAAATTCTAACAGACGGACATTAAAATGTAAAAAGTAAATAATCTATAAATCAAGACCAATTGCTCTATCCAGAAAAGCTGTGCAATGCCACTTTTTCAGAATCTAAGTAATCACTGATGCTAACAAACTGGTGTTGGTCTGTGTAAAGTTTACAATCTTACAGAATTTGCACCTGTAGATAACTGTGTGGCATGGTGGAACAAAGAGTACTGCAAGACTCTGAGGATTTTGAGGTACCGGGTTCGATCCTTGCCTTTGGTCACTGTCTGTGCGAAGTTTGTTAGAGTAAGTAAAAGAGAGGGTATGATGCCCTGTGCTTTGGGTATAAAGCAATTACTGAAGATAAAAAATTTAAAACTAATGGCAGACAATAGCTATATTCACTGCCTGCACATGGAAAATCTTTTTGTTCACTGGGTTGGTAGATCAGTTTCATGTTTGCCAAAAAGCTCTCATGCAGTGTATCTGCTTACCTCAACTCAGCAGTTTATTCATTAAGTCATTGAGATAATGAGTGACTAGGAATTCTGGGAGAAAATGATTCTCTTGTAGATGATAATTAGATCACAGTTAGACCTTATGAAATAACCCAGCTTTAATAATTCAGTTTTGCAGCTGGTGTTGGATGAGAGCTTTATGAAGTGCAGTGAATTATGACTAATTTCTGATGGCAAATATAAGTATGTTGAATTAATTTAGGTTTGTGTTTGAGTACCTTTCATTCCTAAAGTGCTGTAACAAATCAAAATTGATACTGGCTGCTAAATTGAATCCCTCCATAATCACTCCTCATGTTTTAATTATGCGTCATGAATTTAGCCTTCAAATTAGCCCCGCACGATTTCTCAGCCATAATAAATTCAAAGTGAGAGTGTGATTAATTAATTATACGGGTGCTGATAGCTTCAGGATCAGTTTTCATTACTTTTTGAGTTTGCAGGTATCGGTTTCAGTGCAGGTCTTATGGACACTGTGTTCACATCAGCTCATATCTGGTGCTGAAGCTATTAAGGGACGCACAGCTTTAAGAATCTGGAATTTTACCTGTCGTAGGTTTCTTTAATGCAACCAGAACAAGGTAATTATTGCTTGTTAACCTGCAAATTTTCTACAGTTTTTTTGGAAAAGAATGAAGGCATAGCCTACTTTGATCTCTGAACTATGTGATGCTTGTGTGTACTAGAGCTGCTGTTGTAAGCAAAAGGTTGGGACTTCTTTATCAAATGGCAAATTTTCTTGACTTTTTAGTTTAAAAAGCATATGTAGTCTCTGCAAACAACCATTTAAAACTTTATAGGTTTCTGATATAGTTTTTGCTGAATTATTAACAATGAGAATAATAATGTAGTAAAATGCAAATATTTGGACACCATTTTATTTCATCCACTAACTGACATTACTGTACATAGACTTGTAAGTTTAAGAACACAAATCTGCTAAAATGTTAAATCATGTTAAAAGAAAATATAGGTAGAACACAAATGGAACATTGGTTAAGTACAAGGTTAGTTTCAATTGAAGAATTTAGTAAAGTAGTCTTTAGTAATTTTTTAATACGCAATAGACTTGGCTGTTTGAACAGACAGGGAAACATTATTCTAACACCTGATTGGCTCTGGGGCAATGGAAAAGGTCATGTCTGATGCGTCCAGAACTATTCCAGAGCATTGGGCATGCCAGTTTCAGAAAAGAAATACACAAAGTAGTGCACTCATCATGAGTAGTGTCCACTGTACAAATATCTGGTGGCAGTTTTATATCATTTATATTATTAACATGTTAGGGATGGTTGTGACTGAAACACTTGAACCCAATAATTACTTTGGTATCCCTACATTTTAAGTGTGTGAGCAGGTTTTTAGGTTTGCTTTGTGGGCAATAGATTGGCAGCCTGTCCAGGATGTATTCCTGCTTTGCGCACAGTGTTTCTGGGGTGGAATGGGAATCACTGCGACCCTGACCTTGATGGCATGCTTAATGAAATAGTGAAAATGAACGTGGGTTTCCTCCAGGTGCTTTGGTTTCCTTTTACGAAGCCAAAGACATGAAGTCAGGCCAATTGAAGCTAATAAAAACGGTCCTGTGTGTGTGTTCTCTCGAGACTACTGTGCCATCGATGCTGCTCCTGCAGGATATGACGAGCCTCGAGTATTTGCACCAAGAATGACGAGAACTCACTACAGACTTTATTGTAGACTGGACTGAATAATAACTCTATTATTTATTTATTTATTTATTGCCAGTTATAACTTTTAGCTCATTTTAATGTTGTGTTTGTATGATTTGTGTAAATCCTATTTATTTAAAGTATCCTCCAGGCCACCCAAGAAGGATGGGTGCTGCTGAGTCTGGTTCCTCTCAAGGTTTCTTCCTGTATTTTTCAGGGAGTTTTTCCTTGCCACTGTCGCCCTCGGCTTGCTCAGCAGGGTTTTTTTGTATCTGTTGGTCCTGGATTTTGTAAAGTTGCTTTGAGACAATGTCTATTGTAAAAAGCGCTATATAAATAAAGTTGACTTGACTTGACATGATGGACTGGCAACTTGTCCGGGGTGAATCCTGCCTTTCGCCCAATAAATCGAAGTCACCGCGACCCTGACCAGGATAAAGCGGTGGCGCGGCCCCTTTAAGAGTCACAGAACTACCAGCAGCAGCAGCGCGAGCCCCCGCGCGCGCTCCCGCTCTCTTTATGTGAGCGTGCACGCTTCAGTGTCATTTCACTATGGCGAATCTGTAAACAAACACAATCCGCTACGTGTCTCTTTGTTTTTCCGTTTATTTATCCTCAGCGCGCTTTTATTTCTTAACATTTCGGCTAATATAAGCGGTCGAGTCGGGATATTTGGTTCAACAGCGGCATGAGCGGGATTAAAAACACAGAAGTGGTTTTACAGAGGGAGTCTGGAGGAGCTGTACCGTTAAACTGTACTGTTAGACTGAATATAAACGCCCTGTGTGTGTGCTGAGACATGGAGCTCAATATAAATCATTCACTCCACAATCTATTCTTCTTATTCTGATTTCTGATTTATATTCTATTATTCGTTTGTAATTGATTGTGATTTCCACTGGACGGGATGTTGGCTGGATCTAAAACCACATTTAAAGTGAGACAGATGCCGGAGCTGAAGGTAAGTGATCCGAATATACTAACCCTAGTATTTTAATGTTATTTATGTAGCTTTAATCGCTAGTACTAATAACAGGATTATAATAAACATGAAACATACAAATAAAAGATTATTAAACATTTGGTGTGTTTTTAAAAAACCTTCAGCCATTGTGCAAATGGGTGGATTCACTTTCATGGAATATTTTAATGGGGAAAAAGATGCTGTATAGTGTTTTACTAACAAAATTATTTAAAACAACAGGTGCTGACAGCTGACTGATTATTAAATGTTTTTACTTAATATTTTTGTACTTAAAATGACCAAATACCAAAATAGAGATGTTAGTTTACCAGCATCTAATATAAAAATGCTACCAGTATGGCCAGTACTTTGTGGATTATTATTAGGGTCAGGTGTTTCAGCCACACCCATTGCTAACAGGGGTAAAAGCTGTATTAAAACAGTTTAGGGAAGTACTCTAATTCTACAGCATGTGTGTTAGACTGCTAAGTCCATACAGACTTCGTTTGACCAGTTTGGAACTCGTGTCCTGCACAGAGCCTTTCAGACTTCAACCCCATTAAACACCTTTGGGATGAATTAGAATGTTGATTGTGAGCCTTAAAGTCTCACCCAAAATGATGCCTGACCATAACTTGCTTTTTACTTTTAATCATTTTAACTAAGCATTTTTGTTGTGCATTCTAAGAGGTACACATCTATTAATGAAAAAAGGTTAATGTTTAAATGCCATGTACAAACACATAGTGTGCAATAAAGCCCACAGTTGAAGACCACACATAAACAGAAGCATATAATTTAATGCATCAGTGCCAATAAAAACATTTATTTGATGTTAACTGTTCACTAACCTAAGCTTTGCTGACCAATATGGCCAAATTATAGTAAGTTCATTAAACTAGCAAAATTTTTTTATCATGGTCAGTATACTTTTAGTTCTGCAGCTGTACTGCAGTTATAATTCCTGTCAATGATTGTAACCAAGGACGAGTTTCTGTATAATGTTCATAATCACGTTTGCCATCCCCTGTAGTGTCCTATTAATTGTTGTGAAAAATGTACGCTACCGTACATTCCATTGCTATTCTTTGCTGATCACACTGCAGAGAACAATGCAGTGATATACAGTATATCAGTGTGTTTTGTGCAGTGCTGCTAATTTTTGCTTCTCACATGCTTACAGTGCTGTGAAAAATACTCTATTTCTTCTATTTTTGCATATTTATCACTTGTATATTTCAGATAAATAGTTAAAGATGTACACAATTCCACAATAAGAAAGACACTGGGCAATAATGGCATCCACAAGAGCTGCATGTCATAAACCACTGCCGACCACAAAAAAACACAAAGGCTTTTGTCACATTTGCCAGACAACATCTAGATGACCCCAGTACAATAGTAACACAAGTACGTCCACCTCTGGATCGAAAGTTAATGTTTTGAAGTCACAGTCCAAGGATGAATTCCGCTGAGATGCTGTGGCAAGACATTAAACAGGCAGTTTGTGCTAGAAAACCTTCAAAAGTAGCAAAATTAAAACGATTCTGCAAAGAAAAGTGGGCCAAAATTCATTCACAGTGATGTAAAAGTTACTTTTCATGTGGGTGAACTACTGTAGGTTTGTAATAATGTTTATCTTCAGTAAATGGAAAGATTGTTTTAAAGCTGTGTTTTGTGTTTGCTTGTGTCGTAAAAGATTATTTGGATGATTTGAAACATTTAAATGTAACAAACTGGGAAATAATCTGGTAAGGGGGAAATACTTTTTACACCACTGTTAACCACAGTGACCTTCCATACCAGGCTAATCTGTGACCTAGAATTAGTGCTTTGTTTAAAAGTCTGCATACAATCTTGGAGGAGCCAGAACGTTCCTATTTATTTTTTCATGGCTCTTTCCCGTTTATTTCTGTACAGTTGTAATTTTGTTTCTCACAACAGTAATTAGGCAGCTTTAGTTCTGCACCACTGGTACATACAGTGCTGATAAAGGAGGACTAAATATACAGCTGCACTCCTGTAGTTTTATGTGTTTTTATTATTGTTAAACCAAGTTTTTACTTTTAGTGACTAGGTTTGTAATTCACATTTGGGCCATTAGATTTTATTGTAAATGTAAATCCTGGCTTTAAGGAGAAACAGTGTATGCTGAAATAACGGTGCAGAGTTTAGCAGGTACCTGTACTAACAACTTTGTGTCTGTATTTGCTGGCAAGGCTCAGTTTATAAAATGCATGGCATTTGGGGTGCACAATACCTTACCAACACTGATGTCTGACTGATGCCCCCTTTGCAAATGAATCGTGATATACTGTATAGTCAAAAGCATGTGGACACCTGTCTATGTGCTTGTTGGACATCCCATTTCAGAAACAAGAGGTATTAAAATAAAATGACCTCTGTGTGATTGTTTCAGCTATAACAGCAGCCGCTCTTCTCACAAGACTTTGAAGTAGGTCTGTGGGAGTTTGTGCCCATTTAGTTAAAAAGCATTTGCATGACTGGGCACTGATGTTGGTCAAGGAAGCCTAAACTGATGTTCCAGTTCATTTCAGAGCTGTTCAGTGGGGCTGAGGTCAGGGCTCTGTGCAAGACACTGGAGTTTCTTTAAATCAAGCTTGTCTTCATGACTTTATAAAGCTTGCTTTGTACACAGGGGCACAGTCAGGACTTGACCTCCCCCAAACTGTTGCCTTTTCACAAGTAACTTGTTTTATTTTTGGGCTTGTCCTGGAGCATTTGTATCTGTAGCTCAGCTGTGTGCTTTCTTTTACGTCACTGTCTGGTATATACGGCTGATGTGAGGGAAACTCCACTCGCATACACAGCCATAATGGCCTCAACATCTGGCTGTTTTCATGGCAACACCATCAGGAAGGAGCACATGAAGTGTTTTATTTACCAGGCCAGTGAATGTGTTTGTAAAGAGGAACATACAGTGTATCACAAAAGTGAGTACACCCCTCACATTTCTGCAAATATTTCATTATATCTTTTCATGGGACAACACTATAGACATGAAACTTGGATATAACTTAGAGTAGTCAGTGTACAACTTGTATAGCTGTGTAGATTTACTGTCTTCTGAAAATAACTCAACACACAGCCATTAATGTCTAAATGGCTGGCAACATAAGTGAGTACACCCCACAGTGAACATGTCCAAATTGTGCCCAAAGTGTCAATATTTTGTGTGACCACCATTATTATCCAGCACTGCCTTAACCCTCCTGGGCATGGAATTCACCAGAGCTGCACAGGTTGCTACTGGAATCCTCTTCCACTCCTCCATGATGACATCACGGAGCTGGTGGATGTTAGACACCTTGAACTCCTCCACCTTCCACTTGAGGATGCGCCACAGGTGCTCAATTGGGTTTAGTCCATCACCTTTACCTTCAGCTTCCTCAGCAAGGCAGTTGTCATCTTGGAGGTTGTGTTTGGGGTCGTTATCCTGTTGGAAAACTGCCATGAGGCCCAGTTTTCGAAGGGAGGGGATCATGCTCTGTTTCAGAATGTCACAGTACATGTTGAAATTCATGTTTCCCTCAATGAACTGCAGCTCCCCAGTGCCAGCAACACTCATGCAGCCCAAGACCATGATGCTACCACCACCATGCTTGACTGTAGGCAAGATACAGTTGTCTTGGTACTTCTCACAAGGGCGCCGCCACACATGCTGGACACCATCTGAGCCAAACAAGTTTATCTTGGTCTCGTCAGACCACAGGGCATTCCAGTAATCCATGTTCTTGGACTGCTTGTTTTCAGCAAACTGTTTGCTGGCTTTCTTGTGCGTCAGCTTCCTTCTGGGATGACGACCATGCAGACCGAGTTGATGCAGTGTGCGGCGTATGGTCTGAGCACTAACAGGCTGACCTCCCACGTCTTCAACCTCTGCAGCAATGCTGGCAGCACTCATGTGTCTATTTTTTAAAGCCAACCTCTGGATATGACGCCGAACACGTGGACTCAACTTCTTTGGTCGACCCTGGCGAAGCCTGTTCCGAGTGGAACCTGTCCTGGAAAACCGCTGTATGACCTTGGCCACTATGCTGTAGCTCAGTTTCAGGGTGTTAGCAATCTTCTTATAGCCCAGGCCATCTTTGTGGAGAGCAACAATTCTATTTCTCACATCCTCAGAGAGTTCTTTGCCATGAGGTGCCATGTTGAATATCCAGTGGCCAGTATGAGAGAATTGTACCCAAAACACCAAATTTAACAGCCCTGCTCCCCATTTACACCTGGGACCTTGACACATGACACCAGGGAGGGACAACGACACATTTGGGCACAATTTGGACATGTTCACTGTGGGGTGTACTCACTTATGTTGCCAGCTATTTAGACATTAATGGCTGTGTGTTGAGTTATTTTCAGAAGACAGTAAATCTACACTGCTATACAAGCTGCACACTGACTACTCTAAGTTATATCCAAGTTTCATGTCTATAGTGTTGTCCCATGAAAAGATATAATGAAATATTTGCAGAAATGTGAGGGGTGTACTCACTTTTGTGATACACTGTATGTGTGTAGGGGAGTAAATGAATAACCAGGACAAGACCAGGATCCTGTTTGAGTTGAGAAGCTCTTAATGTGACCTTTCATGTGCCCAGAGGTTCTACATAATGGTAGCAGCATGGTTCTTTAAGTGCTACAAATACATAATATGTCAAATAATTGTTGACATCCAACACACAGGTGATCTGAGTGTAAATTTTTTAACTGTTTTAATGATTATTAATGATTTTTTTTACACAATCCTGCTGGTTAGAAACACTTTTCAAGAACACAAGATGCATGACATTGTGCCCTAGCTGGCTCCAAACAAAACAAGGTTCATCTGAGGCCAATAAATAGTTACACATTTAAAAATTTTGGAAATAAATATTTAACTATGTTATTGCAGAACTTCTCCACAATCTTTTATTTCCTATCTTGATTGCCATGAATGTTTGGCTGTGTTATACCGCCTACAAACTGTAATTTGAATTTGTCCCACATTGTGAGATGTTAGGTCTTGTGCTGGAGTCATAGAGCCTACGTATATATTGTGTTTTGGTGGTAAGACCCAGATCAAAATTTCTCCCTTCACACACTTGACCGCTTTGTGTTCAGGCAGGAAACTTAAATCAGCCAAACCTTTGTTTTTTTGTTTATTTAGATTTGACTGCCAGTTTGTGAAGTCTTAGTAGAATATGTTTCTACTTCTCTAGAGTCCAATTACTTTGTTTTATGCCACTCCAGTAATGCTTGGCATTGTACATGCTGATCCTAGGTATGTTTTTTGGGGGTGGAAGGAAATTGAACGAAGCAAAGTAAAACCCAGGTCCCCTGGACGTAGTACGCATTCCACCCGCTGTGCCTTGTGTATATCCGCCTCATTATTAAAGTCATATTTAGGCCATGCTCTTTCGAAAATGATCGATGGTGGTATGTCTTTGTGGTTGTGTTTGAGCTCTACATAGCATAACACTTCCTGCCGAATTGTGGTTTGTCTTAGTTTTGTTGTGGCTAAAGATCAAGACTAAAACAGCAACTGTTATAATCATGGGTAGAACACAAACCCCTGGGAACTTTCCTCTAGTGACAGAGGTACTGAAACTGACCTTTTTTCTCTTGAATTTAAGTTGAAAGAAAACCTTTGCAATTCTTTCAACTTGATCTGACAACATTCATGAAGAATTGTAATGCTGGTGATTTTGTATGAATGGAGTCATTTTAAAAGCCAGTACTGGATTAACCTATGGGCTAAATGGGGTCAAAGCCCAGACCCAGACAAACGTGGAGCTTGCTGATTGGCTAGGGAGGGAAGGAAATAATTTGTTAATGTTAGTTGCATTATTGGCAAGTAAGAAGCCTTTATTATGTACTGAAGTAAATGATTACTATAGTTTGTAGTCTTTTATACATACATTACCTATTCATATTCATAATGTAAATCAGGAGTTTTAACATGTTGAAGGCACCACCTTTTAGGATTGGTGCATAGGGGTAAAATCTGTGCCAAATCAAATATGCGGGAGCACTCCAAAGGAACCATTCATTCATTTGGTTTACTTATATTATTATTTTTTTATTTCTATCATATGGTTTATATCATTTTATTACAAAAACCTTTTAATGATTTACATATTTTGGCTTTATTTATGTTTTTTTTTTTTGTAAATGTACGTATTTATATTGTAAGAAAGGGCCTGTTACCACCAAATGGCATTTTCCTTTTGTAAATTTGATTCATTATTCAAACATTTTATCAAAAAAAACTCTTTTCAGGATTTATTTGAGCCTTTTGCTGCATTAAATAAATACAATTGAATATAACTGTATGAGAATATGATGCCACTAAGACCAAAAGTCTGCAGTGGGGTGACACACCTTCAAAATTGTTAGTTAACGCTTCTGTTGGTGTTTATGGGATTTACAGGCCTGGTATTTTCCTCTCATTTTCTGCCAGACACACCAGGCGGGAGAACGTTAAGTGACGGAATAAACCCAGCTAAGCTTTATAAAACGTAACTAGTTGAAAGTGTGAAAGTCCCCTGTGTGTACACACACACACACACACACACACACACACACTTTTTTTAATCGTGTTATTTCTATTTTAATCATGTAAACAGGGTAGGTAGAGCCAAAAGATGACATACAAGCTGCTTGTTTGTGTGTCTGTGAACACTGTGAATTGCAGGATTTACTTCCGAGTGTGTATATTGCCATTATGTCCTAAAATACACTGTATGGCCGAAAGTATGTGGACACTTACTATGACTATTAGATCAATGGCAATCCCCATACAAAATAATGGGCTTTTAATAACAGCCATAACAGCCTTCGCAGTTTGATTCAGTTTGTCTGTGGGAATTTGTGCCCATTTAGTTGAAGGATCATTTGTGAATCAGGCACTGAGAATGCCTGGCTAGCAATCGACATGCCAATTCATCCCAAAAGCATTTATTTAGGTTTGGGCAGTCCGCTGGATTTAAAATAAAATAATTTTAAACGCCTGTTCACAATAGCCGTTTCAAACACATGTGGATGGTACAAACTTTTATACTTTTGGCCATAGTGCAATCATCAGTCACAGACTAGCATTTTACCTTTAAGTTTCTGAAACTGAGGAACAGGAAAGACTTGGGCAGAGATCAAAGCTTGTGTGTTTTTAACACCTATATCACCCTTGTAAAAAACATAGCACAAACATTATACTATACTGCTTAAGATCATCCTACTACATGTTCTTTAGAACTATTGATTTTTGACTTAAAGTTCAGTCCTAATGACCATAATGGACTCCCATCAGCCAATCAGAAATGAGTATTTTCTGCATTTTATCAGAATAAGCTTTTTAGTTTTTTTTTTGTCTTTTCACACACAACTTTGTTTTCTGCTTCTCATTTCCATGAATCACAATGACGGCACTCTTTAATCGAGGCTGCGGTGCATGCTGGGTCCTTATTAACTTACTTAGCTAAAGATTGATGCCTAACACAATGTATTGTGTCTTTTTGGCGGCGAGCAGTAAAGTTAACGACTTGAGCTTAATGTGTGCCAGCTTGCTGCATTCCCATCACTCGCTCTGTTTCAGTGATTGGGAACAGAAGGAGAAGGAGGAGAAGGGGAAGGTATGTGCTCTGAGCTGAAACCACTGCAGTTTCTGGCTATAGAAGCTGGAAACCTTTGAGCAATGGAACCATTTTATTGCTCCAGAAGCTGAGAAAGCGAGTGGAGGGAAAAGGGGAAATGTGTGTCACCGAAAAACAGGGAGGAAAGTAGTGGTGCTTTCAGTGGCATGCAAATGAATTTCGGCATTATTGACACCAAAGCCAAAAAAGTTCCCTCAGACAGTTGTATTTTTTTTTTTTTTTAGCTTTTTGAATTTGTTTCCCTTTTATTTTACTGTACGTTTTTTTTTTTTTTTTTTTTTTTTTTTTTTTTTTCTCGATCCTCAGGTGGGGTGGTCCGGGTCCTTTCTGTGTGGAGTTTGCATGTTCTCCCTGTGTCTTTACTCCGGGTCCTCTGGTTTCCTCCCACAGTCCAAAGACGTGCAAGTGGGGTAAATTAGAGGTACAAAATTGTCCATGACTGTGTTTGATATAACCTTATGAAATGGTGAATCTTGTGTAACGAGTAACTACCGTTTCTGTCGTGGATGTAACAAACAAACTATATTTAATATTAATGTTTGTATTTGAAAGCCTTTAGGTGAGGCAGAGTCAAATCCAGTTGTGGTGCCAAGCTGTTCGTTCCTCTGAGGCAGTTCCGAAATATAAACCCACATCTATACAGTTGTAAGGGCAGTGACATATCCAGCAAGCTGTTAGCAAATGAGATTCTTATGACCACAAGTGATTATTACTTGTTTGTTTGTCGTGTCCCTACTGTTGGCACTTGCCCTGGTCACTTTGTCCTGAAAGATGTCATGACATTTACCGAAGAAAAATGCTTTATATATTTTCATATTATAATATAATATAATTGAACAGCCAAAGCCATGGGAGGTGCACTTGTCACATGCCTGGATAGAATAAGGAGGGTTGCATTACAAAGGGTATACGGTAGAAGTCTAAAAGGACAAGCGTTAAAGGCCTACCAGCTGCCTGGTTCGTTTGGGTTTGGTGCAAGGTGGAAGTGTACTTTAGCATTCCCAAATAAACCAGCCACAATAGCTCCTCTGTAGTACAAAATCAAAGGGCTGTAGAGGGATTGTGTGTGTATTTAAGTGATGCTGTTTGAGGGTGGTGACTTATTAACAAAAGAACAATAGAGATTTTTTTACCCCAATGTTATCCTGTGTCAACACATGCCAGACTTTACGATCATATAAAGTCTAAAACATTTTACTCCATGGTGCTTTTGCTTTGAGGTATTTTTATTAAAGTTTAGAGCAATAAATCTGCACATATTTTATTTACCTGCACATTCTTTTCTCTTTGTTGGGTTTCTGGTTATTTAGGGCATACATATTTCTTTATATGTTTTATTCTTACCTGAAGTAGCCAGCAGAGGAATCCACCCAAACCAACAAAGACATGAAGTGTGCACTTAGGTTTAACTGTAGACCACAGTACCCCAAATCAGTAAAAAATTAGTTTGTATCTGTCTGACTTAATTCATTTTGCTGTTGACCTCGAGTCAAATAAATTAGAAAATTTTCTTTAAATGAAATTCAGTTGTTAATTTACTTTTCTCAAAATAGCTCTTGCCTTTATCTGCTTTCCAGATGAATCAGTCATAGCAGTATTTGCAAACACCTCAAAATTTTGGTATTTATACCACGACAATCTCACGTATGTGATAAGAGTTTCAGAATGCCAGCATTATTTGCTGTGCTGCTGACTTCTATGTTCTGAAAGAGAAGTGAAAATGTTCTGAGATATTTTAAGATAATTTAGATCATGGTCAGGTTTTTGGTTTTTCCCTGTTTTGCTTCTAAAAAGAATCAGTGTTAGCAGAAATTGAAAACACATCAAAATAACCACAGTGTTTGTAATTTCACAATCTCACTCGAGCATGTAATGGAGTTTCAGTGTGCCAGCATGCTATTCTCTTCCCATTTTGGGGATTTTTACTTGTAATTTTAAGAACCCTTTAAAAAAAATAATTTTACCTTGTACCTGCCTCATGAAAGGAAATTATCACAACATTTGAGCATTTTCTTTACTATCAGATGATTATTTATTCACAAATATGCCCCAGTTATTTAAGCCCAAAGTCCAAAAGAGCATATCTAGTCCTTTGGAGGAAGCATGTGTTAACCTCTTAGTGGCTGGTAGTTTATAAATTATATATTATTTCTTCCAGCATGCAGTTTTAACAACACTTGTGTGCTTATGACTTTTTTGCATCATTTTTTAAAATTAATTACCCCCAGGCTGCATGGTGGCACAACCTGTGGTGCGGTTGTGATGCAGCTCCAAAGTTTTGGGGTCCTGGGCTGAAGTCTTGCTACTGGTCACTGTCTGTTATAAGTTTGTCATGATCTAGAGGTTCCCTTTAGGTACTATAGTTTCTTTTTCACCTAACAAAAACATACAGAAGGGTTAAAACTAGCTGCTCTAGGTGCAAGTGTAAATGAATGCATGAGTTGCCCCTGTCAGGGACGTATTACAGCCTTGTGCCTTGATTCCAGATGCAACCCTGATTAGTATGAAGCTTTTAGTGAATCTGAGTGAATTTACTTTCCTGACTAATTGAAAGTGTTAATGATAATGTGAAGGTTGAATATGGCGATGTACTGGCACACATCTTGTAAGGGTTTTCAGTCGAGTCTTTGCTGATTGTTGTGGCTGGATGTAACAGTGGGACTTTAATTATGAAATGAAAAAATAACCATGAGCGTAATAAACAAAGTTAAACATTATTTTTGTATTAAAAAATATTGGGCACAAAGCTTCTTTGAATAAATACATTCTTAGGTTTTTGGTTTGGCTGTTTTGGCATTTAAAAAAATGCTTTTAGTTTAGGTTTATTTCTTTCTTTCTTTGAAAAAAAAACCCTTCTATTTTTGCTTCTGTGTTTGTACAAATCTAAAAGGAAGGGGGTAGTGGGCTTTACCACTAAGTGGAGCCACATGTACATTTAGCTTATCCGGTTCAGTGGCTTCTGTGTATTCATAACATCAGGTCGGTCGGCCAAAAAACGAAAAAAGGTCTGACTTCAGTGTGGCAGACAGAAACAGAACCTGATACTATGGAAACATGAAGTAATGAGGGAGTGATGATTTGGGATTTTCTTCTCACTGGGTTTTAAACTTCAGGCTTCATTGACTACAAAACCATCTGGTGCTTGAATTGAAAGTGCTTGCTTTGTGTTTCGTCATTTTCATTCACTGGATTTTGAAGACACTTTTGTTCAAAGTGAAGTGCAAGCAATTGAGGGCCAAGGGTCTTGCTCAGAGAACTAACAATGGCAACTTGGCAGTGGTGGGGCTTGAACAGACAGCCTTCTGATTGTTAGTCCAATGCCTTAACCACTGGTCGGGTGGCACGGTGGCTCAGTGCGTAGCACTGTCAACTCACAGCAAGAAGGTCCTGGGTTCGATCTCCAGGTGGAGCGGTCTGGGTCCTTTCTATGTGGGGTTTGCATGTTCTCCCGTGTCTGAGTGGGTTTCCTTTGGGTGCTCCGGATTTTCTCCCACAGTCCAAAGACATTCAAGTGAGGTGAATTGAGGATACAAAATTGTCCATGACTGTGTTTGACATAAAACTTGTGAACTGATGAATCTTGTGTAGCCAGTGATTACCTGTCTTGTCCTGAATGTAACCAAAGTGTAAAACATGATGTTAAAAATTCTAATTAAAAAAAACAAAACAATAGGCTACCACTGCCACTGTAATTAATTCTTTGTTCTGGGTAAATATATCAGGGCTCTCATTGCTGGGATTAGACGCTATATAATTTTCTTCTTATTGTCTGTCTTTTACAGGACCGGATGATGAATCAGAGTGTTCTTCATGCCCGGGGGAGAGACATGTTTGGCTTGTGCTGTTTACCAGGTAAGACACAAAAAGGCGGAGCCGTCTTTAGTGAGATGAGAAGGGCATTATCACTTGAACAGTATCAACCATACACTATTAAGTAGACTTTTTAAGGTGTGAAGACACTGAATGATCTGAAATTTAACTCACCATCTGTTGTTTATACAGATGAAGTGCAATTCAGTCTCACAGTCTATAAATTCCACCACCAGAGTGACATCCAAATATCATATCTTTACATAATTCTGGACACTGGAATCATTTTAACACTCACACAAAGGGGCTCCATCAGCTCTACTGAATGATGGGAAAATCCCCGCTATTTAAACAATGTCTGATTCACCCCTGCGGGACTGCAGTGCTGATCTAATATCAGTGTGGCTTTACATGTGCCTTATTGGGTAACCTGCTTTTCTGAGCCCTTAAAAAGAGACCGTATGATTTAGCGTGTGTATGATGTCTCTGGTGTAGCTTTACATTTCACTTCTCTCCCACGTGGTTAACTCAGACGATGTTAATGTCAGCAGGTCTTTCACGGTCGGGGAGTGAAGGACGCAGGGTAATTTTGAAAGAGTATGGCATTAGAAATGACACACATCTTTCTCCACCTGGCTATAATGTCAGCGTCAGCACCTCGCCAGAACAGGAGGTTTATTCAGAAATACTGGCAAACAAAGACTGCCACGCTGCCAAGCTAATCTACAACGTTTCATATCAACAGTTACACTCAGCACCTCTATGGGAGTTTCTGTGTGTGTGTGTCTGTGTGTGTGTGTGTGTGTGTGTCTGTGTGTGTGTGTGTGTCTGTGTGTCTGTGTGTCTGTGTGTCTGTGTGTCTGTGTGTCTGTGTGTGTCTGTGTCTGTGTTTTTTTCTGCTTACAGCCACCAGCTAACTTGCAAGCTCTGATAAAATGTGTGATAAAATCTTGAGGAACGCTGAGAGACCTTTTTTTAAATGAGGCAAAGGTGCATTAAAATTTACATAACCTAAAAACACGATCTCTAGAAATGGCAGCATGAGCATTTCATGTGCTGCTGTACTGAATCCATTTCACATTTTACATGACGTGGTGTGTTTTAGTCCTGAGAAAGCAGATGTTGCTGTTCTATCTGTCAGTCTTAGTGACTTTGTGGCTTCTTCTAATGGATAAAGGTGTCTGCTAAATGCTGAAAATGTAAATGTAATTCAGGAGAGCTGCATGCAGTCTTTAAATTTAGGCATTCAAGCCCCATTTCTGCCAAGTGTTGGGCCCCTGAGCAGGGCCCCTAACCCTCAGTTGCTCAAATTGTATTCAGTCAAGCGAGTTGCTTTAGACAAGCGTCTCATAAATGCCACTAATGTAAATATAACGTGCAAACAAATGAGTGCTTCCTCCTCCCCCAGTCATGGTTACTAATCTTTCTGAAACTGGTGTGATGTCAGTAAATTGCAGCTTGCTTTTTGCTAACCACTACTTTGAAATATTGACTGCTTAAAATCTATCTTTCAGCTCTCAAAGATCACAACTGATACTTCCAGTGGAAGGGTTTTCATTCCTGTCTCCCCTGTTATGTAACATCAGGCAGTTTTAAATGTATAGACCGAGGCATTTGACGCCCTTTTCCAAGCATATTGATCAGCTCTATGACACTGCAGCATGTAAAGAGTCTACGTCTGCTAGCTTCCCCCTGATTAGATGCTGTCCTATAATAAGGAAAACCTAGTGGGTGGAAACTGTCAATGTCTAAATATTAGATTTTTGCCCACATACTAGGATGTGTTTTGCTTTGTTTTGGAACACAGAGATACTCTTTTTAGGCACATACACTGCCGAGTCATACAGGGAAAGTAAAGCAATAGACCTTATTGTGCTCTGCCTGGTGCAACCTTTCAGACACTACAGCATGTACCTTTCATTCAGCATTCAGTAACTAAGGTAACACAGAACCTCAGAAACTGAATCAGCCACTGGTGGTTAATATATCTGAAAGAGGCTGCTCAATTTAATGGTACACACAAAACCAGTGAGGACTTTCCACAGATGTTATAGCAGGCTTCTGCTTGCTGTAAAATCTATTAGCAAGATTTTATCAAGACTGCTACTGGTTGGTTTTCAGATTGCCATGTTGAAATAAGATTGCATGCTGACCTTTCCTCTGGATTTTTGATCTGCATTTGGCAACCAGATGGCTGTGTCGTCTGGTTTTGCAAATTTTTGTTGTTTAATTTTTAGATTTCATTGTTTTTCCATGCTGAAACCAGAAAAGGTGTTAAAGACGTTTATTGCAATAGCAGGAGCTCAGAGCCGCAGTTGGATACAGTTAAGTTTTATAGATTTTTTTTAATTCACGTGATGTTCAGCAGATGTGATGTAGGCTGTAAAATCTAAATAGACTGACCGCAGAAAAGTTGGGCCAGTTTCCCTCCAACGTAGGAGAAAGCTGCTCTCCCTTACCAGGGGGAATGAAAAACAAATGTGGATGGAAACAAACCTAAAACTGTGTTTGCTTTATGATTTACTTTAACACAGCTAGAAGTGCCTCACATGGTCTCGCATCGCAAGTAAACTGGCTTTATTTTAGAAACTAGTCTGACTATACCAATGCATTGCAGTACTGTGAGTATCTTTACAGAGTGGAATCAATGGAACTTTAAACATGTTCCTATACGTTGCTTATAAAGTATTCGGCTTTTTACACACAATCCCTTATATGATATTTTAAATGCACTACAGCAATTTTTATAGATTAACAAGTGAAAAAAGTAAAACTGTTTATTGTCATTTAACTAGTATATTAAAAATGAGATTAAAAACTAGTCCTGCACCTTATACAGGTTTTTCCTACCATGTAAGTTGTTTTTTTAATCCCCAAAAACTTTAAGCATCAGTAAGCATCCTTATCTTCTCAGACATTTTACATTTCAACATAGTTTATTAATACTTTTTAATATCCCTTATTCTCTACTTCTACAGGTACAGCAAACACTTTTTTTTCTAACCATTTACCCCTCAAGCCTTAAAAATAGCAAGTATAAGCTCTTTCATCTTAACCAGCACACTGTCTAGGTGAAGTAATACCTTTAATTTTTGTGAATTAAAAGACACTTATTATGAAGACCACTGTGACACCAACTGTCCTTTTATATAAAGTTACACAGCAACATTCATGAAGTTGTAGAAGTCATGTACAGAGTTAGCTATAAAGCTTCTATTTTTCTTTCAGTCTATCTCATCTTACTTGCCTGACCTTGCATCTGCATCCCAGGATGCCTGAGGAATGTCTGAGCTCTTCCAGAGGCTTTAGCTTGAAGAGAATTTTATAAATGTAAACACTTGACAGCATTATTAAAAGCTCTTTGAAGCACTACATATTTTCTAAGATAGAAGGCACCTACGCTCTGGCTCTACAATAAAACAGCAAATCATTTTTTAGGCTTTGCAGATGGTCTGTTTTGATTATTTCAGGGTTTTTTTTTTATTTTTTTTTTATTTTATTTTTATTTTTTATTTTGTATTTTTTTGAGTAGTAGTTGTTGAAGGAAAAATTTGTTTTTTTTTATTATGATCCCAAATCAAAGCAAATATGAGGTATTTATTTGATTTAGTTTGTGCTTAAGAAACCAGCTCAGAAAGACTGACCTGGATTACACTATTGTTTATTTCTTTTTTTATTACAGTTTCATTCTTGCCCCACACTTCTTTACAGCCTTTCTCACTGCCACATCTTACTGGCATGTGATTACTATATAGCCAACGAGGCTTTGAAGGGTTTGTGCGTATTTAAAGCCAGATTTTTTCCCCTCACAAGAATTTTTCCATCCACATTTTCTGTTTTTAGTGTAATTGTAACCAGATAGTAACATAGTTTCAAATGTGCAATCCATGTTCTGTGTGAAATAGTGTACCAATGTTTTTTGAAAGGTTCCTTGCTTAGTTGTATAGTCTGGTGATGCAGGCTG
The DNA here is from genome assembly GCF_030014385.1 of Trichomycterus rosablanca. Classification (NCBI taxonomy): domain Eukaryota; kingdom Metazoa; phylum Chordata; class Actinopteri; order Siluriformes; family Trichomycteridae; genus Trichomycterus; species Trichomycterus rosablanca. Next base: position 4,416,053 of record NC_086010.1, on the reverse strand, counting down.
CAATTTTTGTAATTCAATTTGGCGTCTGTGAAATGCCTTAGAAAACATTGGCTTTAAACAAAAATAAATTGAGCATGGCCACATTAGCAGTTTTTCTAAAACCTACCCCAACATCAAAAGAGTTTAATCCACAACATACACAAAACTTAAGTGTCATACCTAACTGCTTTTTACTAATGCAGACGTTTACTGGTGATTTGTGTCCTATTTAGTATGTACATATATGACTTGTAGTGCACTAATGAGACATTAGCCTCAGCTCTGTGATGAATTGGCACCCTGTCCATGGTGTTCCTGCCTTGTGTCCAGTGCTTCCAGTGGAATCGGACCTGCAGCTAATGAAAATAAAATGAAATAATGACATGCATGTCCCCTACAACTTAATGTAATGTTTGACTTCAGAGAATCAGTCAGATGGAATAAACACTCTGGTATGTTGGATTATATAGTTCGCTTTTCATCCAGCTGTTTTCCCCATGAGCCTTAGATGAAAGTCTTTGAGATGAAACACTGTGAGCTTTGTGACAAACTCCCACAGGAAGTGCAGAGCAGCGCAGGAACACTGGGCGTAAACTCCATGTTCATAGCAGTTATGAAAACTGGAAAAGCTTTTAAAGCTAAGTTAAACTGGTAGGAAAAATAAAAACATCTCCCATGGTTTCGTCTTGTAGGAACGTATTATTATCGTCATGTAGTTAACTTTGCATTAATGATGGTGTATATGTGATCATGTGACCCTTCAGAGAAAACACAAAATAATGTGAAAATGAAGTCCATATTCTGAGCACACTGAATAGCCAAACTTATCTGAACATGAGCTTCTTGGACATTTTAATTTCAAAACCATGGACAATAATATGGAGTAAAACATGATATACATGAAAGAATAACATTAAATGTATTTGACTATTAGACATTGTAGACGTTAACCAACGTGTGTTAAATTGTTCATGTCTGTCTCAGGATTTTGTGTGAATCAATAACTGGCATTAATGAATTTCAGAAAGTGTTTGCCGGTGGTGTGTATGATTTATCATGTTTATACTTTGTGTGTGTTTAAGGGGAATGTGTTCTGCAGAGAGCCGTTCTGGTAAGGAAAAAGTTGTCTCCTAAGGAAGGAGGAGGCTGGTTGTCAGGCACTCTGTTCTGCACCCATTTCCGTGTGGCCTTCGTCCCGGAGGACAGTCCTAGACCAGATGTGAGTCCTATACACCTACCCTACATAAACAGCACTTTACCCAGATGTGCTTAACTGGCTGACATGGATTTAAGCAAGTGCGGTGCAATTGTGCAGTGCATGTTAGCATCAGCAGAAAGTATGCTGCTTCTGCGCCTGACTGCAGCTGTGAGCTGCAAATAAGGATAAGCATCATGCTTGCTCATTTGTTACCCAGGTGGAAATAGATCATCAATCTTTATAATTACTCCCAAGCTTCCTGATCTTCTCGTTCCCTCTGCCAGCCTGCTGTAGCATCCGCTTCAGATAATTCTCTGCAGAACTATCAGCTGACTTCAGTTTTGCATTCTATCAGCTATCAGCTATCGGAAATTGAACTGCTTTCTCCTTTCTCTTTGTTTAGGATAATGCTGACCCTGTGCTGCTCGGAGACCATGACGTTGCTCTGGCATCCATTGAGAAGGTTGTGGCTGGTAAGACAATCAAACGTTAATAGCTCTGACTCTCACATTTTTGGCCACTGGCTATTTCAGTTGCCTTTTCTTTGTGTTTTAGTGGGACCATCCAGAACCAAACTGGTTACCCCTAACTCCTCCCTGAAGTTTACTCCAGAGGAACTGGTGCTGTACTGCAGAGATCTGCGTGTCCTGTGCTTCCTGTTTGACAGACTTACACCTGATGCCCAGGCTGTGGAGGTCAGTGTCTAATGATTAAAGTCCAATAAAGTATTTCCATCATTCTTTGTATATTAAAGTCCAAAAACAGCATTCATAATTTATTAATACATGGAGTACTCTGTCAGTCAGTCAGTATCAGACATTCATTATTGAGAGACTAATACTACTGTTTGAATTATACACACACTGTCCACTTTATTAGAAACACCTGTGCACCGATAAAGCAGTGATTAAAACGAAATGAAATGACTAGTGCACAAGAGCACCAGTGTGCACCATTGTTTATGTAATGCTTATTAAAAAGGTCGAAGCTAATTAAGACTATATTTATTTATAGCATGAATTTTTAATATTAGACCAATATTTAATGTAAAAAATGAATAGCCAACCAAATGTACCTGAAAATCGGGAAAAACAAAATTTTGCTGTTTATAAAGAATTACTTAACTAATTGGAATTAAATGTGTTGCTTTACTAATTGCACTTATTATAAGTTTTTGATTCACCAGCTAGGCACCCATGGTGTCCACATGGGTTTCCTCTGGGTGTTCCGGTTTCCTCCCACAAATCCAAGACATGCAGACTAATTGTAACTACTAGAAATCTTGAGCGTGAGTGAGTAAGTGTGTGTGAATGTGTGTGTGTCTGCCCCGTAATGGACTGATGACCCGTCTATGGTGTTTCCTACCTTTTGGCCAATAAATCAGACCCACTGTGACCCTGACCAGGATGTAGTGGTGGTGAAACAGACAGCATATGAATGAATGAATGAATGAATGAATGGAATGAATGAATGAATGGTTTATAAGCACACACTGCTGCTGATGTTTGTTTTGCTTGTGACATAATCTAACTAAATATGTCCACGTTCATTCAAAAACAAACAATGATCCAGGGCTCTGTGCACTTTTAATCTTACGTTTTGTGAATGAATGGAAGTACAATGTGAAACATAATTCAGTAATTGTATTACTCTGCAGATTACATACACCATTGCCAAGACATACCAGCCTTCAAAGCCTGGCACCATCCTCTCCTTTCAGAATGCTGCTTTGGGTAGTATTGGTAAGTGAACCAGTATGCAGTTAATCCAGTCTCATCGCTCTGCATCACATTCTCCGACGCAGGAGTCGTGTTAGGAACCTGCTGTTTACACAGTCATTTCTAATTAGGTAGAGGAAAATTCCTTTGTTGTAGAAACAGCCGTGTAACAACCACACTAATTCAGCCACCTAAACAATCAGGACAGGAGTTTTTTTTTTCTTAACCACACAGTGAGAAAAGCAGCTGTGCTGTGTGACTGCACTGATTGTTCTTTGGCTGCGAGTGTCCTTGTTACTATCTCATCCCTCACATTTGATATTCAAATGAAATCATATGAAGAAACATGAGCCAAGTGGAGAGGGAAACAAGTGCCCACTAAGCGCTTGTTTAAATAATGGGGAGTAACTTGACCTTCTGGCCTTTATTAACCCCACCAAACTGTGTGTGCGTGCGTGCATATGCGTGTGGTCAGGTCATGTTTATCACATTACTGCCTCGAAATTGTCACTGCAATATAAATAAGAAATAATTTCATGGCTTACATCATTTCACTTGCTTACACTCTGTTGGTGTTGTTTGTAGAAATTAAACAATTTCTAAGTAACCGGCCTCGAGACCCAAGCATGAACTGGTTTCAAAGTTCATCAAACTGGGAGCAGGAGCTGGAGAGGACTGGAGCTACTGGCTGGAGGATCAGTGCTGTCAACGATCGCTTTGAAATGTCCACAAGGTATCCGCACCCTTTTATAATATCTAATGAATTTGGTTGCCCAGCTAAGTCACATAAGAAAAATTGAAAGAAGGGGAAAAGTTTCTTACACTACAGAAGCTGGTGTTAGGAAATTGATTTTTATTTTTTTATTTTTTTTAAGCTCATTACTACTTTTAGATTCCTATGGTTTAAAAATAGTGGTTATTTTGACTGGCTAAAGGTGCCATGCTAGGATTGCAGAGCCAGGAAAGCGTAAGAGAGATGGACAGTTGATATCCTGTCTGTGAGAGATTAGTATGATTTGGTGTTGAGAGTCGTTGGTGGGCGCAATGTCACACTTTTTTCTCGTTTGTTTTCTTCTAGCCTTTCCAGGTTTAACGTGGTTCCTCAGAAAGTGCTCGACACTGAGCTGAAAAGAACGTTCGCCCATTTCAACGAGGGTCGCATACCGGTAAGTCCAAATTGCAGCTGCTTTTTAAAGTAAAACCTCAGTCACACCAGAAACCAGAAAAGCCGGTGTGTTCAGGCTGACAGTGAGAGATTTTGGTCTGCCATTGTGGTCCAGTTTAATGTTTAACTTTGCATCTGCAACTTGATCAAACACTCCTTATTAATTGCAAGTCATGTTGTTGCATTTGCATTAAATAATTTCTTCAGATTGTTAAGATCTGTAATAGTAAACACTTGACAATTTAGATTACTTGTGTTTGAACATGAAGCACCATCCATTCATAGCAGAACTGATTGTAGACTTGAGTTCCCAAAGTTGCCATTGTGAAATCACCACAAATCCCATTAAAATGCATGATAATTTGCACTCAATAACCTAGTGTGACCAGGTCAAACACATCTAGATGTTGCCTTGTAAACTTTGTACACTGTTTCGTCTGATATTTGTAATGTGATTTCTTTTGTGTAGCGCTGGTGTTGGAGACATCCACGTGGCAGTGACTTGCTCCGCATGGCCAGCTTCCAGAACAACATCTATCATGAGAAAGATGATATCCGGTCTGTACTAGCTTTAGCCTTCTCGCAAAATACTGAATCAGTAAAAAAACAGAAAAATTGAACAGTAAAATTACATTTAGAAAGGTTTTAAGAATGTATTTTAGGTTAGAACTGTGTGTTTCCTTTCTGTATCCATAGTATCCTAAGAGGCTAGCCATTAAGCAGAAAGTTTTAGTACCCTTGTACAATTTGGCACTTTAATAATACTACCAGTATGCCAAAGAGTAAGTGCCGTGTTGCTAAGTTTAAATGTTTCACCCTTTAGTCTTCTAACATACTTTGGGTTATTGTGGTCAGATTACTCACTCTTGGTTTTATCTGCCTACACAGCTCTCCTTCAGAAAGCTTTTTCCTTGTGCACATGATCTGTAACAAACTTTAGTCAGGCTTTAAGGTGCCAGTTTTTAAGCTGTTTTTTCCTGCACTGTAGCATTTAAGCCCATGACCTTGTAAAGCATAATGAAAAATGTCAGCCATTCAGTTATGGAAAACGAAGATGCAGAAACGTTTGAAACCCACACGTGTGTGCGTATGTAAACGGTGGACTAAATATAGCTTAGTAAGGTTGTCAACATGGCTTGTTCTGTCTGTATTGCACAGAAATTTGGAGCTGATCCTGTTTGGTGGGCAGTCGCAGTGTGTGGTGGTGGACCTCGGGGATGAAATGCCCTCTCCTGCAGATATTCAACTGGCACACACACGACTACGAGCCCTATGCCTTGGAGGTCAGTGCTGGGGAACTAGAGTCGGGATGTTATTTGTGATAACACGGTACAGTTTATTGGTGGATGTGATTATTCCCATTTACAATTGCACTGCAATTATGGAACTAGTCATAACATATTTCCCAGGGTGGCCAGGATGCTTTCTGTGTGGAGTTTGCCTAATGAATCAGACCCATCGCGACCCTGACCTGGATAAAGCTGTGGTAAAAAAAGACAATGAAAGAATGGTGACCGTTGTTTAAACAGTGCATTATGACAAAGGTATAAAAGTGAAGCGCCCTCTGGTGGTTGGTGGCTGGCTGTGGTCAATGTGAAGTCCTGCTTACACTAATGTAAGTAAATAGAGCACAAACTAACGAAATCAAACTAACATAACTAGTCGCAAGCCACTTGGTGTTTCAGCAGTTGTGGTCTGTCAGTCCTATATGTTTCCTTCATGTTATTTTTATATTTAATAGTTTTATTTAGGTATATGTAATTGATTGAACATAATTGTTATATTTATTGTTATTATTTATTATGGTTGATATGTTGATTGACAGCAGTGTTGGCCAGTCTTGAACTGTGTATGCACACTTTACATTCCCTTCATTAAGCAGTGACTCTGGTTTACCGTACTTACTAATTAAGCTTCTAACCAGTCATTACATGCGACTTGTAATTTATTAAGATTGTAGTTACGTACATTTCTCATTACATTATTTATTCCTGGATTGAGGAGGGCCAGGAATGTCCATAAGAAATACAGACATGCATAGAGAAAACACTTTCTCCAGTTAAAACAGATTATTTCTTCTATTTTCTATTATCTAAACATAAACTGTGTTTTGTTTGGTAAGCTTTTGGTTTAATAACAACAGAATGGGTAGAACCCAGTAGTTGGACAGCCATGCTGTCTTGTACCTATTTAGTTACTGGTATTTTCAGTGTCTGTTGGTAGATCACATCCACAATAGCCTACCAAATTCCTCACCCTGCTATGTGATGGAAAATCTTACTCCACATGTTTCTGTTATGATCTTCTGTACAAGTGTTACTCATGTATAATTTATTTATGTTTTTTTATGCAGACATTTCAGCATCTGTATCTGTGCCAGATGACAAGTGGCTTTCCTCTTTAGAGGGAACGCACTGGCTGGATTATACCAGGTACTTGAATCATTATTACACTGTTACTGTTCCGTTGTGACTCATTACAGACAGTAAAAATAAAATAAAATTACATTACTGAGGTAATCAAACAAAATTACCTTCTGTTAATTTATTTCTGTCTGGTGTTTATAAACATAAATCACATAGCAAATTAAGCAGTGGAAAGCTAAACAACTCCTAATAGAACCATTTTCTGTAAACCACCTGTGTAAATGTCACACTTGTAAGTCATGTTTAATCTGCCTGCTAAAATTATGAAAAAAAAACTACTGTATTTAAAAACTAAAACTGTTTTTAGTAATCCTCAAAGTTAAGGGTTAGTCAGTAAAATTTGCTTTAAAAAACTTTCGAAAATTTTGTTGTATATGCCGATTTATTTTCTGAAACTATTTATTATATTTAATAATTTATATTGATTGATTGATTGAGTACTTTATTAATCCCTGAAGGGAAATTGTGGTGTCGCAGCAGCAATAACAATTATTACAAAAAACATCACACAATGACATTACAAAGAGGTAAATAAAAGAATACAAAAATTAAGACAAATGTAATTACAAGTAAGATATAAGAACTAAAAAATATATATAAAGAAAATAAAATATAATAATATAAAAAATAAGAATATAAAAACATCTAACAGGACAAGAACAACGGAAACTAAAAACTAAAAAGGGGGGAGCCTAAAGGTGCAAATAAAACAGTACCATGTGCAAATTGTAAGTTTAATTGTCTTTGTGGGTGTTATAGGTTCTGCGTCCTTCTCTTGCACCAGTGAGAGTTATTATAGCTTGCCACAGCTGTGGGCAGAAATTACTTCCTATAGTGCTCTTTGTTGCACGAAGTTGGCGGAACCTTCCACTAAAGGCACTTTGCTGTTTAATCAGTAGGTTGTGTAACGGGTGTGAGCTATTGTCCATTATGTTGAGCAGCTTGTGCAAAATTCTCTGCTCAATAACCAGCTCTAGGGTCTCAAGAGCAAACCCCAGCACAGAACCAGCCTTCCTGATAAGCTTGTTTAGCTTTTTGGAGTCTTTGGCTCTAATGCTGCTTCCCCAGCAGATGGCTGCATAGAAAATTGCACTTTCGACTACAGACTGGTAAAAAATGTGTAGCATCTTGCTGCATACATTGAAGGACCTGAGCCTCCTTAAAAATTAAAGTCTGCTCTGGCCCTTTCTGTAGACAGCCTCAGTGTTGCACTTTCCAGTCTAGTCTGTCATCAAGATGGACACCAAGGTATTTGTAACTTTCCACCACCTCCACCTCCTCCCCCAGGATGCAGAGGGGTTTCAAAGCAGTCCTGGTCTTCCTGAAGTCTAGGACCATCTCCTTTGTCTTGGCCACATTTAAAAGAAGGTGGTTGTTCCTTGACCATGAGACAAAGCGGTCAACCAGATCCCTGTACTCACTCTCATCTCCACCCCTAATACACCCCACCACTGCTGAGTCATCTGAGAACTTTTGTAGATGACGGGACTCGGAGTTGTACTGGAAATCTTAGGTATACAGGGTAAAGAGAAAAGGTGAGAGAACAGTCCCCTGCGGTGCTCCTATGCTGCTAACCGCCTGATCAGAAACACCTCCATTCAGTCTCACAAACTGCGGTCTGTCTGTCAGGTAGTCAGTAATCCAGGAGGTTGTGAAGGTGTCCACTTGCATTAATTGGAGCTTCTCCATATAGGTGTTATTAAAATGTTTGTGTTAAGGTGCTGTTTGAAAAAAGCGGCAGAAGTAGCCTGTTTACTCAGAAGAGGTCAGCTGACCGTTGTTCTGCAGGGTAAGTCTTGTCAGTTATTTAAAAAAATAGCTTTGCAATAATCTTAGCATTCTGTACAACACATGTAGACAATCAGAAAGTTTCAGCTTCTGGTAATAAATGTAAAAAATAATTAAAAACTTTTTATTAGTAATTCAAGAAGCTTGGGTGGCACAGTGGTCTATTACACTGTGGTTTGCATCTTGGCAGTGCGATTGGCCAGCTGGTCATCTACACAGACATGATTATGGAAAATGTTTGAGGGGGGAGATGGCCGAAGCCCTGTGCAATGGCACCCCATCAAGGGTATTTATGCCCAGTGTTTCTCAGAGGAACCAGACCTGCTGCTTTGACCAGGACAAAGCAGTTGATGAAATTGATAAATAATTTGTTTACAAACGAGTAAGTTCTTCTGATAAATGTAGATTAATGGCATGGTTTACAGTTTTGGTGAACAACATCTGTAGAAGGTTAATCAAAGGCTGTGTCATACCACAACGTTGACCATTAATGACCAAACATTTTATGAGGAGAAAATTGTACTAGTCAAGTCATTGTGTCTGTATCAAGCAGGGAACATGTGTGAGAAAAACACAAACATGTTGTTTTTATTGGTCTGTGCAGAGCCAGATGACCGTGACATGAACTGTGTGGTGTGCAGTCTGGTGCAGGTGATGTGTGATCCACACTGCCGCACAGTGGCAGGATTTCAGAGCCTCGTTCAGAAGGAGTGGGTGATGGCAGGACATCGCTTCCTTAGCCGCGTCAACTACCACAGGGACAGTGATAAAGAAGAGGTAAGCACCCCTACCTGTTAAACACATAAGGCTGCAGTTCTTTTCTTGGCAAGTATGTTGATGTGAATTGGAAACTCCATATTAATGCCCATAGTTTTGGAATGGAAAGACTAACAAGCTGATGTTCAGGTGTCCTGCTCGGATATGTAGATAAATTAAATAATTCATGGACTGCTGTTGATACATGGTGGATGTCCTGTGTTCAGGCTCCAATCTTCCTGCTTTTCCTGGACTGTGTGTGGCAGCTGTGGGCTCAGTTTCCTGCTCGCTTCCAGTTGACTGAATCCTACCTGCTAGCCCTACATGACAGTCTGCACCTGCCCCTGTTCAGCACCTTCTTGTCTAACTGCCAGAGAGAACGCTGTCGTCGCTCACAGGTACACACACACACACACACACACACACACACACACACACACACACACACACACACAAACATAGAGAGATTAGCTCACTGACCTGAACAGACAGGCAGACGGTGCTCATTAATGTTCACATCAACATCATTATTTTTGCCTTGTAGGTGGGGTTGCCAGATTTCAGCTCTGGGAAAAAAACCCAGAAAGGGGGCTTTGATGCTTGCTCTTCTTTGATTATAGTTAAGCCTGGCTTTGTTGTTTAAAATCTTTGTGCACCCACAAATTAGTGAAGTGTCCAGACTGAACCCACTTGTGGAGCTGACTAGTTAGCCAAGTTAGTCTGTTCACTGCTTGCTAACTTTACCTATGTTAAATTTCACATGTTAATTTCCTCTCTGCAGCACTTGTCGCCAAGCTACACCCCAGTGAACGGGCTAAGGGAATTACCCAGAGTTACAGCCGAGGAGCCGGCTGACCCTCCGTACCCGTCCGTGTGGGACTGGGCCCTGCAGTACAGCAGCCAAAGACGTGCTCTCTTCATCCAGCCCGTGTGTCATCCTGTCTCCCCTGGAACTATTCTCAATGGTAACTTCAACACCAGCCTGGACTCTGAGTGGGTAAGATGTGGGAGAGCTTGTGGCTCATGATTATTGGGGAGAACCTGGCTAAACATTCTGGATCACTTGTGTTGTCAGTAAATGTCCTGATTTTCTTGAACTGGTGTAGTAGGACAATATGGTTTTATATGTGTTTTTAAAATCAGGCCAGCTTAAAAAAATAAAGTGTGTTAAATTTAATAACCTCATCTAATTAAAGTCTCAGCCTAAATAGGACACCTCATTTTGTCAGATTTCATAGTTTCTCCTCGTTTTAGTATTTGTTTTTACACTAACCCCATTTCAAACATTATCTCTCTCTCTTCCTCTCTCTCTCTCTCTTTTCTCTTTTTATCAGAGTGAGAGTGCTTCAGGTTCAGTGTTTCTGCTCTCGCGTGGTGTGTTCTCCTGCCCTTCCAACCTGCTGCCATGGAGGACCGGAGGAGGTTTGAGTTCCTTTAAAAAGAGTCACAACAGGGCACCCTCCTGTGAGGGTATACCCACTCTCGAGCGCCTTATCAAGGCTGAACCATCCATCAACTGCCCTTTCGAACCTCACGAGCCTTTGCTTCCCCTGCTCCTGGGGCCCTGCGTGCACATCTGGAGAAACTGCTACCTGAGAGGGGCACTGCACGCACAGGTAATTACACATCACACTGTGACATTTTGCTAATTCTTACAGTAAGGACTTCTTTTTTTCAAGGCTGTGTAACACCTTGAATATTATTGATCCATAAACACAACCTTTGGTTGCAGGCATTGACTTTTGCAGCTTAGCCAGAGTAAAGGTTTTGATGGGCAGCCTGGCCTAAGCATTGTGGCTGTATATACAGTATATATATTTGTTTTATCATAACTTCTATATGATTGAATTTATGAGCTCAGAGGTGTGTATAGTCGATAGTCTCTACTAAACTACAGAAAGACATTTTTGTTTTGGTAAAGTAACTGCACATAGATTAACAAGTGTCTACAAATTGTGTAAGATGGCAGATAAATATGTTAAGCATCTTCTATTAAACTTTTTTTTATTTTTTTTTTTAAGATTGTAATAATTTTAAGGCACACTCTTATGTTTGTTTTATGAGACATGCTGTGTACAGTACAGTTTTAGCATTTTATTTCCAGCATACATTATGATGAGAACCGTTTTTCTTATTTAGGCTTTTACATATCCAATGTCGTCTAACCCTCGGCACCCGGTGGAGCAGCTGTCCTGGGAGGTGGAGGGTCTTCGAGAGCGTCTGGCGCAGGCCTCCACAGGCCGCGTTCAGAACCGCAAGAGACAGGAAAACCGCCGGCTTGACTCTAACCTCAACCAGAATGCGAATAATGGCACATTTCTCTTTAAATCCTCCTCCTCTTCATCATCCTCATCTTCATCCTCCACTTCTTCCTCCTCTTCATCCAGGAGCTCTCAGCAAGAGAGTCCGAGCCGTGTTTTAGGACGCTCCAAGTACAGCGAGGGTGGCAGACACACGTTTCTCTTTGGCCACTATGCATCTAATTCCAGTGCCAAACTGCCCAAGAGTAGCGGCTCACTGGGTAACAAACCACGTTAATGTCTTAAGCACTCAGACTCTTTAATTCCAATTTAGCACAGACCAGGACCAACAATATTATAGCAATATTATTTTATACTGTCTTACTAAATACACAGCACTTTCACATCAATAAGGTACTGCATTACAAAGAAAAAAGCACAATGATTATTATAATAATTTAGGTAAATATTTGGTTACTTGCCTGTACAGTATTCTGGTATATAGTATACTGCACAGGTAGAATATAGTATACTGTATATAGCAGGGATGATCAGTATGGCAGAGGTGTCGTATCTAAATACCTGAAAACATTTCAGTATAAGAAAATGCATCAGGGTATTCATTACTCCTATTATTTCAAATTTCACATTGTCTTACAAAAAAGTGGTACAAACAAAAATGGTACGAAAAAAGTCAGTTTTACATTAAAAATTATTCTCTGTTTGGACCAAACTTATCAAACATCAAATCTTGATGGATCTTTGTTTAAAAATGGCTGCTTATTTCAGCAACAACAGCAACCAGTCTTTTCTTTATGTCCACCAGATGGAGACAATGATTGAGACTCTTGTCTATTGGGACTTAACCTGAATATTTTCACTGTGTGTGTGGGGAGGGTTATTCTGCACACAGAGGCTCAATGCTGTTTGTATATCCTGCGTTTATTAATGACGCCCAGTATTACAAAAATTTATTACTAAAAAGAGTAAATAAACATTCGTCTTTCTTTATTATTTATAACTTTTAACATTTTTTTGATTATATAAATAGTATTATCTTATTGTTAGTGTAATTTGTATAGTTGTGGTAAGAAGCAATAGTTGTGTGATAAGTGCGCTGTGTTCAGATGCGTATGGATTGAAAATTGTGGACTGTAAACTAATATTCATGCTTATAATTAATTTCTCTAATTGTTTTTTTTAAATATATATTTCTATTGTCTGTATGTTCATGTCACTGGTACTTTTTAATACCGACAGTACTGCACAAAGCGTTGTTGGCTCTTTCAGCAGAGTGTGTCCTGTTCTGTTTATGTAAATATTAATAAATGGTCACATTTTTCTGAAAACAGTGATGTATTCCAACGTTCTAAACCTGGAAGTCATGCTGAATGCTGCCACTGCTTTACTGCAAGCAGAAAAAGGTTATTTGTACATTTGTCTGTTATAACTTATCATTATCACATTTTACATTTAAAAACAGTTTATGTTCATAATACAAGATGGATTTTTGTACAGAATTTAACCCCAGGCATGTCATTGTTGGAATAAATTTAACAACACCAGATTTTGTGTTCACATTGCTTTATGAAAATAACATTTTGAGTATTCATTTGGAATACAATTTGGTCATATTTAAGCAATATATATATATTTATTTATTTATTTTTGCGTTCATGCTGCTTTGAAAAACTAGGGGTTTCTAGGAAATTTAAAAGATTAGGGGGCTGGGACATATTTAGAGAAAATTATATCAAAAAGAGTCAAATAAAGTAGGAAGGTTAAAGGTTTTGCCAAGCTTCTTTTTCTAGTCTTTAGATTATTAAGACCACTTTGCTCCTGGGAACACCTAAAGCCCTTTATTACTATATATATATATATATATATATATATATATATATATATATATATATATATATATATATATATTACTTTATATCCGTCTATGTCCTGATCTATGCTTTGCCACAATTTAATCACATTATATCCAGAGACACTTCTTTGGATTTAATAGCTTGGTTTCTGCCCCTTATGAACCTTATTTCAAGGATGATACATGCAAACAGGAAGCAAATTATCTAAATACCTTTGAGAGAAAGGGGTTTTAGTTTTTACTTTTTGTGTTGTACCTGTAGAAGAGAAGGTATTTGTTACAGCATGGTACTTCCTTTAGTGGAGATTATTGCAGGTACTTTACATTGCTCATCTGTTCCCTGCATTGTTTTATATGAAGTGTCCTTGTAACGTGAGATTACGTACGTTCATTCTGTCAGCCTCAGCTGTACAGTGGTGCTAAGGCTCCTGAGCCTGCTGTATCAGGCCAAGCATTGCTGTCGTTATCAGGTGCCCAAAGGTCTGCTAACGCAAACATAACTTCCGCTGAAGGAAATGCCAGAGTGGTCACTCCTTCTAATTGATTTTCTTCAGCTAAACCCAGCCAATGACTTATTCCCACACTGAGGGCTTTGCATGTTTGTTCGGCACTACAGGAAGTAGAACTCATTTCCCTCTTTCGCCTTTTATTCTCTGATTTGTATCGATGTACAGTGACGGTTGTAGAGAAATAAATCTTTACAAGCCTATTGTGCATGGATTCAGTCAATCAATTCTTACCTATTAAAAGTGACACAAGAGGACTGTTCATTTCTGTGAAATTTTATATTCTTATGAAAATAAATATTTACACCAATCAGTTTACAAGAAGCAAAACAAACATTCAAAATATTTTATGACTAAACAAGTGCAAATTACTCAATGCAATTATCCACAGCAGTGAATTCAAAAATACTTACATCAACAAAATAATACATACTAAAAACATAAAAGCAGCTGAAATATAGAATAATGTAAATTGAATGTTTTATAATCAGGCAACAAACACCATATACAAATATAACTTTAATATGTATATCTTTTAAGATGCTTATTTTCTTATATAAAACACATTATTAGGTAGTTTCAACAGAAGGAAAAGAACTGAAGGGCGATCAGTTCTTTCAGTTATTCGGATAGGAGAAGTTTCTCCAGGTTTTTTTTTTTCTTTTTCTTTATTCTTATGATTACACTCTTACATCTGAACAGCAGTGAATTTAATGAGTTTCTAGTAGCGTTTTTACCCTAGAAAGATTTAGTGGTTTTAATAAATGTAAAATCATGGTATGGCATACAGTAATATTTATGTAGTTAGCATACTAGAACATCAGACATTTGAGCACTGATGACAACTGCTGTATAATTTACACTGATTAGCCAAAACATTACGACCATCTTTCTAATATTCTGTCAAACAGCGCTAACCTGCTGAGATCTAGACTCTACAGGACTTCTGAAGGTGTCCTGTGGTTGGTATCTGGTACCATCAAGGCTACATGATCTAGGAGAAAACAGGATTCATGCTTACAGGTTCATCTGCTAACAGGTTCATCTGGTCAGGTGGCATTTCTTAATTGCTCTAATGTCCAGGTCAGACTTCTATGCGCCCACTGCCGACACTTCCAACAGGCACAGGGATTAGCATGAGCTCTCTAAGGCCAATGAGCACTGTGACAACACAGCCCTGTTCACAGAACGTTTTATCTGAGGCAGAAATTCTTGTCTCTAAAGAGATTTAGATAGTCTTACTAGGACAGGTAGCAGCACTGTGTGAAATGCAGCTAGTAAACCACTTGTTTGTGAGGTAAACAAAACTGCTAGTCATATCCATGGATGTAAACTTATAGGAAAAATACCACAATGACGTGTCAATTTGAACTCAAACTGCCTTAAATTGCAAGTCAGTTTTTACAACTTTAATTTTGAAGGTTTTGTTTGTTTACTTCGGTTAAAGTCGTTGTCTTTTTACCAGGTGGGTTTTATTTGTGGGTGTGGCCTTGCTGTTAATAACCAACTTTAGCAAAGACTTTTCCCAGACAGTCTTGTTGGGCTAAAAGGTTAAGAGGCAGGTTATGGTCTCTGCCCAAAACAGAACTAAGTAAGTAGTGGACACACAAGACAATTGTCTAGCTATTTGCTTAATGCCGCATATCAATTTTTGATACTGGTTGAACTATCATCGTTCCCATTAAAATAACATTATATCAGGAATGACCATAATCAGCAAACTTTTCCTATGTCTGTACAATAGCCTAGAAATAGCATAAACAAATACATTAGCAAGGTAAAATTGCACTCTTGCTCTTTCTTGCGAATTATTCAGATGGCTCAGATATTGACTTCTTATGTAATGTCAGCTAGGTTTTACAAACTTAGTCAAAAGTTTATATACTTGTAAGAGACATGTATTTCATGGTGATCCTCTAATTTAAGTCCTTTTATAATGTTACTGTGAGTATTTTAAAAATAAAATATAGCAAAAATATTTATATTTAAATGATTCATTTAATGATGTAAATAAAGTTTTATTTTGTGATGCCCTCCTAATTCCTTGTTGGTGATAATGATTGGCTAAGCTGATGACTTCTCTGTGTCCATATCTAGAGAACAAGTTTCATTGTACTTATTAAAAAGACCATGAATCAGTGGTGTCTTGACCAGAACCTTAAACCTAAAGTTGACCGCAGTTAAAATAGTAATTTGTGGCTACATTGCCAACTGAACCATTAGAAAGGACATTTTTTGGATACAAATCTTTCAATCTCAAGTTGTCCATGTGTATTTCAAAAGGAGATGCAAACTATACTTTGACCTCAGCTTGAGGTAGCTATGAGTTGGTTAGCCACTTTGCTCTTTACTTACTAGCTTTACATTAGTTTTTATTCTTTAGGATCCAGTACCATTTCTAGACAGATGCTGCATTTGCAGACCAGTTTACACAATCCTTTAATCCCACTGGTTTTCCTCCTCCTCAACCAGCCGTTGTTTCTGGCTTCCAAATGGTGAGTAGTGGCTTATGACTGGGTAAGCAGGCACGGGCACTGAGCCACTGAGGTGGTGAAGGGACTTGCAGACAGGGCAGGGGTACTCAGCTAGACCCTCAATGTCCTCAAAAGCCAGGTTGACTATCTGAAAGGTGCAGGGTTCACAGTACTGGTGACCGCAGGACAGGCGTCTGAGATGGGAAGCGTATGAGATGCAGCATTGGCAGTGATGTACAGGGTCAGAACCCACAGACAGGCTGCCCGTCAGTGAACTACTCTCCATACTTGCTGCTCGACTGGAGCCCAGCTTTCTGGAAGATCTAAAAAAAAAAATAGAAACAAATATAGATTTTTATTCTACAAGACTGTTAAAATCAGGCCTGGATGTGTCCAATTAATAATTTAATTTAATGAACTGATTGATTATCTAGGAGAAAATTACTTTTTTGCTCACTCCTCCACAAAGTTAAACTGATTCAACTTTGTGAACCTGGATTATTGAGCATGCATCAAGAGATTTTTTCCTCACTTGTTTTACGGTGGATTTGGGTTTTTTTAAAATTATTGGCCTTTCTGTTAGAAACACACCCAATTGGCACTCATCGAAGGGGTACAGTTACTTTTTCATGCACTGTGTTTTCATCATTCTTTAGTCTTTTATCTGTGGAAGTTTTCTGATCGCAGGATGCTTTATAGTTTTATTTGGCGAACTAATATCTTCTCAGCATTCAAATTAAAATGGTTAAAAATCCCAACAGCACTGCTGCACCTGCTGACAATATGCACAACCTGGGTCAAAAGTGTTTTTGATTATCACAAATCCTTATTTCAGTTTTATATTTTTTGCTTTTTTAATAAAAATCATTTTTGTATCTCTACCCTTCTAATGCACAACATGGGTCAAAAATTACCCTTATGTATTTACTATGGAATTTGACAGAAACTACTGACATTTGTAAGTGTTTGTAGTCAAAAACATATTTACTGATCTTTTGAAAGACAACCAAAGATTAGGCTCTTGAATCTTGAATATGTCCAATACTATTTGCTTGCTAGCTGTTTACATATTCTAGTATAGATAGCTTTTATTAGCTAAGACAGCAAATACATGAATAACTGACAAATGTGCATATGAAAATATTCTTGAATGGATGAATATGGGTCATTTTTGACCCATGTTGTGCATTAGAAGGGGTTTGCTTAGCTTGTGCATCAAAGGGTTAATTGATTATGATAGCCAGGATAGGCATTGCTGTCTGTGGTGTTACCACCTCTCTCACAAACACCAAAAATTGTCTGTCTTGTTACTGTCTGTCTGTCTGTCTACTGACTGCAAGACGTTTCAGAAAATAGTCTTCAGTTTCTGCCCAAATCCTAAAAATATGCCACTAGGTGGGTTGGCAAAAATTGCCCTAAGTGTGTCAGGGAGTGTGTGATTTCCTGAGATGGATTCGTGACATCACCATGAACATAATCTGAATAAAGTATAAAATAAAGATGAACGAATAAATAATTTAATTACAATACATCATTAACAATAAAACACCTGAACCAACACCAAACACCATCTTGTTCAATGTCATAGCCAGTGTGTCCATGTAAAAAAAGAATGACCCATTTTACAACCACTGTGTGTATAATTCTTGATACAGGGATTTAATTGAGTCAAACTCTGACATTCAAACATTCCTGTGATTGAGTGCTGCCCTGTGGTGCCCTGTGGTGCCGAACACAACGCGACTCTGACCAGGTTTGGGCGGTAAAAATGATGATGTAAAGGTAAAGATGAATGAATTAATAAATTCGAGGTCAAACTCTGCTTAATGTATTCTGTAGATTGTAATTTTATAAATCTGTGTAAAATCAGGTTACTGTCTGGATTTATTGTAAATCAGTTTCTTTATACGGTGAGGTTTTGTTAGAGCAGTTATAACAATAGAAACGAATTATTTGGCCAAAAAGACAAAAGATACCTTAGAAATATCTAAAATGTGTCATTAACAAACATGTCCTCGTATTGAAATGACTGCGTGTAGGTAAAAATGGTACCTCCAGTACAGATGTGGTTGCTCACCTCTGAGACGATGTCGGAGTGCCTTTAAAACAATCGAAACCTAGTGCGGAGAGAATTCTCCAAAACATGGCCATGCCGCTTTCTTTCATCCCTGCAAAAGCCCCCAGTCATGTTCATGTTCTGTTTTATATCCAGACATGTTTATCTTCAGCTCATCCACTGAGGAGCAACGAGGATCTAAAAGCAGTTCACGCATTCACACTTAGAGAGAGAGAGAGAGAGAGAGAGAGAGAGAGAGAGTGTTTGTGTGTGTGTGTGTGTGTGTGTAAGAGAGAGAGAGAGAGAGAGAGAGTGTGTGTGTGTGTGTGTGTGTGTGTAAGAGAGAGAGAGAGAGAGAGAGAGTGTGTGTGTGTGTGTGTGTGTGTGTGTGTGTAAGAGAGAGAGAGAGAGAGAGAGCGTGTGTGTGTGAGCGTGTGTAAGAGAGATAGAGAGAGAGAGAGTGGGAGGCTAATTCACCTACAAAAATACAAATCTACTCAAATATTTTATTAAATATAATTTCCTTTTTAAATATACTATGTGAGGCTGATCGAAAGCACATCAAGCCTACATTGTGATTCTGTGGATTGTTTCATTCAAAGATGCCATAACGCTATGTTAATGTGCTGTAGTCATGGCGACCTGATAAAACCGCTGGTTCTTTATTATTTAGAAGTTGAACATTTCAATTCCTTTTCTAAATACTGCCATGTGAATGCTGTCCCAGAAAATACATACACTAGAATCCTGTTTAAATTGGTACCACCTAAAAAAGTGTTTAGTTTAGTCAGTCTTGTGACTCTATATTGGTGTAAAGATGGCAGTCTGGTGACTAAAACCTGTCAGACGAGTGAACCTCAGGAACATACTGGAATATTTCACAACCTACTGCTGCAACAACTGCCAATGTTCACCCAATATGGTCACATCCTCTAGCCTAAATTAGACAGTTCCTGTTCATTTCAGCATTACACTCTGCAGAACAATTTCTTTCTTTATATGCATTTTCTTATAATTATTATTATAATATATTTTATAATAATATAATTATAATTATTTTCCTTATAATTTGCAATTTCCTATTATAAATGCTCTGCTGCTTGCAACACTTCCATGCTGGCCGAGGATGGCTGCAGACTAGCAGTGTGACATCAACGAGTACTTCTTTACACCAGCCAGCAGTGTATTCCCATAATTAACCATACAGTGTACTTAGAGTTGTGCTCTGCTCTCAGTGTTTCATTATTACTCAAGCTGGCCAGACAGCAGGAGTCGTTGTCGAGGGCACTGAGGGTGGAGAAACCCTATCCGACCTTTCTTCCCTTATATACGGCCAACAGCACTTAGTGAGGGTTGAACTTATGAGGCAGAACCAATGCTGACCCTTTTGGGATCGTAAGCAGCATGCTACTTTCAGCCCTCTGAATATTAAGTATGCATATTAAGTATGCATTTTGACAAACTTTTCATTTTGGTTAGGGTCGTGGTAGATCCTGCGCCACCTTGACACACTGTGTGCCAAGCAGAAATACATCTAGCACTGGGTGCCAATACCAAAATAAGTTTGAGATGAATAATGTAATGTGTGCGAAGATGCCTCCACATCCAGACTTAAAATAAACCTAATCACGATGGGAGCTGAGAACAAAAATAGATCCTGACGTGAGAAATCATATTCATGCTTTCTCCATCTAGTGGAAGAGAAAGTAAAAAAAAAAAGCTTGTTAAATACGAAGCATCCAGTCTGTGTCTGTGTCTGAGTTTTATACATATTAAAAAGTAAACGACTACACTTGCACGACTTGCACTAATATGTAGGTCTACATATGATTAAAGTCATAATTCTGTACACACTTGTAAGAGATGCAATGTGTCATTTTATTTACTCCTGTACCTGTTTCATTTCTGTTACTAAATAAGTAAGACATATCCTTTGTTCAAAATAAAATTCTGAATTTGAGTTTTCATTATATTGAGCTTGTGAATATAACAAGTTATATTATATAGTCTGTAATCATTTTACGTTTACAGCATTTAACAGACGCTTTATCCAAAGTGACTTACAGTACTGTGATAGTATACAGTCTAAGCAATTGAGGGTTAAGGGCCTAGCTCAAGCGCCCAACAGCAACCTGGCAGTGGTAAGGTTTGAACCAGCAACCTTCTGATTACTGGACCAGCACCTTAACCACTAGGCTACAGCTGCACAAAACACACACATACATACATCAAATTTCCTAGACTGTGAGGAAACTTGTCCAGATGGTCAGATATAATCCTAGAACCACCAGAAACAAACAGGTTATGACGCTGGAACACAGTTCCATACTGTCCCCAGTCAAACAAACTTTACATAGAGGTCACCTGCAAAAAGAAGCTCTATAATTAAGTCACAAAAATAAACGGTTGAATTACAATTCCATCGAATTAAATTCTCTAATCACTGTGTGATTAGTTGTCACACAACAAACTCATGCACCACTTAAAAAGTACCATTTAAAACTGAATTTAACTTTTGTAAAAAGACACCTGAAAACTGCTAGAGAAATGTGGAACATCTGGTGACAAAATGTTGCGAAAATACTTAAAACAGAATCCTGTTTCTCAAGTTTTGCAACCAGTATTGCTCTACAATTTGTTTACCATCCAATTCTACACTAGTATAGTAAGCATGGTCATTTTTGACCTCTGCAAGCTCTGATCATGCAAAGTATTAAACAGCCTGTATATTCTGCTCCCTAAATGTTCCTGAACATAACTTGTTTATTTGCATTAATAATTTTTTATTTGTATTTGTTGAGAAAGCATTTTTCAACAGTATATTGGTGAATCAAGGATAGTGCCATATTTCTGAGTGTTGCCTCCACAATCCAGACTTTGCTGTGCTGTTTATAAGAATTTCATGGCAACGCAAAACTTGATCTAGCTTGATCTGAGCACGATGATCCAAACGATGTTGTCAACCTGTAATGAGCTGTAATTCAAGTGCAAAAATTTTAAATAACCCTTTTGAAGCAATATTAGCCACATAGCATAACTCCAAAATGCAGTAAGGATATGAGATCACTGATGAACACTGCTGACGTGCAGTGAGTGTTTGATATCGTAGCACCTGTAACAGCAGGTAAGATGAAGTTAATAGTTTGTTGGTAACACTGCTGCCACACCTACTAACTGTGTATTTACTGTATGTAAACGTAGAGGATAGGTACTTGCCTTGTTGATTTAGTTAATATTACCATCTAGTGTTTATCAGGGGAATTGCAACTTGGGTTTAATTTACACTTCCGGTAACTGTGAAGATTTGTGCAGGTTCTTTCTCCCTGTCTCTGCTTCGAGCATTCAAGTTTTCCCCTAACATACAAAACATACCAGTAAGTGGATTGTTTCCTTGATTAGTTCTCATTCCAGCATGTGTTTCTTGCGCCAGGTGTTTACTATTCTGTGCAACCTCTCTTTACCAATATGTCTTCTCATATAGCATTTTCTAAGGTTGGATAAAACAAAACAAGTATATTTGAGACTATTCCTCTTTACAGAGTCTTTCTAGATCGTCCGGGGTCCTAAGTCTTCTCTTGTGCAGTTATCTTTTGCTCACCCCACATGTTTTCTATGGGGTTTAGTTTAGGAGACTGATGTGGCCAGGGCAGAACCTTGATTTTCTGTTTAGTAAACAATGTATGGGGTTAACTAGTACACTTGTAACCAGTGGTGACTCATTTTTAGTTTCTAGCCAGCTGAGGCCACATTGCAACAGTAGTGAAGAATTCCTTTGAGTGTCTCTCCCATCAGACCCAGCCAATCATGTCTGCATAGGCACCTGACCTGTCAAGAACACAGATGAGATTCGAATTCAGATCTCGGTGGGGGTGGGGGTGTTTTTCCAATAAAAAATTTACATTGTCTTTTTTAATTCACAGATTATGTCGGCTTCATTTGTGCAAACCAAATGATTCTTATTTTAGTAATAATTAGGTATATTTATATTTTTATAACATTAGTTTTGATGTATATATACAGTGTAAATGTTGTTAAGCCTGCAAACTGACATCGACTGGCCTGCCTGTTGGTACAGCAGTGACATGCATAAAGCCTTATTTAAAACCTGGTCACATCATCACCTTCCAGCCTGTTGCTAAGCACTGCATTAGAACAGCAGCAGCAGCAGTTCATATCAAAACAGCAGGGCAGAAATGAGCAATGTTCAGTACAGGTTTTACCTGCTGTACCTGTCTGTCACTGCCTGACTATGTAAAGAAAGCAGTCCGTGTATCTTTTATGAACAAAAGGGAGCTTGCCATTGTTTTACTGCATCAGAAGCAGACGATAGCTATGTGATATACAGTATATTTAATGTTGTAGAGGAGATACATAATCATACTCAATTATTGTTTTTTCGCATTAGTCAAAGTCATTAGAATGAACACGCTAAAAATATGAAAAAATAATTTAAGTTGATAGTGTAGCTGCGATCAAATGAGATCAAAAGAGCTGCTTCTGGTGCTTACACCAATTATTATGCAAATAATTATATAATTATAATAAATCGTAAATATAATAATTGTATACTGAATGTATTTGCAACTCACACACATACACACACAAAACAAACCAAATAAAAATATAACCAATGAAATAACTAACTAATAAAATATCACACATTATTTGATCACTTCCCTTGCTTTCCTGGACCAGTGTGTTTGGAGGGGACACTTGCTGACCAATTCTTTTGGATTCCTCTTCTGTTATAAAGGTTGTTTGGATCTGCAGACTTATCAAAGTTACATTACTGAAGTCACTGTAAAATCCAGAAGAGGAACTAACCAAGCACTAACCCATACTCAAGTTAATTGTGACGTTAAAAAGTAAGTACATTACATTTTATCTTTCCCTAAATATTAGACTATATATATATATATATATATATATATATATATATATATATATATATATATATATATATGTATATATAAAATTATAGTATGACTAGGGTTGACATATGCAATACCACTAAATAAATACTGTGCCAGCATTGAGCTTTTTCAGATAACCATACTTCCCACAAATGACCACACTAAAACCATGGAGGTATTATGGTGTAACATAAACTAAACTAAACCGGGTTACCACAAAATGTCACAGTAAATTTATGTTAGTATTTTGGTTAAATATTTAGTAACCGTATTAAAAGGATTTTCAAAGGATTGGACTAGTAATCGAAAGGTCGCTGGTTCAAGCCCCACCACTTCCAGGTTGCCACTGTTGGGCCCTTGAGCAAGGCCCTTAACCTTCAATTGCTTAGACAATACACTGTCAAAGAACTGTAAGTCGTTTGGATAAAAGCGTCTGCTTAATGCCTACCATGTAAATGGTATATCTCCAGGTGCTGCTTGGCATCCCCCCTATTTGGTGTGAGAATGGTACAGTCCGAGGCCGGGAGGAGAGGATGGAATAGCGGAGGGCGGGGGGAAACGCGCTGTAGTAGGGGAGCGCTTTTCTCCTGTTACACGGGAAACCGAACACACCGGACATTTTTCACATCATCACCAAATTCCCCCCAAAAAGGCTTCAGTTTCCCCTGTACATCGATCACAACGGAAAATTATTACATACTACTACGGTAATTCAGCAATTAAGGTAAGTCCAATTATGCTAATTATTGTGTAAATGGTTTGTATTCAGGTAGCTGTAATAATCTGTTCAATCCTAAAAAGCGGTCGTCTAGAATTAAGATCAGATATTAATATAGACTTAAATATATAAATGTGAATCTAATAGGCTATAATAGTGTACAATCTGACGTGGTCGTTTGTATCACGTATTTATTATGGGAGAAGAATCATTCTTAGTAAAATGACTCTGAAATAAGGATGATGAGATGATGATGTTCATAGAAATAAATTCGAACCAGGTATCATTGTTCATGCCATTATAATTATTTGCATTATGCACTTTGATTTATTATTTGTGTTTGTAATAAAATAAATTAGTGTCAGTAATGAAACCGGCTGTTTTATAAGCATTAAATGAGAGCAGCTTGAGCCTCGCCCATTCACCTTCATATTCGGAGGTTGTATTAGTAAAATGTCTGACTTAAACCAAACAGACGGGAATTTGTGCGTTATAAGACTCCACAAGGCTGTTATAACGCTATAACAGATACCAGCTTTATTATGCACTAAAACGGGTGTGTAAATGGCTTTTTTTGTGCTGGGCATCGTGACGCGAGCAATGACCTTGCAGCAGCAGCAGCAGTAGAGATGGATGGCAGGCCAGGATGGAGATTCTCCATGGATGGTGGAAAAAAAGCTAGGGCTGGAAAAATGTGTATGTGGAATTATTTCCGACCGGTTTTTATCAAAGTACATTAGGCTCAGATATATGATCAGATACAGTAATAATATATAGTGACGATTGGTCGTTTGATTGGATGATGAGTAATGCTCCAATGGCGTTGCCTCCTGCTAAATAAATGCCTGCAGCCTGCTGGATGGTGAATAAGAGGTAAAGGTAACATCAAGGTAAAGGCCACATCAAGAAATGAGGGTGCATTGTCAATTTTAAACACAATAATGATCAAAATTAAAACCAAGCTGATGTCTAAATGGATTTAATAATACATCCTTAAATATTCAGAAGTGCCATTTGTATATTTTAGAATAAGATGATTGATCCATGTTGTGCTGTTAAATGTCGTATGCTTCACAGCATGAAGTACAACAGTTAAGACATATTAAAGATAATCTGATATCTTACATACCTCACAACAGGCTTGATGGTGGGTAATATTCACAGCTTACAGGGGGCAAAAGATTGTATTGTCCACATGACAGAACAGAATGAGGGCAGTCCTGTGAATCAACCATTGTTTTAAACAAGTACCATACACTATCAAACTACAATACAGCGGCAGTATTATGGTATAACATGGCTTCCTGACATTTTTATCAGCTGGACCACAAGGCTGTTTTTTTTTTTTGGCTGATCAATTGCACAAGGGTTGTAGGTACAGAGTTTATTTCTTTTTTTTCTCACTGTAATTGTTGTTCCTGCTGCTTTCAGGTTACCCTGCAACTCACAGGGCACTGTGAAAACTTTGTCTGGTTTACCTGTCTGAGGACAATTACCTGTGGTTTTATTACTTTTCCACTTGCAGATTATCGAACCAATTGTATCGGCCAAGTGTTTGCTATGACTCTGTATCTTTTTATTCAAGTAATAATAAGTAATAAAACAACATACGTTTAATATGTAGTGTAGTATATTTTTGTGGACATTTTTTTGAACAGACTGATTTAACTATAATGAGAATATATAACTAAAATCAGAATTAGATATCTTTTTAAGAATGTAGCAATCCAATATTGAACTGGCGCCAGGACTGAGCAACCAAAAAACAAAAATCTTTTTCAAATACATTTAATCTGTATTGGTTTGAATTCAACATTTTCGATTCTGATTCACTGATGTACTCTTTATCATGCTTTATTATGCATATTATGTTGACCAATATGTAGAAAACACATTTCCCAAATAAAGGCTCCCATGAGCACCAGAAAAATATTTTTGTTTTTTTGGTTGCTCAGTCCTGGCGCCAGTTGAATCCCAGATCACATGCAATATGCTTATTTTTAGCTTACAGCCTAGATCCCATTTAAATTAGGCAATTAGAAGAAACTGGAGTCCTAAAGCCAACATTGATTTCCCAGATGTGAGTAAAGAATCACATTACATGTGCCGTTACTAAAAACTAGTTCCAAACATTGATCTAATGGGCTCTTGGTGAACAGAGCTTCACCTCGTAGCTGTACATCATGAGTTTATCAGTCTGGCTTGGCTTTTCTGGTTTATAGGATCTCTGTTGAGAGTTTGTATTAATTTGTGCTCTAGTTTTAATTGTAGTTGTAACGTTGCCGAGTGCTTGTTATGCACTTACTCTAGGTTGCAGTGCTCTCTGCTGTATAACCTTGAGAGGAACCACCAGGGGAACCATAAGCAGGCTGTGAAGGGCCATGGAAAGCAGCTTTAGGTTCCTTCCAGACAGAAAGTGCTTTTCTGGATTTATGACTTTTCCCTGCTTGGGTCTGAAGGTTACTTGATGTGTTTCCAGCTGGCCATTATTTAAAGCTATTTCTGGACTGACCAAGTCATACTTGTACATTGGCTCATGCCTGAAACAGGGATGCTAACAAATAGTAGATGCATAAAAACAAGATATGTGTAACAGAAATTGAAGGCAACCAGATTAGATGGGATACATTTTATGAATCAGTAATGCTAGCCTATAAACCATTATAAATTATTACCAATTAGCCTGTACCTGGTACAGTTATTCCTCTTTATTCCTCTGTAAATTAATGCAATAGCCAACGCTTTTATATATAAATCATAAGCTAACATGGCTATTTAGTGCAGAAGTGCTGATCTACAGCCGCAATTAATTCTTCTAAATGCACCACAGAGTCTTACCCTGTCCACATGCTGTTTCACTTGCTGTGGGACTCTCAGCAGGGACCATTTCTGACAGACAACAGCATCCAACGTCCACCACTTAAATCATGATCTGCTGCAGCTGCATTATTGTGAAAAGCATGTGGACCCCTCACTATGAGCTAGTTGGAAATCTTAATCCAAAACAGTGGCCATTAATATGCTGTAGGCTTTGGTGTGTTCAGCTGCACGGTGCTGACTTTGTTCAGTTGCTGTGTGTTAAGATGTGGTGTATTTCACTGTGCTTTGTTTAGCTGCAGTGAGTGTTTAGTTGGACTGTTTGAGCTGTGGTGTGTTCAGCTGTTGTTTGTTTAGCTGGTCTTTGTTCATTTGCAGTGTGTTTACCTGTGCTGTGTTGAGCTGTGGCATGTTTGGATGGGCTGTGTTTAGCTGTGCTGAGTTGAGCTGGATTTTTTGAATGGTCTTTGTTCAGCTGTGCTCTGTTTAGCTGTGGCATGTTTGGATGGGCTGTGTTCAGCTGTGCTGTGTTTAGCTGTTCTATGCTGAGCTGTGGCATGTTTGGAATGGCTATCTTTAACTTGTCTGTTTTTACCTGTGCTGTGTTGAGCTTTGGAATGTTTGAATGGGCTTTGTTCAGCTGTGCTGTGTTGAGCTGTGGCATGTTTGGATGGGCTGTGTTCAGCTGTGCTGTGTTTAGCTGGATTTTTTGAATGGGCTTTGTTCAGCTATGCTGTGCTGAGCTGTGGCATGTTTGAATGTGCTGAGTTCAGCTGTGCTGAGCTGTGGCATGTTTGGATGGGCTGTGTTCAGTTGTACTATGCTTAGCCTGTTTTTTGCTGTGCTGATTTTGAATGCACTGTGTTTAGCTGTGCTGACCTGTGGTGTATTCAGATAGGCTGTTTTCAGCTGCGCTGACTGTGACTGTGTCCATGGTGACAGTGCACATGGAGAGATTTTTTACAGCAGCCAACACCAGTCATGTTGATGTATCTGCTTGATGACTGCAGCTCAGATTCTGCCTTTAAAACATTCATCAGTTCTCCCCCTCCTCCACTATTTCATCATACCAGCCTCACTTTCACCCCTGTTAATGCAGCGCTATTTATTTATGGCCTTTGTGAAATATAGATCTAAATTCAGCTATATCGTCTTTAGTTAAGGTTCTCTAACTATTTGGATAAAAGAAACAATTCTGTTGGAAACAGTTTTAAATCACAAATACTCTTGGATAGCTAAATTTGCTTATATAAAGTGCTATATTAGTCCTTATAGTGCAGAAATCACATTTCTTTATTTATAGTAAGAACTTACAGATTGTTTTTACCTTTACCGAGCTGACATGTTAGGTAAGCAGATGTGTTGGTCAGAATGTATAGTGTTTACTAACTAGTGTACTAATGACAGTATTAATACTGCACTAAATTAGCTTAATGTTTAGTTATGTTGTGTGTTGTTTGAGCCTGAATGGTTGATGTTATTGTTTAGTAGATGAAAAGGGAAATTTGGATTTTACCAGCTAGTATATTTTGAATATTGATAAAGCACATTTCTAAGAAATAACATGGTAAACTAACCATTCATATTGTTAGGGCCTAATTGTATAGTGTGTGTCATTGTTTCAGTGGCAACAGCTAATTTCCTCACTTAAATTAAAGTCCTGCACCCTGACATGCTAATTTACAAATTTACAATTTACCATTTACAAATTCCTTAATGCCTTTACTGGCATTTATTAATTGCTAGCAGCAGATGGGTTTTGGGGTTTTACTTGTGGAAACACACAATAGTAACTTATAGAGATGGACCGATCGGGGTTTTTGGCACCGATTCCGATCTCCGATCTCCTTTCAGGGACATCGGCCGATAGCCGATTCTGATCGGGGGGGGGGGGGGGGGGGGGGGGATTAGCAGTAAATAAACTTAAAAAGAGCCTCACAGTAAAGATAAACCGGAGCAGCGTGCACGCGCGCGCGTGTGTGTGTGTGTGTGTGTGTGTGTGTGTGTGTGTGTTTGTGCCTTTAGAAGAGACGCTTTGTTCACAGTATCGCTAGAAGTGATTAATTGATTCATGAGTTGATTCGTTTTTATGTGAAGCGTAAGTTTCTCTTCTCAGTTATCTCTCCGTGTTTACTGTTATTAATTAAATGTCGTGGTTTTAAATAAACACCAGCTACTACAGAACATTTTGTGTGACTCTCTTACATTAAAAAGCTTCATTAAAAAGCTTAATTAAACTGCTATTACCACAGATCTGTAACCGAGTCAGACTCGTTCCGTCTAAGGAGCTAAAAGTTTTCTAAAAGTTCAGCAGATGATCCTGAACTAACGAATTTGGTAATGAATAAACTTTTGCCTCTGATTGGCTCTGTAACGTTTTCTGTTCTCATCTACATCACAAGTAAGAACCGCTTACGATTTACCAAAGTGAACCAGGAGTTTATATAACGTGCTGATAGAATCGACTCAGATGTGACCGGGTTGAATTATCTTTTTAAAGTAAATATTACAATCAGCAAAATTACATCGTAAGAGCTTTCACGATGGTTTCTGTACGATTGTTGATGAATGGTGATGTGATGGTTGGTGCTTCGTAGCTCAAAGTCTGGATCAATCCACTGAGCTGTTAACTTAACATGGTCTTTATATATCACACGATCGGATCGGCTACTTTTAGGAAATATCGCCGATCGCATATTTTGATTAAAAATCGTCCGATACCGATTCGTAGCCGATCGATCGTCCCATCTCTAGTAACCTATGTTTAATACAGATTATGGACATAATTATGAAAAAAGACATTGACAGCGAGTTAACAGGAGGTAAGACCACTTCCAGAAAAATTTTTATTCTTTTGTGGTGGAATGTTGGAACACATTTTCTCAGTTTTTCAGTTCTTTGGGATGAAAGGTGTGATAATCAAAGTCCACTCCTCAAAACTTCCCATAAATATTCAGTGATGTTTGGAAACCATTTAAGAAGTTTGACATTATCCTGGTAATCATCAAACCATTTTTAAATAATTTAGCATGTACACTAATGCATTTTATTCACAAATATAAAAACAGCATCAGGACAAAATGTTTACACCACATGGTGCATCTGGACCTGTAAAATTGACACACAAATAGTTTATATACAACCTCTTCTTCTTCTTTTCCTTGGCCTT
Source organism: Trichomycterus rosablanca (assembly GCF_030014385.1). NCBI lineage: Eukaryota > Metazoa > Chordata > Actinopteri > Siluriformes > Trichomycteridae > Trichomycterus > Trichomycterus rosablanca. The sequence goes on along the minus strand of NC_086010.1, from coordinate 4,386,257 downwards.
TGTCCTGTTTGGTTGCAGGGTTGGCTCTCGGCGGATCATGATCCGCGCATCGATTTGGCACAATTTTTACGCCGGATGCCCTTCCTGACACGACCCTCCCTATTTTATCCGGGCTTGGGACCGACACTACAATGCACTGGTTTGTGCATCTAGCGGCTAGGTATCTATAGGACAATTCAGTGTTTCCAATTATCCTGGTGGCATGTTTTTGGACTGTGGGAGGAAACCGTAGCACCTGGAGGAAACCCACGCGGACACGGGGAGAACATGCAAACTCCGCACAGAAAGGACCCGGACCGCCCCACCTGGGGATCGAACCCAGGACCTTCTTGTTGTGAGGCTAAAGTGCTACCCACTAAGCCTCCATGCCGCCCCAAATAGTTTATATACAACCATGTAAAGAATTCACACAAACTTATGATTTGTACTATTATAGATGCCCTACTGCATTTAATATCTGACAGCAGACATTGTGGGTTTGAAGCATGTTTTGGCTTTCCTTAAAACATCAAACTGCCATGCTATAGAAAGTATAACTCATAAGACTGTCCAGTATTTTTCTTCTTAACAAACTATGCGAGACTTTTGGAAAATTTTGTTTCTCTCTGCTGGAAATGATAATGCTTCTCATCAGTGATGATTCATGATATAGATTAAAGGAAAAACAGCCCAAAGGCAGTGAATGCAACCCCTGACTGTTCTCTGCATGAGGTCAATGCTGCCTGATGCCATCGTTATTTCACTACTACAGATGCAAAAAATTTAACCATGAAATTTTAGCAGTGCACACAAGTGTCGAGCTAACATTAGGTGAAGGTGTAGGAAGAAAGCTGGAGGGATGGAAGGTAGAAATCAGATGGTGTGTGGGTGTGTGCTGTGTGGGATGACAGTGGTCAATGATGGCATTAAGAGGATGATGTGGTGAGTCATCAAGGCTGCTAATGAGATGCTGCATTGTGGGAGTGGATGCACAATTCTAAATGAGCCTTGACACCATCATATGTTTTCATCTCTTTCAAACTATTCTTTCTGCTTTTAACTCACTGCCTCCTTATGGTTCAAGTTTAAGTAAATGATCCACCTACACCGAAAATCTGTCACGTTTCTCACAGTTATTGTCAGTCTACCACAGGTCTTCTTTAAATGTACCGAGCACTACAATATCCTACAATATCTAAACATGTTAATCCTGAACCTGTGCTAGTTGGATTATCTGTATTATAAGCGAGTTCATAGTAAATCCAATATCAAACCATATGCACATAGGATTATATGAACTGGATTATGCTTGTTGCCCTCAAAGGATTACATGATTTGACATTTGATGACTCCAGCAGATGCTACTACATATTTAATACATATTTAATATTATATTTAATAATTGAATTCTAATGTCTGCATCTTATACATCCACGACAGAGTGCTACTTTATCTTAGGTTATCACACATTCACCCAGTGGGCAGTTTAGAGTAGCCATTTCACTTACTGGCATGGTTTGGGGCAGTTTGGGGAAAAAAATTAAGTACCTGAAATGAATTTCACTTACAAAATCTAGTTGAAACCCCTGTAATTGGCCAGCCAGAAATCTAATATAATCTTAATCTTATTGGTAGTAAAAAATTTAAAGTTAAATGTAGGTTAACACATCATTTACAAACATTAACCTTTAAGTGAGTAAAACATAATTATAAATGCATTTATGGGTTTTTAAATTAAAAATTATATATAAAAATTTCATTTTGCAAGATTGGATCACAGCAAACATCTAAAAGCCAACATAGTTTCATCCGTTAACTTGCTAACAACATGTCAGACTAAAGCCCTGTCTTCTCTTACAAAGTTCATGCATTATAATGTGTGTTTTTCTTTAGTGTAATTGTTTTATTAACTACCTCTGTCTTAAAAAGCAGAAATACTTCCTTACTATCTTACGTTGTGTTTGTATTTCATTACAACGCTTCTATCTATGCAACTTGATTGAGTTATTAAACACTAAAATATGCAGGGTAGGACTGGAACACATATTTATACCATCCCCCTTTCATAGCTTCTACATAAATATGCATCCTCTGCTCATCTGTTTCTGGAAGCTGCTGGGATTCGTCAGCACTACCAAACGCTGATTGATGCAGACAGACTTTGGCGCAGTAACGACGTCTCTCTGTCCTCTTGCATCTTAATGGCTGTGTTGCTTTGCTGTAATCTCTGGCATAGAGAAGAGCTACATTTCCCAGTGGCAACATCTTCGATTCAGCTTCAAAAATTAAATTACATAATTAAGTCTTTCATCAGCTCTAAGTAATAGCTGGCGCAGTTGCCCTCCCAACACAAAAGTGGTTTTACAATCAAATCTTTCCTAATGAGGTGTGGAGAAAACATTCTGTATCCCTGGTGCCTGGACCAATCAATCCAGTAGCACTCATCATTTTACTCATCACTGCTCTGTAAGTGGACAGTTCGTTTAAGAAATTTTTTTATATTTTTACATACAAATAAAAAAAGAACATGTATGAGAAAAGCAGTGCTGTGGATGAAATAAAAAGACCTGAAAAGTGACTCATGGATTTGATCTGACCATTCAGACATTTTCTTTCAGTATAATATGACTCCCAGTGTTCCTCCTTACCTTGACGTGAGACCATTCTTCTGTATGCTTCTGGTTTCCAATATCCACATCTCATTTATGTCCTTCACCTCAGTGATGGACTATTCCCAAAAAAGCAGCAGAAGGTATTTTACCTGATGTCTGAAGCAAAAACTCATCGAACTCTTGTATGGCTTTTACTTAGCTGCAGTGATGTTTGAGTGAACCTAATTGAAATGTAAGCGTTTCACCCAGAGGAAGAGTACTGCTCCCTGCTGAGTCGTTAGCCATAAAACCTTCATGAAGTTAAACTGTTTTTCCTCTTTCCTATAAACACACCACTCAACTTATATAGTATCACAATCCTGTACTTAGAAATAAAGATGGAAGCTTAGGTAAGGGCCTAGGATATTAAGGGTATTAGTTTAAGGTTTTGTGTTATTAGACCCTCCAGTGGTGAATGATATGCTAATGTTTGCTTTAGCATGGTCAATTTATCTGTGCTCAGATTTATATGTCAATGTATCTTTCCCCAAAGAAGGTGGTGGAACTTCATATTAATGACTGTGGTTTTATCGCTTTGTACCATGATGCCAGGCTTGATCTGGTCTGGTTTTCATTTTAAGAGCAGGCCCCAGGTTTGGATCCAAGCTGAGTGTGCACTGTGCCAGTTGGTGGGGCGTGATGCTGCACATTCATTGTCGTCCTCAGCTTGTTTTGGTTTTTTTTTTCCTCTTTTTCTTTTTTCAAAAACTCTTTGTACTGAAAATGTAATTTAATTGCATATAAATGTTCATCTTAACCATCACTGATTATGAAACTCTAGGTCAGCGAATCACACCTGCCTTCCAGGTAGAGTTCTGAAAAACAAACAAAGCTGATCATCACTAGTGGGTGGTGAGCTGAGCATGACGTCCACACTACAGTGTTACGTAGGAGGAAAACCAAACAGAGCTGGACAGATAAAAAAAAAAGTCAGTTATCATGAGTTTTCTTATTGGAATGTCATTTTCTAGAGCACTTCAGAATCATTAGCCTACACATTTTTGTCAAAATAGCAAAGGGGTTAAATAGTTTATTAGCTCAGTTGTAGTGATATTTTATACACAGTGTCTTGAGAAAGATTATGATTGACTATAGGTAATGACTTCTCTGTGCCCATAAAAGTTGGGCTACTTTGACTTTACCCATTAGAACGATTTGAGAGCCCACTAATCAGGAATCACTGAGCACATTTCTGAACAACTTCTGGTGCTAAGTACATGACACAATGATCTCCTTTCATTTTCATGTTTTATCAGTGCTATATTCTGGTTAGGGTCACTGGAGTGTCTTTAAACCAAGTTTTTCTTCATGTCTTAATAGAGCTTGCTTTGTACACAGCGGCATATCAAGTTGGAAACATAATTTCCTTTATATAATTTATTACACCTGTTAGCAATTGTTGTGACTGAAACACATGAATTCAATAATAAGAATGGGTGTCCCAGTATTTTTGTTCATGTAGTGTATTTCAGTGTTGCAGGTTTAATAAGACTTCTGAGTAGGTCATTTAAAAACAGTGTTTGGTTGCTGTGTGTTTGGTTATCAGTGAATTGAGCTCTGCTGCTCAAACACTGACACTAAAATGAGCACAATTCCGATGATTACCTGTTCTGCTGGAGACAAGCATGGCAATCTTTAGGTGATCTCTCCTTATCTTCAAAGATGTGACGTTGGTGAGAGAGGTGAGATGAGAATGGCAAGCATGCTGAGCCCAGCTGATGATCTCTATTTGTGGAGAGAAGCAAATCAATAGGACCATCCCACAAAGCAATTATCTCACTGACAGGAAACCAGGAGAAACACAAAGAAAGTGACACACAGAGAGAGAGACAGAAAAGTGACATTGTTCTTATTTCATTTACAGCACAGAAGGGTCATTTTTCCTATTTGTGCTGTCTCATGCTCAGAAGCTTTTTTCTATGGAGCTTTATTTAATTGCCATGCTAGCAGGTGCCCTACATACTAATGGTGCTTAATTATCTGTCACATTATTAATACAGGTTCTGGAGCCTGACTAATTTCAGATGGTAGTACAGTGTACCCCTGGGTAGAACATTTTATTGCTGTGATAGATAAGATGTAGCTGTCAGATTTACATATTTTAAGATACTAGAAGAACAGCCACTAAGGTGCCCTCAGTGAATAAGCATGTGCTTATACAGCCTGTAGGGATACAAAGATATATTCAGTATTGCACTTCCAATATTAGCACTAAGTGTTGGTCTAGGTGGAGTTTCAGCTTTACAGTTGCTTAACTGAGGAATTAAAATGAAGTTATAATTAATTTAGCAAATCTTTTCTTTTGAAGTATTCATTTTAATGAAGCGATCAGAACGCAGCTTGTTTTCTTACTATTAACTAATTTGAAACATTTTGATGTAAACTAAAGTAAAAAAATTAAAATGGTTAAAACATCATATTTTATGAATTATTATCATTTAATAAAAGCATAATTAGGGAGGTGGGACATTTATCCTCATTTTTTGTCAGTTACTTTGCTAATACTATGCTAATGCTATTGGTGGACAGTCGTTAGACTTTTTGAAAACATGAAATCACAGGTATTGTGGTATATTCTAAAACATTAAACTACTGTCAGAAATTAAAGCAATTAAAAGTAATTTAATATTTAAAATGTATTCTCTGATAGTAAAAAAAAACCCATCTCTTTCTTTTCAGCTATGTTAATGCTATGCTAAGACAATGCTTATATCGTCTGTTTGCTAGCCTCTTTACTGTTTAGCATTACTCTTTAGCATTTTCCAGCATATGGTTTCAAAGCATTTGGCTATACATAAATTACTGGGAATTTGCTATGACATGCTATTTTTTTAAACTATTCATGGCATAGCTTATATTAAGGCTAAGGCATGTATGTTTGTTGCACTGAGGCAGTATGATATGATGAACAGTGATTAGATTTAATTGACCTCACAAAACAGCTTATTGCTTCATGATCAACCCGTTTTAAATATTTATCATTTATATTTATGTCTACTGTTTGTACTCGAACAATACTTGTTTTGTTTCCATGGTTTATCGGTTTATCAAGTGTTATGTTAAAGTGAATGAAAATGTCACAGTAGAGAGAACTAAATAAAATACAGTACTAGATTCATAATCATCTACTTTTAGCCTGTTAAGACATTTCTATTTTTTATTATAGTTAAAGATGTCACTGTTTAGGTCTTGTATCTTTTAAAAAGCTGGAAGCACACTGACATTATGTTTTTTGTTTAAGACTAATGGAACTATACAGTGTATCACAAAAGTGAGTACACCCCTTACATTTCTGCAGATATTTAAGTATATCTTTTCATGGGACAACACTGACAAAATGACACTTTGACACAATGAAAAGTAGTCTGTGTGCAGCTTATATAACAGTGTAAATTTATTCTTCCCTCAAAATAACTCAATATACAGCCATTAATGTCTAAACCACCGGCAACAAAAGTGAGTACACCCCTAAGAGACTACACCCCTAAATGTCCAAATTGAGCACTGCTTGTCATTTTCCCTCCAAAATGTCATGTGATTTGTTAGTGTTACTAGGTCTCAGGTGTGCATAGGGAGCAGGTGTGTTCAATTTAGTAGTACAGCTCTCACACTCTCTCATACTGGTCACTGAAAGTTCCAACATGGCACCTCATGGCAAAGAACTCTCTGAGGATCTTAAAAGACGAATTGTTGCGCTACATGAAGATGGCCAAGGCTACAAGAAGATTGCCAACACCCTGAAACTGAGCTGCAGCACAGTGGCCAAGATCATCCAGCGTTTTAAAAGAGCAGGGTCCACTCAGAAAAGACCTCGCGTCGGTCGTCCAAAGAAGCTGAGCGCACGTGCTCAGCGTCACATCCAACTGCTGTCTTTGAAAGATAGGCGCAGGAGTGCTGTCAGCATTGCTGCAGAGATTGAAAAGGTGGGGGGTCAGCCTGTCAGTGCTCAGACCATACGCCGCACACTACATCAAATTGGTCTGCATGGCTGTCACCCCAGAAGGAAGCCTCTTCTGAAGTCTCTACAAAAGAAAGCCCGCAAACAGTTTGCTGAAGACATGTCAACAAAGGACATGGATTACTGGAACCATGTCCTATGGTCTGATGAGACCAAGATTAATTTGTTTGGTTCAGATGGTCTCAAGCATGTGTGGCGGCAATCAGGTGAGGAGTACAAAGATAAGTGTGTCATGCCTACAGTCAAGCATGGTGGTGGGAATGCCATGGTCTGGGGCTGCATGAGTGCAGCAGGTGTTGGGGAGTTACATTTCATTGAGGGACACATGAACTCCAATATGTACTGTGAAATACTGAAGCAGAGCATGATCCCCTCCCTCCGGAAACTGGGTCGCAGGGCAGTGTTCCAGCATGATAATGACCCCAAACACACCTCTAAGACGACCACTGCTTTATTGAAGAGGCTGAGGGTAAAGGTGATAGACTGGCCAAGCATGTCTCCAGACCTAAACCCAATAGAACATCTTTGGGGCATCCTCAAGCGGAAGGTGGAGGAGCGCAAAGTCTCGAATATTCGCCAGCTCCGTGATGTCGTCATGGAGGAGTGGAAAAGCATTCCAGTGGCAACCTGTGAAGCTCTGGTAAACTCCATGCCCAGGAGAGTTAAGGCAGTTCTGGGAAATAATGGTGGCCACACAAAATATTGACACTTCAGGAACTTTCACTAAGGGGTGTACTCACTTTTGTTGCCGGTGGTTTAGACATTAATGGCTGTATATTGAGTTATTTTGAGGGAAGAATAAATTTACACTGTTATATAAGCTGCACACAGACTACTTTTCATTGTGTCAAAGTGTCATTTTGTCAGTGTTGTCCCATGAAAAGATATACTTAAATATCTGCAGAAATGTGAGGGGTGTACTCACTTTTGTGATACACTGTATATATATTTTTTCGTTTCAGACTCCTGGTGCTTTCAAAGGTGCTGAGCTCTTTAACAACCACAACTCCTCTGGTACATGCTAACTCTCCTCCACTGACTCTTAGCCAAACAAACACTTTTTACTCCACTATAAATCTTTAAAGATGGATGAGGGCTATAGAGACCGATCTGCTATATTCAAGGGAGCCAAGGACATTGCCAAGGAGGTTAAGCGGCAGGCGGGCAAGAAAGTGGGCCGTCACGTGGATCGCGTGTCGGATGAATACACCAAGCGCTCATACACACGCTTTGAGGAGGATGATGATGATGATTATCCCGTTCAGGCCCAAGATGGAAGCTACTACCGCAGCAACAGCCGTGCCAATGACGATGATGAGGGTGCACACAGCGACTCCACAGAAGGACACGATGAAGATGACGAGATCTATGAGGGCGAGTACCAGGGAATCCCGCGCCAGGATTCATCTGTAGAGAAGGCAGATGGTCAGGCAGCCAGCCGCATGCAGCACCGCACGGATCTCGCTCAGTATGAAGGCGAGAGACGTAAGGATCAGGAGGAGCTGGCGCAGCAGTACGAGACCATCCTGCAAGAGTGCGGCCACGGACGCTTCCAGTGGACGCTCTACTTTGTTCTGGGGCTGGCGCTTATGGCTGACGGTGTGGAGATCTTCGTGGTCGGCTTTGTACTGCCCAGCGCCGAGAAAGACATGTGCCTGTCTGAGCCTAACAAAGGAATGCTGGGTAAGTTTTCTGTTTATCTCTTCAGTGGTATTGGTTTTGTTTTTAGCAATGTACAGGTGAAAGGACATGAAGAATTTATAATATAATAAACCATAAACTACTAAACATCACGATTGTTAAAATATTTAAAAAAAAATAGCATAAATTTTGTCCAGTAATTCTGCTGGTCAGTCAAATGTTCCAGTGATTTATCTACCTCTTATCCAGAGCGACTTACAGAAGTGCTTCCATAGAAAACATTACCTTACTCTAGTTTAAGTAGACACCACTCCAAGAACACAAATCTTTTTTTAATGCAATAAATAAATAAGAGAATTAGTAAGTACATGTCAACTTAAGTGCCAATATTTTACGCTGCAGCAAAACTCACAGCAGCGAATCTTTGCACAGCCACTAGCTTAGATGGTTTCTCAACTGTAGCAGCAAACATATGGCTGACTGTGATTAAAAAGTCAGTCTGGTTAGCAACTTCATTTTCACTCAACGTATTTAAATGAGATAAAATGGTGGAGTGTGGAGCTCTGCACTGCATAATTAACACTGTACTGTAATTAATGCCATTCTGTAGCAATGGACTTAATTAACAAACTTGCACTCGCTTTTTCACTTTGCTTTTGTAACATTATTTCCACAGTTAGTAAAAGTTTACAGATTGCTGGAAATCCTCTGGGCAAATACGACATGTTGAAAGGTTAGGGCTAAAAATGGGTTCTCTGAAATGCATTGTACCTAGGGTGCTGGCGATGGATGAGATCTTGAACCCTGCCAAGCATCACACAGACACAATTGGCTGTGACTGAGGGAGGGAGGTCACACGGATCCTTAATGTTACAGCTCTTCTGTTGTTATTATTTATTATATATTATATTTAAAAAATATCAGTATAAAAATTATAATTTGTCCGAACATATACATACTTCTTAGAACACTCCTGTTTTATTTGACAATTTGCCCAATACATCCTCACCCAAGATAATGCAGAAATAATCCCCAAATTCCTCAATAATATAAGACTGAAAACAATTTTATCATTTTATAATAGAAATAATTTTACCTGTGTTAAGTTATTTTTATCACACAATTATTAGTGTGGATTAATTTTAGTTTGTGCCAGCTGAAGCCTGCAGCAATACAACATCATCAACAGAATATCCCTGCAGGCCAATGTCCGTTTACATTTTATGCCTGATACACCATCTGTCAGATCCATTGAGGAAGAACAAACAGTGGAGCAGACCGAGCTTTCCTCTACAGCGTGATGACGCAGTTTCAGCTATAATTAACCAGCAGAATAGGAAAAGGTTCACACAAAGCAACGTTGCTGCTGCTGCTGCTGTGAGAGGGAGAGAAGACGACTGGATCGTTAATGTCGTCAATTTACTAACAAATTTAGACATGAACCATAATGTTTCTTCTCATAAACATTTAAATAAAATTAGCAAATGGAAATGCATTCAGTTTGGGAAATCACTGAGTACATTTTATTTATTGCTTCATTTGAAATGTGCTGTTTTCATTAATGTTCCCACTCAAATTTTTTGTTGATCTGTGTATTTTGAAAATCTCAGAAATCAGTAACTGCAAAGATTCAAAATTAAATGAAAAGGGGAGAATATGAACTGTTGCCGTTGCTCAGTGCTGATTACACAACAGTCCTGACTCAAGCTGGAGTGTTTTCATTGGCTGCTGCCTGATTCTGCCCTCCACTGGGGTACACACACTCAGAGCAGCAGTGCCGGTGGTCACATGACACTCCAATCAGAAAGAAGCGCATGGATGTGCATGATTGGTGGATGGCTGAATGTGTGGATAGGTAGACGTGTAGATGTGAGGATATGTGGGATTGGTTGATGTGTGTGTATATATATATATGGATGTGTGATTAGGTGAATGTGTTAGATTGGTGGTAGATTTGTGGGGAGAAAAATGTGTAAATGGCTGGGTGTGGTGTATGGATGTGTGGCATGTGCGAGTGTGAATGTGTGTATGTGTAAAAAGGTGGGTGTGCGAAATGGTAAAAATGTGAAAACCTGCAAAATTTTTCACAGATAGTGTGTGGTACAAGGATCAAACCAGGTTGGCCATTTATTTTCTTGTTCCAAGGTTTTTGTGGCACCTTAGTGGTCGTGATTGCAGTCAGAGAATTTATCATCCTTGCCCTTTCCAAAATTAAACCTAATTAGTGTGGCACAGCCAGAAAAGGACTCGGCGAAGTGGAGGTGGCACGGTGCCTTCAACAATTTGTGTTCTGTTTTATTTTTGGGAAATGAACCTTGGTACATTTGGATGTTACAGATACGGGGGAAGCTGGCACAGTTAACTGAGCTCTCCTCAGAAAGAATGATGGAGAGAATGGCAGTCAGTGGGAAGAGGGAAGAGAATGCACTATAAATAGGCTGACACCCCTGCTCTCTCCATCTTTTTCTCCCACTGTTTCGCTCTTGCGTGTGCCCTCATCCCTGAAGCCTTGCTGTTTCTCAGCACACCAGACTCAGACTGCACAGCGTTCCTCTCTTGCACTTCCCCCACTCTCAGTTCTCTCTCTCTTTCACTCTCTCCTCACTCTCCCTCTGGTCCTCACTCTGTCCTTCCTTTCCTTTTTTTAGTGATAGGAAGCTCAACTGTCTCCAGGCTCTCACTCGCTCCACCTCCTCTGACGAGACATGACACGTTGATGCCTGTAGCTCCTCCCGTACCATCATAACTGCACGTCAGCTTCGCTTGTATTGAGTGGTCCAATGACATCACTGTGAAAGTGTGTAACATGAAGCATATGCAACCCAGCATATGGATATGTTTGCTGTTTATTGAGGAAAAGTGTTTCAGCCCTACCCATTGTTAACAGACGTATAATAAGAATTATATACAATAAATAAAATGCCACTAAACAGTTTCGGGAAGGCACGTTCCTTTTCTAGGATGACTGTGCCAGTGTACACATAGCGAGGCCAATAAAGACATGGGTTGTCAGGTTTGCTGTGGAGGCGTGCTCAGACTCCAGTGGCATGACCTTAACTCCTTAAGTCCTCTAAGACCTCACAAATGCTCCTTAGACTACTGCACCACCTGAACACACGCCAGTTCAAATATGTAAACTGATATCAATCCAGATGGAAGGTTATGACAGTAGTTCAGTGTATAAGAGACAAAGCTTGACACCAAGGCTTCTTTAACTGCAGGCCATGCAACATAAAGGTACTACTAGGGCTGGGCGATATATCGAGATTTTATAAAATATCGATATATTTTCATACGCGATATAAGATAAGACAATATCATCTATATCGATATAGATGTTGCGTTCCGACAGTTCGTCTTTCTCTTCTCCCAGTTAGTCTCTGCGCATGTTCACCTGCCCCGCCTCTCTCCCTCACTGAACACAACTCGCCCCTCCCTCCCCACCGCCAATTCTTTCTGCCCTCAGAACACATTTCTGTAAGTAAAACTCCCATGATAGCATGGAGACGGTGGAGGAGCTGCTTAGTAAAAAGAATAATAATGGCTCAATTATTTGGAGATGGTTCGGATTCAAAGTATCAGATGAGCAGTGGAATAATGTATTCTGTAGAGAATTCCGAAAACAAGTCCAGACAAAAGGTTCCAGCTCCGTGTACCTTTCGTGTACGTTGAGGAAACGTTGAGGGGGAATGTTGAGGGAACGTTCGTGGGGGAACATTGAGGGAACGTTCGGGGGGAACATTGAGGGAATGTTTGTGTGGAAACGTTCATGAAGGAACATTGAGGGAACGTTCGTGGGGGAACGTTGGGGGAACGTTTGTGAAGGAACGTTGAGGGAACGTTCGGGGGGGACATTGAGGGAACGTTTGTGTGGAAACGTTCGTGAAGGAACGTTAAGGGAACGGTCGGGGGGAACGTTGAGGGAACGTTCGGGGGGAACATTGAGGGAACGTTTGTGTGGAAACGTTTGTGAAGGAACGTTGAGGGAACGTTCGGGGGGAACATTGGGGGAACGTTCGTGAAGGAACGTTGAGGGAACGTTTTTTTTTTTTTTAAGTAAAAATTGTTCTTGTGTGAAGCTTCCCCAGCATGAATTTTAATAAAAGTGGCTGTAAAAAATTTGGAACATGTAGCTTTGTCTCAGAAGTGTCTTTTTGTTATTACCTTATGGGACAAAAAAATATCGAGATATATATCGTATATCGCCGTTCAGCGAAAAAATATCGAGATATTATTTTTGATCCATATCGCCCAGCCCTAGGTACTACCATTATATAGTTCTATACTATACGCCTATTATTTATATTTATGGCATTTAGCTTACAGTTTATGGCATGACATGACATGACTATACATAACTTACAGTCATGACTGAATACAATTCAATCTATTAAGAGTTAAAGTTCTTGCTCAGGTGCCAACTTTGGCAGCTTGGTGGTGGTGGGGTTTGAACCCGCAGCTTTCTGATTTCTAGTACAGTCCCTCAACCACTAAGCTATCATTGCCCTTTACAGTACATTTCTGTGTGTATGTGGCTGTGTCCTTTTAGGATATCCGACCACTAACAGAAGGTATTTCGTTCTCAAATCAGCACCATGGACAGTGTCCTGTAACAGCATCCCTGTAGATTTTTGGTTTAGAGAAAATCCTGTGCTGCATTGCGGTGATGGTTATCTCTGCTCTTGTCATTACTGGCTCTTTTTCTGTTATGTAGCCAAGGTGAAATATTGATGATTTTGTCAACTGAGCTGCTGTGCCACACAAATTCCCAGTTGCAAAGTCCAAGTCACCTTCACAATGCTCCCTCTAGCTCTTGCTGTTCCAAAAGGTGCCCCACTATGTAGAATGAACAGGTTAAAAATACACATGGATATTTTCCTAACAGCATCAACTCTATTGTAAACATAGAAACGTATATAATTTACATTACAGAACTATAAATGTATGATGTACTTAATTTAGTACAATTATTTATTTGAAATATATTTCTGGCCTGGACCAAAATGCTGTTGCAATCTTTCGGCTCTCCAGACATATTTATCCATAAGTCATTGCTGCTGGCCATGCAATCAATAATGCAAATGACGTCTACGGAAAAGTGTCCTACTGTTTTACAGAAGCTGACATGGCAAAATGACCTGCCTGCAGCATCAGTCTGATAAATGTGAGCGATTCTGAAGCAGCCTGATAATCAATAGAGCATTTAACTGGTGAGGTAGACAGTGAGAGTTAGAGACGGTGACAGTACATCAGTGTGCCTAATCCATCAGCGTGACTCATTGCTTGTTTCACACCTCAAATCACACAATCAGGGGGCGGTTGAGCCTCGTATATGCACAGCCATATTTCAGATGAATTTAACAAGAAGGAAAAACAAAGCAATGTTGGATGATCCTACAGCATAGGTGGTTATTTGTAAGGTGAGGTGGTTGTTTGTAAAGCAGATTAACACTTTTAGGCCAATAAATGAAGTTCCAAAATTTGCAGGCAGAGTAAATGTTTTGGTAAGTTTCTGTACAAATGTTTATTGTTTAAATGCATGTTAGAGTTGTTCATCTTATTCTGTTTCTGACTTGTAGGTCTGATTGTTTACCTGGGCATGATGGTGGGTGCCTTCGTGTGGGGAGGTCTGGCTGATCGGATCGGTCGTAGACAGACTCTGCTCATCTCTCTCTCCATAAACAGTGTCTTTGCTTTCTTCTCCTCCTTCGTGCAAGGATACAGTTCCTTCCTGCTCTGCCGTCTGCTATCTGGTGTTGGGTAAAACTACTTATTAATTTCATTATTATTGTATTATACAGTCATTTTGGTTCAGTTCTACTTTGGAAGCATGGAACCAAGAATAAAAGCACTATTACCTACTGTAGTATTAGTAAGCCAATAATAAAGATGCTTGAGTCACTTTTCCAGACAGGGCACCTGAAATTAAGCAGACTGGTACATTAGTGCATAATAATTGTAATAAATGCACAGATTTTATGTAGTCATTATTGGTTTTAGATTTACTTTCATAAATATTGGTTATTTTAATAAAACAACAAGAACTTTATTCTTACATGTTGATTTTAAATATTAATTTGAGAATTATTATATAAAATGAGCACTCAGTTTAACAACATTAAAAATACTGTTTATTAATACATGATGTGATGTTAATCTGATTTTAATCACTTATTCTGTTCGTCTCTTTGTTCTAATTTTTCTTATAATTGTAGGATTGGTGGCTCTATTCCCATAGTCTTCTCATACTACTCAGAGTTCTTGGCTCAGGAGAAACGTGGTGAACATTTGAGCTGGCTCTGCATGTTCTGGATGATCGGGGGAATATACGCTTCTGCTATGGCCTGGGCCATCATTCCTCACTATGGTAACTTTTACAACCTATATATCATCACTGTTATCCACCAATAATTTAACTCCTTATCATAACCATCTTTCTCTCCTGTGGTAACTATGAAACACTTTACCATCATCATCTTCCCTCATGAGGTTTATGTCAAACCCTTCAAGTACTAGTACAATTTTTTAAAAATATAATAATAATACTATTACTAAATTCTGTTGGCTTGTCTGTAAAGCCGGTCATGGATGTGCTGTGGGTTAGATAAGTAAGAATTGTCACATGAGTTAAGGATAGTTTAAATAGAAGAATATTTTCATAAAACCAACCATTCATTTGGTTGGCCAGCTAAAAACATTGGACTGGCCAAAAAAGACTCCTGGGGTAGATTTGAGTATAAGTGGCTTCGCGAAACCATCAAACTAACAGCCCCACCATCACTATTAGCATCGACTCCCTCTACAGTGTGAATAACAGTTTTTAAAATGATCATTACATTCTACATCGAGAAATGTTTCTGCCCCGTCTGTTACAATCTTCCTCCACAACAATAACAATTAGAGTCATATTATTACTATCATTAACATCTGCATTAATATTCTGCTCCCTCCGACTATGGTGATATTCCCATGGCTGATGACTCCCCTGCAGGCTGAAAGTTAATGTTGTGAGTGTTGTTAATGTTGTAGATTACCTTTATTCTTTCAGGAAATTAATAATTTAAAGTATTTGGCTATGGTTTGAGCTTATTGTGGCAATATGGCAATTTCACTGCCACTTATCAACAACATTAAGCTAGAAATAAAAACAAGAAAACAAGAACATGAAAAGACATTTTATAAAAATGGATATCATGCTGGCCTTAGCAGGAAGCCCTTTTTTTAAATTTTGTTCCAGGTTGGAGCTTCCAGATGGGCTCAGCCTACCAGTTCCACAGCTGGAGAGTGTTTGTGCTGGTGTGTGCATTCCCGGCGGTGGCTGCCATTGCTGCTCTTAACACCATGCCTGAGAGCCCACGCTTCTACCTGGAGGTCAGTGACTCAACACACATTTCTAACCTCACTTTAATGTTAATGTGACTAGTATCAGATACTTTTTAATTAAGTAAACAGTTTGTTTTTACACATTTGGAATGAAAGAATGTAGGAATGTAGCAATTTATATAAAATATATACACTTCAGGTATAGTGCTTGTGTTTCAAGTAGTGTAAATCTTTTGACAGAATGGGAAACATGATGAAGCTTGGATGATCCTGAAACAAGTCCATGACACTAACATGAGGGCTAAGGGTTACCCTGAGAGGGTCTTCTCTGTAAGTACCACCAAATCAAATGTATTTAAAATTGACTTAAACTAATAAATGGCATTTTTAGTACTGTTTAAAGAATATATTATTTATAGCCTTGTCAAAATGTTATTGTATTTGTTATTATAAACAAATGTTATGTTTATTGTTAGTCTTGGAAATCAAGTGTTTTTGTAGTGCGATTAAATTGTGCATAATGTGGTTTTAAACATCTGTTTAACACTGAGGTTTCTGTGTTTCCTTGGATACTGTTACGTTGTGATTGATGTGGAATTGATGTGGGTGGTGGAGGCTCTGACAAAGAGGTTTATTACCTCAAGCTTAGATTAAATCAGTGCTCTTTATTAGTGTGAACTTATAAACTTATAAAATAACTAAAGTTGACTTATAAAATTACTAATTACTAATGTTTAGGTAGCATGTAACTGAAGCAAACCTTTACAGTATTGTATTATTGATACTGATTAACTGTTTTAAAGACAAAGAGAAGCAGCATCAGTGTTTATTGATACTATATGACCACATGCTCATTTGTTTACTGCTAAATCTCCAGGTGACCACCATTAAGACAGTGAAGCAGATGGATGAGTTGGTGGATATGGGAGATGACACTACAGCTTGGCACCAGCGCTGGAAGCTCAAGCTCATGAGTCTCTTTAATCAGGTACACCAGACTAACCTCAGTTTTTTATTTATTTATTTATTTATTACTAGACTGTATTTTCTAGACATATTTGCCTCTTATACTGACAAGAAAAAAACTGGAACTAAATTTAGTTAGGCAGCCAGTTATTAGTCCACTTACTTTTTTATACAAACGCTAACCATAATTAACAAGACTAGTTTACTAGACTAGTAACACAAATATTAAACTTGTGAGAAGTCTTTAAACATATTCCGTTTCTTTAAATTGTACCCCTGCAGGTGTGGAGTAACTTCCTTACCATTTTTAATCCTGAATATCGTCGCGTCACCTACATGATGATGGCTGTTTGGTTCACCATGTCATTCAGGTAAAAATTTTCTTATTAAATGTTGTTTCAAATTGTTGAACCCAATGTTACAAATAGGAGCATTTAAGAAACAAAAGCCTTGATGTTGCTAACAATGAATCAAAGCTAGCAGGGAGAGTTCCCATTATGCTAATAAGTCCACTGTTTTTCCATGATTTTAATTGCCCTGCTAAATTTCAATCACTGTTAGCCTCGTTTGCATTTTTGGCTATTTATTAAAATAGTTAATAAGTTAAACCAATCTGTGTTTCTTAGAATGCTGCTACTCAGTGATTAGCCTTTAATTAAATCCTTTTCATGGTGATTTGTTCTTTTTCTAAGCTATTATGGACTGACCGTGTGGTTCCCTGACATGATTAAGTACCTGCAGAAGCAGGAGTACAACGCACGCACCAAAGTCTTCATCAAGGAGAAAATAGAGCATGTGACCTTCAACTTTACCCTGGAGAACCAGATCCACCGGCAGGGAGAATACTTCAACAACAAGTAAGCACTTCATACAAGTCCTAGGTGGTTTTAAAACACATGAATGGCCACCACAAGCTGCCACAACTGGTTCTTTAACTATATTGGAGGAAAAAATATTATTAATGTTTATTAATGATCTGGTGCATCGGTCTAGAAGCATCTGTATTCTATATGTTTAAATTCCACTTGTTTTTTTACAGATTCTATTTGTCACTTGTCTGTTATATAATGTTACCCTTACACATAAACATGCATTTCTGAATACAATAAGACTTCTGTCCGACTCTGGTGCAGGTTTCTGAGTCTGAAGATGAAATCCATGGTGTTTGAAGACTCTCTGTTTGAAGAGTGCTATTTTGAGGATATCACCTCTACCAACACCTTCTTCAAGAACTGCACGTTTATCTCCACCCTCTTCTATAACACAGGTGAGAACAGAGCCGCATCTGCATCTCTGGAGACATCCTTCTGTCCATATTCTGCACCATTTTCTAAATCCTGTTTGCTTTACTTACCTGAGCGGAGACATTTAATTGTGAAATGGAGGGTGGTCAGCCGGCGAATTTCCATCAGTCAAAATGACCTCATTCAGTGGAACGGTTAAACATGGTTTTAGGTATCCTAGCAACACTGTCTGAAGATCTGTTCACTCGAGTGTGTGATAATGTCAAGGTTTTGCATTTTCAAAAGCAGTGAATAAAGTCGCATTATTAACGACAAACAAACGTTACATTATTTTTTCTGAACCTGACTGTTTGAAACCATTCTAATCTTCATATAAATCTGAAAAAGAAATTTTTTTTCTCCAATTTTTCCTCCAATTTTCTCCCCTAATTTAGTCGTATCCAATTACCCTGATTGCGTTACGCTTCACCTCTACCGATACAACCCTCCACTGCTGTCTGAAGAGCCTCGCAACTGACACACGCCCCCCTCCGACACGTGCGCAGTAACGACTGCATCTTTTCACGGATCAGACTTGTGCACGGAGAGCCACACCCTGTCCACATTATTCCTCAACTGCAGGCGCCATCAATCAGCAGAGGTCAAAATTGCCTCAGTTATGAGGTCCCTGTCCGGCTCCCACCATGTATGAACAACAGCCAATCGTTGTTCATGTAGCCGCCCAGCCTGCTGGATGGCAGAGCTGAGTTTTAAACCGACGAGTTTGAAATGTCAGCTCTGGTGTGCTAGCATGTTTTACATGTCACATAAAGAGCATGCTATTGGCTAAACTCCTGATGATAAACTGTAGTATAAACTTCTGCTCCTGAACATCTAAGTTACAAGGCACAGAAGAAAAATAAGGGACGAGATTAAACACAATATATTGCCGTCCTGTCCAGGGTGTGTTACTGCATTGCACCCGCTGATTTTGTGGAAACTGGACCCATTGTGACACTGACTAGGATAAAGCAATGGTAAAATGGAAAAATGTAAACACACACACACACATGTATAAACTATACTACTTTATTTATATACTGTATTTACCATGGCCTGGTGGACCTGGTTTGATCCCTTTAGTAACCATCTGTGAGGAGTTTCTTGTCTATGCGTAAGGCTTCACTTGCCTCCAAAACATACAGAAAGTACATTAACTGTTAAAAGTAAGCAAGTATATTAAAAGTGTGTGTGTTACACTGTGCAGAATGTATTCCTGCTTTGCCCAGTCTTACCAGGTGTTCCTGGACCTACCATGAGCTTGACCAGGATGAACAAATTAACGAATGAATAAGTATCAGAAACAGATCACTGTACAGATAACCTACACCTGCAATTTTATCTGTCTTTTCAGATTTGTTTAAGTACCGGCTGGTCAACAGCCGTCTCATCAACAGCACCTTCCTGCATAACAAGGAGGGCTGCCTGCTGGACACCAGCGACGACAACAACGCCTACATGATCTACTTTGTTAGTTTCCTGGGCACGCTGGCAGTCCTTCCTGGCAACATTGTCTCTGCTTTGCTTATGGACAAGATCGGACGCTTGAGGATGCTGGGTAAAACAGAGAACCATGCATACATGCTGCATGTTTGCACCAGTTGTTGTTTCTAAGAGCAAATGCTAACATTGTGCTCTTCTGCAGCCGGGTCCAGCGTGATCTCCTGTGTCAGCTGTTTCTTCCTGTCGTTTGGGAACAGCGAGTCAGCCATGATCGCTCTGCTCTGTCTGTTTGGGGGCATCAGCATTGCATCCTGGAATGCCCTGGACGTACTTACGGTAGAACTGTACCCGTCTGATAAGAGGTAGGATACGTTTCCTTTTTTATAAAACATTATTATAAAATGTTAGTATAAATAATTATTAATAATAAAAGTCATAGAGTGGGAAATGACTGGGTTTGGAGAGCCTAGACTATTTTTATTAGGAATTAGTGTTATTTTATTTAATAACCTTGTTTATAGAAGAAGCATGTATACACCATGATGTTCTCTTGAGTTACTAAACTGCTGTTTTTGCTGCATAGCCACTGCAGTGCCTCCTCCTCTTTGCAGTTCATTCTTGTCATCATTCTTTAGGGGAATATCCGCAAATTCTTTCAAAATGTCAGGAATCTTCAGCTCTCCTCTCATTTCGGGCTATTACTGGTGTAAAGCTGTTTTATGTACACGGTGCCTGCCGCAGTCTACCACACTGCGCCCCCATGTAGCGGAACATTCAATAAGCATTAACATGTCAGTCTTAATATTGCAACATTTTTCCACCAAATCAAACCATACAAGTCTATAAACTATTAATAATAAAGGACAGTGGTTGCTCAGCGTTTAAACTGGCCTAGAATTTAGATGGTTGCCGGTTCAAGCCCCACTGTCACCAAGTTGCTACTCTTGGGCCCCTGAGCAAGGCCCTAAACCCTCAATTGCTCAAATTATATTCAGTCAAAATATTGAACAATTATGAACTTAAACACCATAGGCCTTTACAAAAATAAAAGCACTGAAGAAGAAATATGTTTTCTTAAAAAGAAATCAGCAGTTTCTTCAGATGTTAAGGACTTTTTCGTAGATAGTTTTGATGGACTTAAAGCAAGATCAACCATAATTTTAAATTCATCCTTGGAACTGCCAGGCTTATGGACATTCATAGTAGTAATGATAGTAATTAAGCTACAATATCCACTCCAGAAATGAGTATTAAGTCCAGCACAGTACAGAAAAATATCAAAATTCTTGTCTGTGGTAATCAGTACACATGCAGTATATACAGATTACATAAAATGCTGTAGCATTGCATTTGTTTATTGTGTTCATTAAAGGTTTAAATTGTGTTTCCCACAGAACTACAGCCTTTGGGTTCCTGAATGCTCTGTGTAAGCTTGCTGCGGTGCTGGGCATCAGCATCTTCCAGTCCTTTGTGGGCATCACCAAAGCTGTGCCCATATTGTTTGCTTCGGGTGCACTGGCGGCTGGCAGCTTCCTGGCGCTAAAGCTCCCAGAGACAAGGGGTCAGGTGCTTCAGTAGTGCGGCCTTGATGTCAGAAAAGTGCCAGCATTAGATAGGGAGAGTCCCCCTGCCATGTAACCCCAAACCCCCTGTTACTGAGTGTCACACAGTTTCCCTCATTGTACAACGTCCCCTCTGTTTATTAAACACAGCACAGTGACAAGTCTTATTGACACGGGTTAGATATTTCTAATCCATTATCGATCTGAATCTTACAATCGCTTGGTTCAAGAGAATTATTGTTAACTTTACAACAAAGCTCAGTTGATTCATTTTCTCAGCATCCTTACAGGATAAACATTTGTGTGTGTGTGAGTGTGTGTTTGTGTGTGTATGTGTGTGTATGTGTGTGTGTGTCCAACTGCCATTTCAGACACATTCCAGGTTTATTTGTAGTTTGAATGAGATCAGTGATGAGTTTTCCCTTTAATCTTCATCTGAGGCATTATAGCGGCTCATGGGTGGGTTGATTTCTCTGCACAGTCAGTGTTTGCTCTAGTGTGGTGCTTATGCTGGTTATTGTAGTTGTCAGAAATACATTAGCATATGTATGGAACTAAAAAGTTTCTTTGACTCACCTGGAGAATAACAACTGTCTCTTCATCTTCAAGAAAACAAAGGCTAATCAGAGCCCAACCAACATCAAATAAAATCAATAAAACTCTGATCCCTTGACTATCACAGCTTAGATGGGACGTGTTGTCAGCAGTCCTAAAAGAAAGGTTAATGCAACATCTTAGGTACTACAAGCTTCTTAAATAATAAAACAATTAGATCTAGGGGAAGGGGAGTTAAAAACAGTAAGAGTCTTATAAACAAATATTATCCAGTGGTAATCACACCTTACAGAAAGAGAGAGCACTCAGCCTTAGCATAAGCTACCCAGTGCAGTAGTCATGAATTTAAACAGCTCATATTATTACAGTAAAGGACCGTATCACCAAAATGGAGCATTCACTACGCTACAGCATCAGTATACAGAAATGAGTGCTACCCATCTTGTTCCCGTCTTCTGTCTCACATCTGATTTTTTAGAGGATGTAAAATATGACACAATAAGACAGACCATGATATCTGTCTTCTGTTAATAACCGTGTATTTGTATACATTTGTATCGACAGTTGTCAAAACACTTATTACCCTCAATCCACCCTTCGTTTCTCTCCTGCACAAATTCTTTTCTCACTGAAAGAACAGTGAAAGATAATATATTGGATCAGCATGTCTTTTTTTTTTAAATAAAGACAAAAAATACAAATGATATCAAGCACAAGCCAAGCAAGATTGGTTAGACTATCAGAATCCAATAGGTTTATTTTGAAAATAATGTAAATTCTGTACTGTATATAAATATACAGTTTAGTCTGTCTGTTCAAACACTAGCTAATATTTATTATAAATATATATATAAATATATATATATAAGAGAAAAAACTAAAGTTACCTTTTTTGCTTTTGGTGACATACAGTAGTACCATAATGTCTTAGATAGGTTCCACTCAGTGTCTGTATATATAAATAATTATATATAAATATATCGGTTTATTAGGGTATTTTTAACTCCAGATGTTCAGAAACCAGAGAGAAGAGAACCTAGAAATGCAATCTACACATCCCGCTCATTCACACGTCTGATCTTTCCTGTGCTTACAATGATAGAGGTGTGTGGATGTACAGTACATGTGTGTTTACAGATGTGTGTGTGTGTGTGCTTGCATGTAAAATGTCGAGTGTTGAAGAACTGTATTTATTTATTTATTTATATGAGAGTTTGATTTTATAGTATTTTTTACGTTGGGTGTGTGTAGTGCCACGTGCAGGGTGAAGTTTTTATTGTATTGTA
The DNA here is from genome assembly GCF_030014385.1 of Trichomycterus rosablanca. Classification (NCBI taxonomy): domain Eukaryota; kingdom Metazoa; phylum Chordata; class Actinopteri; order Siluriformes; family Trichomycteridae; genus Trichomycterus; species Trichomycterus rosablanca. The sequence continues at coordinate 4,363,610 of NC_086010.1, read as the reverse complement.
ACGTCACATTCAGACTTATGACAGTGAAACACCAAGACATTTTAATTAAGGTCTTACTTTAAATGATGGACATTAATGAAAGGACGGATAAATCTGATGCAGAACGGAGACCAAATTGAAATTGGGGGCATCACAGACAGCAAAGAGCACAAAAATATAAAACGAGTTCATGATTTTTAATAGAGTACTTTTAACCAGATCTAATTATAATGACTGCCTTTCCATCAGTTACACAGGTTCTTTAGTAAAAAATAAAAGCGAACAAGATTCCTGGCCTCAAAAGCTTCTGTTTGCAGGTGACGCTCTTCTTTACTGCCATTTTGTAGGATAGCAGCCATATTGTAGATGCACTCAGAACGACAAACACAGATTACAAAATAAAAGTATGCGTCTTTACACTAAGCCTGTACAATTTATTAAAGTAGTTCTGGAAGTCGACGCGAATGACCTGAAGCACAATCTGACATTTCAGTTCACTGTACCAAGTTTCAGCAGCAACTCAGCAGTACCTTAAATATTTTGCTAAATACGCCTCAATTCAGGATCATCTAGGCCACGGTTACACTGGAGGTATCCTATTATCCTAAATCCTATTGTTTTTCTTTGTGCCCCATATGTGACCAGAATATCTTATTTATGATGCAGAAATTACATAAAATCCTCAAGTTTTATCCGGACAGTGTGAGCCTGGTCTGAGAAGCCAAATTAGAATTCATGCGACTTTTAATTTAACTGGTGGTATAACATTACAATATTAAATAAGTTTGTTAAATATGAGCCACCACAGACAGCACAAACATTAGCAGTAGCTACAAATCTTGGACACACCTGGTCAAATGTCATGATTTGTTAATTGTCTAAGAAAGAGTAACACTTTAACATATTTGGACGTTTTAAGTTATTTTACTTAAAAAATAAAACATGTATTATCTACAGGGTTGCCCAGACTTTTTCATAAAACTGTGTGTGAGTGCCTGTAATAACTTTATTATATCTGTAAATGTTTTGGTTGTTTAAATTTGCTTATTAATTTTTGTTAGATTTCGTTGAATACTTGCTGTCCCATGTAAAGTCCCAACTTGTTTCCCCTTCACTTTGAATATGCACTGCCAGGATTAGAACACACTGGTACACAATTAAATCTTTTTAGTGTCTAACATTGCTTATATGTAATGTAATGTTTTTTTGTTTGTTTTTATATTTTATTTAAACAATAATACATAATTAAAATGAATTACCTATGCAAATAATTGGTAAAACGCTAAAAGCATGGGTTTATTTGCATGCATTTATTCAGATTCCTCACTTAATAGTGTATCTGATTTTTGTAGATGACTAAATGAAGCATATGGCACCTAAAATATTTAACGGTGTATTTTTTTCTTTTAATGGCATTCATATACAAATGAATAGCATTTAAACAGCATTCTTACAGTACTATCAAAATGAATCCTAAATTCATATATTCTGATATTCTTTTTATTATTATTCACACGAGCTGGTTCTGGCCAGTGAAAAACATTAAAACAAAAAGAGGATATCCACCAACACTTAAAACAACCTCATCGTGTGTTATGTAACTGAGGTATTAATGGCAATTTTTAGGAAATGCCCCCCCCACACGCATATAGACTCCTGACTGGTTAATAGCACCACTGAGATGTGAACCTCGATTGAGATGTGAGCAGTGAGCTAGTGTAATAAACCAGTAAATTACCTAAAAGCCTAAAGTTGGAAAAAGATGCCACAAAATATTCCATTATGAACTTGTATTATAAAATATTTTATTACGAAACATAAACTATTTGTGTTTTATAATCTATGATCAGTTCATCTGAATCATTAGTCATTTATAATAGTTTAAACAGAGCTTTATCATCACTGCCTAATTGGATTTTGACTTTCCAAGTGCGTCATCCGTTTCCTCACTAAAACATGTTCCTGTACAGCTATGTATCTTTGAAGTGTCACGTTTTTGTTGTGTTGTCCTCTAAACAAAGTGTCAATATTGCTGTTGTATGCTGTGAAATTAAATACAGTAACTGATCTCAGTGAAGCTATGAATTATTTGTATGTAAAAGCAGTCCTGGAATTTGTGAACTATTCAGGTTGTTTCTGGTTGTACAATTTATTGTTTTTAATGTCTTTTGTTACAGGGTCTTTTGTATTTCTGAACTCGTTCACTTAGTCACGGTCAGTTATGTGCAAAAATCTAAGCAATAAGTGACTAATGCGTTTTTTGCTCTGCCCCCAAATTATTGGGAAAAGAAAGCACACTAAAAATAAACTGGCCACATGCAAACAGATGTGTTGTAATTAAAAGAAAATAATGTCTATAGAAATATATAGAAGGCCAATGTCTATTGTTCTACAGATATAACAGGTCTTTTGATGCATTTGTTCATGAAAATGTATTGCCATAATTTAAATGTGATAGAATTTATCACCTGATCATTGTACTGTGCTGTAGAGGTTGTAGTAGTTTGTATGTAAAAGTATAAATATGTGCAACAATAAAAAAAACAAAAAAAAAAACTGCTGAACATGAGAAATCGAGTGCTATTGTATGTTGTTCATTTTGTGCTTCATTTTATTTTTTGTACATGAGAATGATTATAATAACCTGAAGATGTTATCATTTAATATGGAGATGTTACACCAAAATGGTTCTGTATTAAAGTGTGTGAATGACTTTTTGAGTCGTGCTGGGATTAGGAATTAATCCTAAAATTTGATTAAATCCAGACATATGTATGAAAAATAAACCAATGTCATTGAAATGAAATGATTGGCTTTGTAATTATTTACATATAATTTATATATTCTGTGTTTGTTACTGTTTTAATCATCAAAATATATGTTCACTCTTAATACCCAACATGAACCTTATAAGGATGAAGCAGTTACTAAAAATAAATGAATAAATAAATAAATTAATTGGTTTTATAATTGAATTAGAACAAACATGATTTCTGTATCAGCACACTTCTTAATATCAGCTGTGATGAGCAACTTCAGCATCTTGAAAATGATTAATGGGGCTTCACTGCTGGATTTTACAGTTAATAATTTTACAGTACTGGAATTCTTACCTGTGAACAATTATAGATCTAGAACTTAGAAACCTATACAGTTTAGACAAACAACAACAAAAAGTTGTAAGTGTTAGAGATAAAGGTTAATGGCTGAATTCATATTCAGTTAATCAGATTTTTGTACTTTTGCCACCTTTGTTGACATAATAAAAAGCTTTTAGACATTCAAATAACCCTCTTATTTCCTTTTTATGTTTTAGGCCTAAATAATCAACATCTTTTGACTGTTTTATAAGGAACAGGTTATTAGGATAAGCTTATAGTGCTTTGGATAAAGTTAACACTAAACTTTGTTATTTATACTATAACAGTAAACTTTGTGTTTATACTATATTAGTGAACTTTCTGTCTGCCTATCAGTCCTTTCTGTTAGCGTTTATAAGACATTTAATCTGTTTTCTGGGTAAAAAGGTGGATTAATCATAGTGAATGGCAATATAAATGCTATCTTACCTCAGTTCTTTTTCTCGATACATTCAGTATTTGTGACTAAATTTGGGTTTTTGTTTAACTGCATTCAGTCCACTCATTATACACTACAATCCACCTGTTTCTCGTCTCTACACAGCAATAGTGAACACCTTATTTCTCATTGCTTTAAAAAAACGGTCGTTTAATAATCTAAAAGTAACAAAAAAATTAAATAAAATCAAGTGGAAATATGCAGAAAATATAAAAACTTCAAACGTGTATTACTGCAAGTTTATCAGGCTGCAGGGTAAATTTGGACAGTTTCTGTATAATAACCGCTAGGCGGCAGTGTGAGCTGTTTAAGTGAAAAACACGGAAACAAAGAAGAACATTCAGCGTACCCAAATACAACAGAACAATAAAAAAGAGAACCACAGATCACATCTCAATATTCACTGCAGAGATGATGGCCATTATATTAGCACTACACTGGGTAGAAGAAGCTAAACCCCATAAAACAGTAATTTGTTCAGACTCAATGTCCGCTCTAACAAGCATACAAACCGGTAAATCCACAAGTAGACAAGATTTGGTTGATGAAGCACATCAGATGATTTACATAATAAATCAACAAAATGTACAGTTACAGTTCACCTGGATTCCAGCACACATAGGTATTGAGGGAAATGAAAGGGTAGATAAGCTGGCAAAAGAAGCAACACAATCAGAACAGGTAGAAGTACAGATCCCACTAAGTAAATTAGAATTTAAAACAATAATTAAAGAAGGTATTCAAAAAGTATGGCAGGAAAAATGGAGTAAAGAAGGAAAAGGGAGACACTTGTATAATATCCAGCAAAAGGTAACAAATAGGAAAAACATCTCATTCTCACGGCAGGAGGAAACATGGATTACTAGACTAAGAATAGGGCACACAGGTTTAAACAGCGGCCTATACATTTTAGGAAAACACGACACTGGGATGTGCCCATACTGTAATGAGGTAGAAACTGTAAAACATGTATTACTTATATGCAGATATTATTCCAAAGAAAGAGAAGAATTAAAGAAGGCAATAAAGAAACCGTTAACACTGAATAACTTATTAAATCTAGAAACAGAATCCACAAGCAAAGCGGTCATGAAATTCCTTAAAGAAACTCAAATCACAAGGAGACTATAAATCTTATTGTTTCTTTATTAACATGAAGTCCTAAAGTGATCACACATCAGTCCAGTGGATGGCGGTAATGCACAGAGAATGCAAACTGCCAATAAAAATCACAGAAGAAGAAGAAGAAGAACATTCAGCGGAGTCTCCGTTAAAACAGATTCAATAAAAGTCAGGTAAGAAAGTTAAATTATTAATTTATTTATTACTCGTTTTTCATGTCTGTATTAATATAAGTTTAGTGTTTGCTTCACTGTTATTATCTGCCTGGGGGCACTGTTATATCAGCTAACTGTTGGCTTGTTTACATTATTTAATATTACATACGGTAACATTTAGGTCACAGAATTTCATTCAGTTCACCTTTATAATAAATATAAATAACACTTAAGTTGTATATAAATAGTATATAAAGCAGGAGAGGCAGAAACTATCTCAATCAATACTACATACTACCACACTGTCTCAATCTATACTACATACTACCACACTGTCTCAATCTATACTACATACTACCACACTGTCTCAATCAATACTACATACTACCACACTGTCTCAATCTATACTACATACTACCACACTGTCTCAATCTATACTACATACTACCACACTGTCTCAATCTATACTACATACTACCACACTGTCTCAATCAATACTACATACTACCACACTGTCTCAATCTATACTACATACTACCACACTGTCTCAATCAATACTACATACTACCACACTGTCTCAATCAATACTACATACTACCACACTGTCTCAATCTATACTACATACTACCACACTGTCTCAATCTATACTACATACTACCACACTCTCAATCAATACTACATACTACCACACTGTCTCAATCTATACTACATACTACCACACTGTCTCAATCTATACTACATACTACCACACTGTCTCAATCAATACTACATACTACCACACTGTCTCAATCTATACTACATACTACCACACTGTCTCAATCTATACTACATACTACCACACTATCTCAATCAATACTACATACTACCACACTGTCTCAATCTATACTACATACTACCACACTGTCTCAATCTATACTACATACTACCACACTGTCTCAATCAATACAACATACTACAACACTGTCTCAATCTATACTACATACTACCACACTGTCTCAATCTATACTACATACTACCACACTGTCTCAATCTATACTACATACTACCCACTGTCTCAATCTATACTACATACTACCACACTGTCTCAATCTATACTACATACTACCCACTGTCTCAACCTATACTACATACTACCACACTGTCTCAATCTATACTACATACTACCACACTGTCTCAATCTATACTACATACTACCACACTGTCTCAATCAATACTACATACTACCACACTGTCTCAATCTATACTACATACTACAACACTCTCAATCTATACTACATACTACCACACTGTCTCAATCTATACTACATACTACCCACTGTCTCAACCTATACTACATACTACCACACTGTCTCAATCAATACTACATACTACCACACTGTCTCAATCTATACTACATACTACCACACTGTCTCAATCTATACTACATACTACCACACTGTCTCAATCAATACTACATACTACCACACTCTCTCAATCTATACTACATACTACCCACTGTCTCAACCTATACTACATACTACCACACTGTCTCAATCTATACTACATACTACCACACTGTCTCAATCTATACTACATACTACCACACTCTCTCAATCTATACTACATACTACCACACTGTCTCAATCTATACTACATACTACCACACTGTCTCAATCTATACTACATACTACCACACTGTCTCAATCTATACTACATACTACCACACTGTCTCAATCTATACTACATACTACCACACTGTCTCAATCAATACTACATACTACCACACTGTCTCAATCAATACTACATACTACCACACTGTCTCAATCAATACTACATACTACCACACTGTCTCAATCTATACTACATACTACCACACTGTCTCAACCTATACTACATACTACCCACTGTCTCAACCTATACTACATACTACCACACTGTCTCAATCTATACTACATACTACCACACTGTCTCAATCTATACTACATACTACCACACTGTCTCAATCTATACTACATACTACCACACTGTCTCAATCTATACTACATACTACCACACTGTCTCAATCTATACTACATACTACCACACTGTCTCAATCAATACTACATACTACCACACTGTCTCAATCAATACTACATACTACCACACTGTCTCAATCTATACTACATACTACCACACTGTCTCAATCTATACTACATACTACCACACTGTCTCAATCAATACTACATACTACCACACTGTCTCAATCAATACTACATACTACCACACTGTCTCAATCAATACTACATACTACCACACTGTCTCAATCAATACTACATACTACCACACTGTCTCAATCAATACTACATACTACCACACTGTCTCAATCAATACTACATACTACCACACTGTCTCAATCAATACTACATACTACCACACTGTCTCAATCAATACTACATACTACCACACTGTCTCAATCTATACTACATACTACCACACTGTCTCAATCTATACTACATACTACCACACTGTCTCAATCAATACTACATACTACCACACTGTCTCAATCAATACTACATACTACCACACTGTCTCAATCAATACTACATACTACCACACTGTCTCAATCTATACTACATACTACCACACTGTCTCAATCAATACTACATACTACCACACTGTCTCAATCTATATTACATACTACCACACTGTCTCAATCTATACTACATACTACCACACTGTCTCAATCTATACTACATACTACCACACTGTCTCAATCAATACTACATACTACCACACTGTCTCAATCTATACTACATACTACCACACTGTCTCAATCTATACTACATACTACCACACTGTCTCAATCTATACTACATACTACCACACTGTCTCAATCTATACTACATACTACCCACTGTCTCAACCTATACTACATACTACCACACTGTCTCAATCAATACTACATACTACCACACTGTCTCAATCTATACTACATACTACCACACTGTCTCAATCTATACTACATACTACCACACTGTCTCAATCTATACTACATACTACCACACTGTCTCAATCTATACTACATACTACCACACTGTCTCAATCAATACTACATACTACCACACTGTCTCAATCAATACTACATACTACCACACTGTCTCAATCTATACTACATACTACCACACTGTCTCAACCTATACTACATACTACCACACTGTCTCAATCTATACTACATACTACCACACTGTCTCAACCTATACTACATACTACCACACTGTCTCAATCTATACTACATACTACCACACTGTCTCAATCTATACTACATACTACCACACTGTCTCAATCTATACTACATACTACCACACTGTCTCAATCTATACTACATACTACCACACTGTCTCAATCAATACTACATACTACCACACTGTCTCAATCTATACTACATACTACCACACTGTCTCAATCAATACTACATACTACCACACTGTCTCAATCAATACTACATACTACCACACTGTCTCAATCTATACTACATACTACCACACTGTCTCAATCTATACTACATACTACCACACTGTCTCAATCAATACTACATACTACCACACTGTCTCAATCAATACTACATACTACCACACTGTCTCAATCTATACTACATACTACCACACTGTCTCAATCTATACTACATACTACAACACTCTCAATCTATACTACATACTACCACACTGTCTCAATCTATACTACATACTACAACACTGTCTCAACCTATACTACATACTACCACACTGTCTCAACCTATACAACATACTACCTACCACACTGTCTCAATCTATACTACATACTACCACACTGTCTCAATCTATACTACATAATACAACACTGTCTCAACCTATACAACATACTACCTACCACACTGTCTCAATCAATACTACATACTACCACACTGTCTCAATCTATACTACATAATACAACACTGTCTCAATCTATACTACATACTACCACACTGTCTCAATCAATACTACATACTACCACACTGTCTCAATCTATACTACATACTACCACACTCTCAATCTATACTACATACTACCACACTGTCTCAATCTATACTACATACTACAACACTCTCAATCAATACTACATACTACCACACTGTCTCAATCAATACTACATACTACCACACTGTCTCAATCAATACTACATACTACAACACTGTCTCAATCAATACTACATACTACCACACTGTCTCAATCAATACTACATACTACCACACTGTCTCAATCAATACTACATACTACCACACTGTCTCAATCAATACTACATACTACAACACTGTCTCAATCAATACTACATACTACCACACTGTCTCAATCAATACTACATACTACAACACTGTCTCAATCTATACTACATACTACCACACTGTCTCAATTAATACTACATACTACCACACTGTCTCAATTAATACTACATACTACCACACTGTCTCAATCAATACTACATACTACAACACTGTCTCAATCTATACTACATACTACCACACTGTCTCAATTAATACTACATACTACCACACTGTCTCAATCAATACTACATACTACCACACTGTCTCAATCAATACTACATACTACAACACTGTCTCAATCAATACTACATACTACCACACTGTCTCAATCAATACTACATACTACAACACTCTCAATCAATACTACATACTACCACACTGTCTCAATCAATACTACATACTACCACACTGTCTCAATCAATACTACATACTACAACACTGTCTCAATCTATACTACATACTACCGCACTGTCTCAATCTATACTACATACTACCACACTCTCTCAATCTATACTACATACTACCACACTGTCTCAATCAATACTACATACTACAACACTGTCTCAATCTATACTACATACTACCACACTGTCTCAATCAATACTACATACTACAACACTGTCTCAATCTATACTACATACTACCACACTGTCTCAATCAATACTACATACTACAACACTGTCTCAATCAATACTACATACTACCACACTGTCTCAATCAATACTACATACTACAACACTGTCTCAATCTATACTACATACTACCACACTGTCTCAATTAATACTACATACTACCACACTGTCTCAATTAATACTACATACTACCACACTGTCTCAATCAATACTACATACTACAACACTGTCTCAATCTATACTACATACTACCACACTGTCTCAATTAATACTACATACTACCACACTGTCTCAATTAATACTACATACTACCACACTGTCTCAATCAATACTACATACTACAACACTGTCTCAATCAATACTACATACTACCACACTGTCTCAATCAATACTACATACTACAACACTCTCAATCAATACTACATACTACCACACTGTCTCAATCAATACTACATACTACCACACTGTCTCAATCAATACTACATACTACAACACTCTCAATCAATACTACATACTACCACACTGTCTCAATCAATACTACATACTACCACACTGTCTCAATCAATACTACATACTACAACACTGTCTCAATCTATACTACATACTACAACACTGTCTCAATCAATACTACATACTACCACACTGTCTCAATCAATACTACATACTACAACACTGTCTCAATCAATACTACATACTACCACACTGTCTCAATCAATACTACATACTACCACACTGTCTCAATCTATACTACATACTACCACACTGTCTCAATCAATACTACATACTACCACACTGTCTCAATCTATACTACATACTACCACACTGTCTCAATCAATACTACATACTACCACACTGTCTCAATCAATACTACATACTACCACACTGTCTCAATCTATACTACATACTACCACACTGTCTCAATCAATACTACATACTACCACACTGTCTCAATCAATACTACATACTACCCAGGGCTCTAGAGTGCGACCAATTTGGTCGCACATGCGACCTAATTTCTCAATGGTGCGACTAAAAAAAATCTCAGGTCGCACCGGTGCGACCAGGCGTCCGAGGGAAAAAAAAAACAACAGACACACATTAGGCCAATATCATGGTCTAAACCAATCAGAGATAGTGAAGGGCGGGACAATATTGTAGCGGTGATATGTGAGCGACATTCAGCTCAGCCAATCAGAATGCAGCACCAGGTGCGTTCGGACGTTCTGCCGTAAGTTTAGTTTTGTCTATGAGACTCGCCGGATGTCCCCAGAATGGAAGTTCGGGTTCTGGAGCTCGGCGGTGTAAAGTGTTGTAACGCTCACTTAAGTCCTGACTAAACAGTTAAAGTGACTCTACCCTGCCGTGTGCCTTTATTCCCACACCTCCACCACCGCACAGCAAAAGACCCGCAGCATCCCCACCGGACAGCGGCTAGGTGAGCCGAGCCTCTACAGTAGCAAGGGGCTAATGCTAGCGGTAAAGTGCCGCGATAGTGAAAGTAAAAACACGACAATATTTTCGTTAAGTAAAATATAAAAATAACTAAAAGACCAAAATATATTACAATACATGTAGTCAAAATACGCAGTGAGTGCACCGCAAGCGATTTTGGGAATCTGTGTAAAAGATTCAGTAAAGCCGATAATATAATGCACTGCATAAGTGTGCTATAATTAGTCTGTAATACTATAATTAACTGTAAAGAAGACAGTGGCCGGCAATAGTATATTTGTGACTGGTTCTAATACATTTCGAATTGAAAGGCTGAAAAAGCCCAATGCATCTATAAAACACATTACATGCCGCGATAAATGCACTGCCCAAGTGTCCCCCTCTCCCCACTGCCCTTCATTGTCAGGCAGCAGCAAACAGATCATCAGACGAGGCCATGTTGACCAGATTGTTAGTTATTTCCAAGTCAATATTGCCTGTATGGACAGTGATTTAAAAAAAAAAAAAAAAAAAAAGTGAACCTGTAAAACTGCGGTGTTAAATGCGATGCGGTCGAAAATTTGGGTGCACCTAACTTTTGTGCTGGTGCACCTAAGAAAAAAAGTTAGGTGCACCAGTGCAACCAGTGCAAAACGTTAGTCTAGAGCCCTGCTACCACACTTTCTCAATCTATACTACATACTACCACACTGTCTCAATCTATACTACATACTACCACACTGTCTCAATCAATACTACATACTACCACACTGTCTCAATCAATACTACATACTACAACACTGTCTCAATCTATGCTACATATTACCTACCACACTCTCTCAACTTATACTACATATTACATACCACACTCTCTCAACCTATACTACATACTACCACACTTTCTCAATCTATACTACAAATTACCACACTGTCTCAATTTATACTACACCTATACTACATACTACCACACTGTCTCAGTCTATACTACATACTACCACACTGTTAATTTATGCTACATATTATCACACTATCTCAATATACACTACATACTACCCCACTGTCTCAATCTATACTACATACTACCCCACTGTCTCAATCAATACTACATACTACCACACTGTCTCAATCTATACTACATACTACCACACTGTCTCAATCTATACTACATACTACCCCACTTTCTCAATCTATACTACATACTACAACACTGTCTCAATCAATACTACATACTACCACACTGTCTCAATCAATACTACATACTACCACACTGTCTCAATCAATACTACATACTACCCCACTGTCTCAATCTATACTACATACTACAACACTGTCTCAATCAATACTACATACTACCACACTGTCTCAATCAATACTACATACTACAACACTGTCTCAATCAATACTACATACTACCACACTGTCTCAATCAATACTATATACTACCACACTGTCTCAGTCAGTACTACATATTACCACACTCTTAATATATACTTCATAAAACCACACTCTTAATCTATACTACAAAATACCACAGTCTGTACCTAATATAATGTTTATGATATAGGTACTGAATTTCTTTATTGCTTCCTAGCATGCAAATTTCAGGCATAGAAGTATTTTATTTAGTAATTTTGGCATATTGAAAATATTCATTTACTAATTTTGGTCTTGTAAACAATTCCAATTTGTTGCTGGCACCACATTTAGAATGACTGTCTTCTGTCTTATTTTGGAGTTATAATAATAATATTCTTATTTTATTTATGCTTGCAGGCCAGCTGTGGCCACCACCTTGCTGCTGCTTCCCCGATGCTGGCTTATGCTCGCCACGTTCTCCGTCCCTGTTCCTTCGCACTTGCTTTATCCAAACGTTCTGCCCATTTAATGGCAGCTGATGCTGACCGGCCTATCGAGGCCTCCATCCGCTCTAAACTCACTCAGGCTTTTGAACCCGAGTACCTGGAGGTGCTGAACGAGAGCCACATGCATGCTGTGCCGCCGGGCTCAGAGTCTCATTTCAGGGTGCTGGTGGTAAGCTCTCGTTTTGATGGTCAGTCCCTGTTGCAACGCCACCGCCTGGTCAATGAGGCCTTGAGCCATGAACTAAGTACCAGTGTTCATGCCCTTGCCATCCAGGCCAAGACGCCACAGCAGTGGAGCAGCAACCCCACACTGGCCAAGAGCCCGCCGTGCCTAGGAGGCTCAAAACATGACAGCACCATGGCTGAAAAGCTCAAAGCTGGGATCGACTGAAGTTGAAAAAACATTATTTTAAAAGTGTGGTAGAGAAAATGTTTGTGTTGCTTGAGCATTAACTGTTTGCAGTGCACAGGAATGGAATTACATTAGTTATTCTGAATTAATCAAAAATATTATTTGATTGCATCTGTGATTATGAAGTATAGTAGTATAAATGTTTGTATTTGTAAGTTGATATACAACTTGAGTTAAAGTGATATTTAAAACATTAAAAGTGCAGTAAGCTCACCAACTGTGTAAAACTGAGTTATTTTCAGACTTTCTTAAAAATAGATCTGAGGTTAGTAATCTTAATGTCACATTTTGATTGTCAGACAAAGCAGGATGTATTTCACTGCTAAACTATAAGTTTACATTTAATATAATTACTAAAAATGTGTTCATGGTCAGGTGTCCAATTAATTTTGGCCATTTATTTTGTACAGCTTACTTTCATCAGACTTATTTTTTAGTATGATTTGTCAGTGGTCCATTTTATCTTAATTCAACTGTCATGATGTGGGAGACTTGACATTTTTAATAGCTGTTGGGGGTCCGGGTCCTTTCTGAGTGGTCTTGGCACGTTCTCCTTGTGTCTGCTCCGGTGTCCTCCCACAGTCCAAAAACATACAGGTGAGGTGAATTGGAGATATAAAATTGTCCATGACTGTTTGACATTAAACTTGTGAATTGATGAATCTTGTGTAACAAATTACTACCGTTTATGTCACGAACGTAACCAATGTGTAAAACCTGAAGTAAATTAAATTAATTTAAAGTAAATTAAACTCCTTGCTGACTGTTATGTTACATGTCTTTCAGCAAAGGATGGATAAGTATCAATAAGCTTGCTGGCAGGCGTTTCTCCATTAGGGGGCAATAACTGTTTACATTACACACTGATGGACCTGAAGTTTAGATTGAGATGTGAAGAGACTTTTTTTATCTACTGAGCAGATCCGTGTTCGCACAGTGCAGAAATGACATTTTAGAATTTTTAAATGTAAGTAGCAAAAACAAACATAAAAAATACAATTAAATGCTTAAATACATTTGTGCAACAGATGTGTATTAGATATCTACGAATCTATAAATTGATAGTCAAATAAAACAACAACGTACAAACGTGATTTGATTTCCCACAGCACCAGTCTGAACTAATGTGCAGATTTGCGCTAAATGTGCTGAAATACCAGCGCACACCTGACTCGTCCTGTCCTTGTTGGTTAATAAACGTCTGTTGTGTCCTGCTTGTTACAAAACCTGCTTGAAAAGAAGTTCTCCAGTCTGAAATGTCACCTGTGAGATGAGATTCTGTAGACATTTATGACAATGTGTTTGACATTAACTTTCTAAACCAGTTCCGTGTTGAATTTAAGTGCTAAGATTTTAAATAAAATTTTAAGTTCACAATCTTAAGTTCACAAATGAAACGATTTAATTCAGCTGGTCTTAAAGAAACTAATGACAAAAACATTAAAATTCTATGTTTTATTATAAGTACAGTTTGATTATAAGAGGAATACATAATTATACATAATGATAGGGCAGTTGTAGCCTAGCGGTTAAGGTACTGGATTAGTAATTGAAAGGTCGCTGGTGCAAGCCCCACCACTGCCAGGTTGCCACTGTTGGGCCCTTGAGCAAGGCCCTTAACCCTCAATTGCTTAGACAACATAATACCACAGTACTGTAAGTTGCTTTGGATAAAAGTGTCTGCTAAATGCTGAAAATGTAAATGATACAAATACCATTTGTTATCCCCTTTTATTCACTGTTGTTTTCAGCTGTCTGTTTCTGGCTCCTGCAAACATGTATTAGTAATAAGGAAATATTAATGTCCAGATTTTTATAGATTGCAAGTTTATTTTTAATACTTGAACATTTTTCTCTTAGTTCTCTTGGTTATTTAGTTAAGTGTTTTTATCTTTTACCAAGTTCTTTACACTAAGAACAGGAAAAGTTCTTAATGCCTCTAGAACAGAAAGCTATTAATGTTTATCAGGTAGTGTATTAAATAAAAAATAAAAGCCACAATTAATCTCAAAATATCTACCACTGGTTTAGTTACTAATCACTACTACAAAGTATTACATTAGTAAAAATAGCTTCTAAATAATGCTTTAAAAACTTTACATTAATGACCCCAAACAAAAAATTGTCTCTGCTGAAGGTTGTGTGAAACTCGTCTTCCTTGGCTGACAAATAACTGCTATTTTAGTTTGGCTAGAAAAACAGCATTGTGACCATTTTATGGCCTCGTCCAGAGCCTGGGGCTAAGCTGACACAGGTCAAAGCAGTGAATGACAAGCACAACCTTTCTTCCACACAACCCCCACCCCTCCAAAAAAGCTTAATTTTGCATCCAGGTGCATTACTACGATCCATCTGGGTGACAGAAACCAGAGCTCTATGCACAGGTGGACTTATACGACCAAGAACCGTGTAGCCATACAGTGTATCACAAAAGTGAGTACACCCCTCACATTTCTGCAAATATTTTATTATATCTTTTCATGGGACAACACTATAGACATGAAACTTGGATATAACTTAGAGTAGTCAGTGTACAACTTGTATAGCAGTGTAGATTTACTGTCTTCTGAAAATAACTCAACACACAGCCATTAATGTCTAAATAGCTGGCAACATAAGTGAGTACACCCCACAGTGAACATGTCCAAATTGTGCCCAAAGTGTCAATATTTTGTGTGACCACCATTATTAGCACTGCCTTAACCCTCCTGGGCATGGAATTCACCAGAGCTGCACAGGTTGCTACTGGAATCCTCTTCCACTCCTCCATGATGACATCACGGAGCTGGTGGATGTTAGACACCTTGAACTCCTCCACCTTCCACTTGAGGATGCGCCACAGGTGCTCAATTGGGTTTAGTCCATCACCTTTACCTTCAGCTTCCTCAGCAAGGCAGTTGTAATCTTGGAGGTTGTGTTTGGGGTCGTTATCCTGTTGGAAAACTGCCATGAGGCCCAGTTTTCGAAGGTAGGGGATCATGCTCTGTTTCAGAATGTCACAGTACATGTTGGAATTCATGTTTCCCTCAATGAACTGCAGCTCCCCAGTGCCAGCAACACTCATGCAGCCCAAGACCATGATGCTACCACCACCATGCTTGACTGTAGGCAAGATACAGTTGTCTTGGTACTTCTCACCAGGGCGCCGCCACACATGCTGGACACCATCTGAGCCAAACAAGTTTATCTTGGTCTCGTCAGACCACAGGGCATTCCAGTAATCCATGTTCTTGGACTGCTTGTCTTCAGCAAACTGTTTGCGGGCTTTCTTGTGCGTCAGCTTCCTTCTGGGATGACGACCATGCAGACCGAGTTGATGCAGTGTGCGGCGTATGGTCTGAGCACTGACAGGCTGACCTCCCACGTCTTCAACCTCTGCAGCAATGCTGGCAGCACTCATGTGTCTATTTTTTAAAGCCAACCTCTGGATATGACGCCAAACACGTGGACTCAACTTCTTTGGTCGACCCTGGCGAAGCCTGTTCCGAGTGGAACCTGTCCTGGAAAACCGCTGTATGACCTTGGCCACCATGCTGTAGCTCAGTTTCAGGGTGTTAGCAATCTTCTTATAGCCCAGGCCATCTTTGTGGAGAGCAACAATTCTATTTCTCACATCCTCAGAGAGTTCTTTGCCATGAGGTGCCATGTTGAATATCCAGTGGTCAGTATGAGAGAATTGTACCCAAAACACCAAATTTAACAGCCCTGCTCCCCATTTACACCTGGGACCTTGACACATGACACCAGGGAGGGACAACGACACATTTGGGCACAATTTGGACATGTTCACTGTGGGGTGTACTCACTTATGTTGCCAGCTATTTAGACCTTAATGGCTGTGTGTTGAGTTATTTTCAGAAGACAGTAAATCTACACTGCTATACAAGTTGTACACTGACTACTCTAAGTTATATCCAAGTTTCATGTCTATAGTGTTGTCCCATGAAAAGATATAATGAAATATTTGCAGAAATGTGAGGGGTGTACTCACTTTTGTGATACACTGTAGGTTTATGTTAGGAACTAATGCTGTACTAAAGGAATAGCACTTATTTATTTATAAGTGTATATATAAATTGCCTCCATATATCAGCTCTGGTGCATTAAAAGGCCAATACCTAATCAATACAGCCAGTCGCTTATGCTTGATGTAGCTCAGGTTCAGTCTGAGCTTGGAAAAATGACTTTGGGATGAACAGGATAATGTTACGACACTGGTGCACTTTTGTTTTTAATCATTAAATCAAGAACAAATTTTATGTTTTAAATGCTGTAATTTATTTCGTGTACTTCAGGATGGTTGTAACTGAGGGCATGCTCTCTGTATGTTTTCTATGTTTCACATACATTAAATGATGCCATTTGGTGGGAACCCAGGCAGTGATGCGTCAGAGCAGGCTGAATGATGGTGCCAGGGCTGGGATTCTGCCCGCCGTGGCGTTCTCGTGAGTGGCCTGATTTATAGGCCGTGCTGTTGGACCTCGTCTCCACAACGCCACTGACCCCTCCAGGTTCAGGAGTCAATAGGTTAGAGACGTGGGGGAGTTTGTTAAGAGCACCAAATGGCTGTCTGTAAAAAGCCCCTCTAGGGTCCGGCCGTCTCCATGGATCTGACGTCTGTAACTCTCCTCGGTCACATGTGCTGTTTGTGTACTGTGGTGTGGTGATGGGTTTAACATTTGCTGCAATCATAAACTCCAATTACTGGGATTATGCTCTTAATTGCAAAAGCAGTTGTCACAAATGGCTTCTGCAAGGGACTGACATTAGAATTAGAATGAAAGTGGTCCTGTTGTGTTTTATGGAGAGATTAAGTGGTGGTGTGAATTGATAATTGTAAATAAATAATAATTACCGTCCTGCGAAGCTAACAAAGAGTTGTTACAGGAGAATTCAGCAGGGGGATATTCATTAGTCTGGGTGTTTATCTGTTTTTTCATTTTGGAATCAAAGAACACAAATGGATTTGAGGTGATGGAAACAGCTCATTAAGTCCTTTTCATTAGAAGGATTTCTTTTGGTCCGGCTGTTCACCTAACGAACGTAGCTGCTGAATGAGAGGCCTGAAGAGGAAGACAAAGGCTAAAGGGGGCAAGACAATATCCTTGTGTGGAAGAATTAGTTACACTCAGTGGTCCAAGTATTCAAAGCAGAGAGGGGATCAGCAAGGATTAGGAGCAAAGTCCACACAGGTGGATGATGGGAGAGGCACATGTCACAATGTTACCTTGTTTGGGAGTGTAATGTTGAGGCGAGATGGTGGTGCAGCAACTTTTGTCCTTGGGACCAAGGTTTGATCCATGTCTGCACTCATCGTATTTTTGTAGTTTGCACGTCTTACTTGTGTGTGATTGGGTTTAATGGTTTCTTTTGACTTTCCAAGAACATGCAGAAGGTGGACTGATTGCTGAAAACAGCCCTTAGGTGTAAATGAATAAATGTGTATGTGAATAGTTGAGTGTGTGATGCCCTGTTATGAATTAATGCCTGGTTTAGAACTGCTTTGTACCCAGGAGTTCTGAGTTGTGCACGACCCACTGCGACTCTTACCTGGAGTGATGGAAGTGGTTTGTAAAAATTTTAACTGCATTGCTGGTTCTTTAAATCTGTTATCAAATAAATCCAATAATCACTTATTTGAATTGACATCATCTAAAACATGCCATTGGAACACTAAACTATTAAACTGATTAGTATGTGATGTTCATTGATGAATTAGGGCCTCGTCCAGGGTGTTTTCCTGCTTTGTCTCCAGTGTTTCAGAAATTTCTGAAAGTGATTCTGACCCACCGCAAACCTGACCTGAACTAATGAGTTCATTATTCAGTCATTCATTCATTGTCTGTTTAACCACCACTTTATCCTGGTCAGGGTCACAGTGGGTCTGATTTATTAGGCGAAAGGCAGGAAACACCCTGGACAGGTCAGCAGTCCATCACAAGGCAGACACACACACACACACACACATTTACACTAAGGGCAATTTTAGCAACTCCAGTTGGCCTGAGTGCATGTCTTTGGACTTGTTGGAGCAAACCAGAGCACCCAGAGGAAACCCACATGGACACAGGGAGAACATGCACACCTCTCACAGAATGGACCCTGGCCGCCCAGTCAGGGAATCAAACCACATTAGTTCATTATTCAAATGACAAATATACAGTACAGTACTATCATGTGTACATGATATATCATGTGTACACTTTATAGCCAAATGTCTGTGGATACCCGTCCTAACATTTTTGCCATATAGTTCATACAGTATATTTGTTGTAATATTCACATTAAAATTAGTTTTAAAATAGCATATACCCTTAAAAGTTAGGCTTTTCCTTTTCTCTTAGGTACCCCTCTGCAGTACCTTTAGCTCTAAACTTCTACCAACCAGATGTATCTTTGCAGATCAGCAGGGCTTAAAACACACCTTTCTCCAATCAGTAGGAGTCAGTATAATAAAGTTTAAAAGCACATTCATCCCTGTTTCACCTGTATCCCTCCCGTTTTTGCAGCGAGTGCGTGGGTGCTGTCCCCTGAGCAAGAGAGGTCAGAGGTCACCCCCTGAAATCTGGCTTGCAAACCAAAGCTTAATCTTCTGTAGTCCAGATGCATGGTCCGCTGAAAAGAGTCCAAAGCGCTTTACTTTGGTGCAGACAAAAGCTCGATCTATTGTTGCTCTGTCAGGCCATGTGATATATTCTATCCTACACCACCGGGACAAAAACGGATCTCTGATTATATAAGCGTCATCGTTCTCCCATGCTGCGTCTGCCGGAGATGGTGCGGACACCAGGCCATTTGACCTCACACTCTTCTGGTCTTTGTTCCAGATGCCCCCTGTTTCTCCACCTTACCCTGAACCCACGGCCGCTGTGTTCTTTAGCAAAATAAAGCGTCAGGGGCCCTCCAGTTTATTTTCATTAGGCCTTTGAAATGAGGCCTTTGAGAGGATAGGAGACCAACGAAAGAAGCCTTAATACGGTGATTAGGAGGCAAATAAAACATTGCAGCTGAAGAAAGGAGAGGTCGCCTTAGGGTTTATAGCATTTTTATGCTTTTAGTCTTTTTAGTGTGATTAAGGATCAGGCATGCTGCTTGTTGAACTGACTGATTTGAAATAGGCGCTCTCTGTCTAAATAGATCATCTGAAGTCGGACTAATGAGGACTAGCTGCAGAGTTTGGATCCTACAAAATGGTTCAGAGAAGTTTTGTACTTGAGCTAAAATTAATAAAATTTTATTAATTAATAACATTTAGTGAGTGTACATGTAAACAGTTGCACAGTGGAAAAGTTGATGTGTTGTATACTAGTATGCACTAGAAACCCATACTTTTTCCCATAGTGTTTGGTGTTCTGTGTTCAGCCCACATGCCAATATGTGTATTAGCTATTCGTATTTGCCTCTAGATACATGTGAATGAGTTAATCAGTGTGTGATGCCCTGTTATTCTCAATACCCATTTTTTCTCCCACTCTTCAAAAAACGTGCAGACGGTGGATTGGCTCTTTTAAATTGCTGCTAGGTATCAGTGCGTGAATAAATGGGAATGTAGGAGTGTGATACCCTGTGATGGATTGGCACCCTGTTAAGAATGTATTCCTGCCTGCCTTACATTTTTTCTGGGTGACATCTGACCTACCCTAACCCTGAGCGGGATGATTGCAGCTTAGGACAATCCCAGTCACCCAGTGAAAGATAGTGGAATTGTACCAAACAGCTAGAAGTTATGCTGATAATTACAGAGTTTTACTTTGAAGTTAATGATAAGCTTTTATATTTTACAAAAATATGTATCACACCCCAGATATGTATTAGCCAGTTGGCTGGCAAAATTTATTATTATTTCTGCTTAACTACGGCTTTAATTTTCACTATCACTGCTGTTAACAAACACTTAGAAAGTGGAAACATCTAAAACATGTAAATGTAAATCTAACTGAGATATGACAAAATTATTTTTCTAGACTAACTAGATTTTAAAGGTAGTATGTAATGTGAATTATCTCTGCATTACATACTACACACATATGTGTATATACTGTATAGTGTTTTCCTATATGTATGTGTGTCATACTGCTCTATAACAGTAATTACCATTATATAGTAAATATGTTTATTTTATTCTACCCTATTTTATTTACTCTAACTGTATCTACTCTGTGCTGGAGCTGCTGTAACACTCAATTTTTCCCATGGGGCTCATTAAAGGAATCTTATCTTATCTTAGATTATCTAAGGTTTTTAGTATTTTCCTTAAAAAAAAACTACACAAATATAAAAATAGAATAGTGTGGTTTTAAAGGATGTGGAGATTTTAATGCCAGCAAAATGTTTGAAAAAACAAAACCCTACTACAGTATACCGGCAAGCTTTAAAATGTCCTTAAGTGTCCCAGTGAGAATCCTAATCTAAAATCTGAGGCGAAGCCTTTAAACTGGTCTACGCCACCAATCTTCAGCTAACCTAGCAGGATCAAGACTTTGGTAAGATGTTTTTACATGTTAAGATTCCTATAGATTTGTACATATGACACAATTAGTTTCACTGTCAGTTGGAAAATTCAATATATAACAAAAGCAAAGATATGTTCTTATGTTATAAACTTATGTTCTTATGACACAATTAGTTTCACTGTCAGTTGGAAAATTCAATATATAACAAAAGCAAAGATATGTTCTTATGTTATAAACTTCACCAAACACAAATATACCTTTTAGGTGATCTGATTTACAGTTCTTTCAGCAGATAAAACCTTTAAATCCATGTTTCACAAAATTTTAGCACAACAGGCCCTGTAATACATGTGTTTAGTTAAATTTTTAATGAGAGAAATTTAAAGCACTTCTCTTGTAGCTGCTGTCTAACTGATGGTTTGTAGAATGCTGACCCTGAGCTGAGGGTGATGCAATGACCCCTGGCTGAGTGAGCAAACAGATTTTGTTTGCTTACATGAAAAGGGTTGGTATTTTAATGTAATTTCACGTAAGCTTTTTATTTCTGGGAATCATCATGGGTTGGTAATTTTACTGTCCTACCCAATCCTTTTCCCAGTACAAATGTCAATGTTTGTGCAAAGTGATCATCATCTGCCTTTGGCCCTCTGCTATCTGAACAAAGCTTGTAGTCCATGAAATCCTATGCTACACTTTAAATTAGCAACATTGCCCCTTTTATTTCCCCCAGGCATCTGCACTGCGCTTCCTCCACTGCATTCACGTAACAGTAACCAGGCACCACACTGCTATGCTCCATTAGTTCTGTGGTTTGGATGTATTCACACTTCTATCGGGGATGACTGGGGTCAGGCATGGACTGTTTACTAAACACACCAACAAGGTTCTCAGAGGTGCACATACACACAAACCCCAACTCATCCACTTCCTTCTGTACACACCTTCTCATGCTCACACTTTCTTTGTTTGGGCTTATTTGAGCATAAAATGTCTTGCAGCAGAAATGGATCTTTAACAGTTTACTCTTAAGTGTGTGTTGTTCACACCAAGCGCTGATTGACGGCACTCTTCCCTCCAGCCAGAACCAGTAATTATGCCATTTAAAGATGACAGTAAAGGATAATATAAAAGTTGTAAGAATATGGATTGTTAGAAATTATATATTTTTTAATTCCATAGCATGTGTTTTGAAGAACAAAAGTCTATTTAATAATGTAATGAATTTACTATATTAAGGATTAATTTTACTTAATACTGATGCTGGCTGAATTTAGTTTGTTTTGCATTTGTGTCTTTCAGCAAAAGCAAAATTAATTGTAGTTTGCTTTTCTGATTCCAGGCATTAAGAACTGCTGTGGGCATTGTCCTCCGTCCACTGTCAAACAAGCTTTACATTGCAAAAAAAAGTAACTGCTGTTTAAAAAGCCTCTCTTCTAAAATTGGAACATTAAAACCTTTAGGATTTAGGATTACATGTTTGCAGGACAATTATTAAACAATCAGAGGCTTGCACAGTAGCTCTGAGCTTTGTAAAGTTTGGTAACTGTGGACAGTGTCAACCGTGTTCAGCTTTTAACTCATAGTAGACTTTTTTGGTGGTTCTTAGGTCACATGATTATTTAAACAAATTTACTTTTTTTTTTGTCAATCTTGGCAAAGACACCACTGTTTTATATTCTTTGTAATGAGCAGAACTATATGGGCACACAGAAATGACCAGTTATAGGAAATCCTAACTACTAAAAAGCAATTAGAAGGTAATGTTACAAAGTTAAATATTATAAAACTTTCAACATTAATAATCTATGTTGTCATATATTTTTGACTAAGCTAAATATACAAACAAAAAACTTTGTCATTCATTTAAAACAAAAAGCACAGTTGTAGAAATTGCAAGACGGCTAAGTTAATGATTTCTTAAATTTGTATAGGTCAAACACTATCCTGCACTCAGTTGTTGCTGTAATTTTTAACCTGACCTTTTTTCTCCTTATCTTTTCCATGGTGAGAACATATTTGCTAAACTAACCCTGAGTAGCCAGCTGTGAGAGCGTGCTGTGGAATGACATCTTTCTACATTAAGTGCCTTGCTCCAGCATGGCCAAGTGGGTCAAGAGAATCGACATGAGGTGAAGAGACTCACGAGAGCGCAAAAGAGAAGGTCAACCGTAAAATCCCCCCACTCCCCCTTTCCACTGCTGGAATCCTCTCTGGACCATATCTCCCGTCTCTGTGTGATCTTCTCTTCCTCTCAGCTAAAACCTCTAACCCGTGTTACACTGTTTGCCCGCTGGTGGCAACAGTGGGCAGACATTTATTTGTTCTGTTGTGTTTGTACCTGCTTACTGTATCATCTCACAAGAAACTCTCTGTGGAGAGAGGGCATCATTCTATACCTGAGGGCAGATAAAAGAGTCGACCCCACATGTCAGATGTCAACTATGTTTGCTTAATTGCTTCAATGAGTGCCAGGATGACGCAGAAAGTGCTGAGTAAGGCTTTTAGGATTTTAGAGATCAGAAAGAGCACAACACTGACAATGTTAAGCTGATATTAAGTCAAGTAAGTTTTTGCTAAATTTTTAACACACTGCATTTTTTTCCATTGCAGACAGAGCTTAATTCCAAACAGTGGCATTGTTTTCTTCCTGAATGCATTAAAATTGCATGACACAAACTCTGTTGGATAGCAGCAGTGTGGGTCAGAAAAAAATCTCTAACGGGGCAAAATCAGGAAGTAACGACAAAGTCATTTTTAGTGCAGGACCTGTCAGGATAGCTGAGGATGAGGCTGCATTATTTTGGGGGGAAAGCAGAGAGGAGGCGTGAAAAGAAGAAGTCGGAGAAAGATGGTGGGTAGAATCTACTCCTCCTTTAACTGTGGAGAAAGAGGATGAAACCTGTCATTAGGAAGGTTAAATGAAGAAAGGACTTGGTGGGGTGACCATTGTCGCAGGTCAGTGAGGAGGGCCAGCTCTTTAGGGCCTTAAATAACATGGCTTGCTGCATTGTCCCTGGCTGAAAGACTGGAAGGAGGGGGATGATTGAAACAGCAGTCAGCAGTGGGGATGGGCCCTGGCAGGGGGCCAAGACCTCTTTTGGGCTTTTATTTTATGTTCATCTCTTGTTGTTCTTTATTTCTTGACAGCTCATCCAGAACTGGTTTTTAGAAGCTTTCTGAGACACACCATCCTGGGGGGAAATCAGCTCTCTTGTTTTAAAAATGCTTTTTCGCGAGAATTCATAGTTTCACTTTTAAGTCTCTCTCTAAGGCATTGAATGTTGCACTTTAACTCTTCTATTGTTAAAGGATAAAGTGACAAATCGAAAGGATAGAAAGGTCACCTCACAATAAAAATATAACGATGGTCCTATTTGAGAAGAGGCCGAAATGATTGTAGCTCTTTTAAAAAAATAAACACTAGTACATTCTACAGATGTGACCTGTTGGTGAATGTGTATTGCTTGCTTTGATCTTTGAATAATGACTTGAATGATTACAGATTTACTTTTACTCAGTGATTGCTGATAACACCATGAGAAATTCCAGAAATTGTAACTATCAGATTAAAAAATCTCTCAAATCAACTAAAAGATCAGTTGTGCCACCATGCAGGACCCCTGACTTACGATATTTTAGTGACTGGTAACATGAGTTACTTTAAAAAAAAATCAACAGCACTTCAGATTATAAACATTAATGGTTGTAATAGTCGTAAAAATGTTAAACAAAAAACGTAATGAAAAAAATGTATATAATGTATGTATATAATAGTTATTCAGAACGTAAATGTTCTTATAAGGAGCAAGCAATGTAAGCTAAAAGTAAAGCAGTTTTTTTTTCCATTTTATTTTCATGTCTTACCACTTTCTTTTCCTTATTGGTCGGTCTGGATCACTGGGCGCAATGCAGCAACACACCCTGGACAGAACACCAATCCATCATGGGCCTACATGCCATTCACAGAAATAATATGAAATTATTTGCTGCAGAGATAATTAATGCATTTGTCATTTACCACGGGTGCCTAGATTTTTCCACAGAACTGTACATTAGGGTATAATATTGTATGCAAAAGGTCCAACCTGCAGACAAGAAAACCAACAAGCAATTTAACAACAGCACATTTTTCTAAAGTGTATGTTTTTTTTATTAACTAAGTGAAAACTAACAGTACATTTACAATCATTAAATAATAAAATTAAATCTAAACTAAAAGTTTGGTGCAACACAAAGTAATACAGAATTAATTCACAGAAAATGTTTTTAAGTACAGTCCAGTAGAAATAAATCTCTTTACTGTGAAAATGAATTTTATTTAATGATGTTTTTGTTTATATAGTGTAGGTGAATATGTAAAGAGTGAAAAGTCAACTGAAATAAAAAATGTTAAAACTATAATAAGACTAATGCAGAGTGCAGTACAGAAAAGTCTGCACTGCAAACAATCTAAACATCAATTCCTTATCTGACGTGAACTTTAATGACAAAACGTTTTTAGAAGTGTCTTTAGAAGCAAAGTAAATATGTGAATAGGTTTCCTTTGTAAAAGTATTGGTTAGGTTAAACCCATGTTAGTGTTTAACTCACCTTTTGTCCACTTTTCTCACTTTTCGTCTCTTAGACCTAGGCCTTGTGTCTGAATATTAACTCGGTTGATCCTTTTTGAGATAAGTTAATGATCAAGTCAAGAATAATTTAATTTATATAACATTTTAATAAGACATAACCAAAATACATAAATCAAATCACATTTTGATGTTTTATAATGACTTGCTTAGGTCAAGAAAAGGTCTCCTAATCAGTCTCTTGTGGGAATCTTAGAACTCACAGCGGTATGTGACAACACTCTCCAGCCCTACCTGATTAGCCCATAAACCTATTTGTCCAATTAGTGACTCCATTAGAGGACTTTCGCTCAGTGCTGAAACACTGATGAGTTAAGGAGCACAATAAAGGCCAAGCTGAGTCAGATCCCAAACACCAGGACTCATGTTCTTATTCAAAAGAAGAACCTTAGGTCATCAAAGTCCTATTCTAAACGGCTGTGCTTATACAGCAGCTTCAGTCTGAATAAAGGGGCAGCTGAGTCTTGTGTCCTTTCAGCGTTTATCATTAATGAGAACCTTTAGTAGATGAGTAACTGAATGACAAATTGAGGACTAAGTAAGTGTTACACAGACTTTGTTAATGAGTACAAGACGGGACGAAATGCAAAAGCACATAAGTAAAAAAACTTTTTCTTTCCTGCTACTCTAAATTGTAATAAATGTCTCACCTTTTTTGATAATGTTTTTGCTGTAATTAAAGCTGCTAAAGACAAACACGTCTGTGAAAGTCAAACATGTATCAGCAGCTAAAGATTATGTGTATTGAAAGTGTTGAATCTGACAGCCTGGAGTAGTTTTCTCTACTCGTTTTAAAGAACAGCAAATAGAAGACTGTTAAAATGCACTGCTCTCCACCGGCTGTTAGAGGAGGGCTGTATAGGGAGGGAGGCTAATCACTTTCCCCACCACCTCTTCACAAGCTAGAGTAAAAGATCACAGCATTAGCAGCAGGGCCAGGCCACTGTGGCCCACTGCTCCTCCTCCTCTCATTCAGAGGCTCCTAGGGTGGCTGTTTTGGGCCGCCACACCATTGATGCGGTGATGGATGGCTTCATAAAGCTGCCCTACTCTCTCTCTTAGGTGAAGGAATGCCATGATGCTCTCGCTCCAGGCGGGAGGCAGATGCGGAGGCTTACCCTTTCCTCAGTTCTTTCCCAGGATTCCCCTGGGATGGCGTTAGGTGTGGACATGATGCTCCTATTGTTGGAGGTCATGCGGTAGGCTCCCACTTACACACCCTTTACAATTTAGGTAATTTCTTCATGCCCTGTCCAGAGTATGTTTCTGGGAAGGCGTAGGGCCCAACATAGCCCTAATTAGAATTAAGCAGCAAGCTGGGACTTGATGGGAAAAGCTTTCTGTGTTTCCAGTTTTAAAGAGCATGGTCATAAGGATCAGTTTGTGGGTAATTTCTTTATTTGCCTCAGGGCTGCTGGAGTGACGGCACACTGCAGTTAGCCTTTAAGACTCCATTCAGACTGCGGCTCCGTTAACACAGGCGTAGAAATTGGCTCCATTTAATTAGACGCGGTCAGGGTTTTGGGGAAGCGGATCATGGGGCTTTTCCTTCATTGATTTGCCACAGTTGAGGATCCACCATACTGTGGTACCTGGGTTGAAAGGACCTCCCTAAATGAGAGAATAAGTCAAACCACATGGCGGTCTCAGAGGTTTACCAGGTTTATTTACCCAGAGACCTTTTTTTAATAATTTCTCAAAATTCTTAATGCACTTCTGAAATATTCTTAAAAAGAGACCATGTATGACACTGCAATGATACAATATAATAGCGCTCATAGATGCCAAATTCTGTCAGATTCCATCTAAAATACGAAGAAGGTCCTGACCGTAATAATTCCAAGCGATACAGAGAAAAGCCACAGAAAGAAGAAAAAGGCCACCATGATGCTATGACGCAGTATATCAAGTAGCTTGACACTTTCTCAACAGTCAAAGTGTTGTCAAGTACATGAATGGAATTAAAAAAGATGTGCACAGTAGTTGGGCAGGAACTGCTCTGAACATGTACAACAGGCCTTTTCAGTCTGCTTGAACACATATAACATTGTAATCCTGCAATAAAAATAAAAAAAAATGACAGAGCAGCCAGAATGCACAATCAGTAAAGGCAAATGTTTCATAAAACGGTTTGGACTTTTAAGTTGCACTAGGCTGTGGGTAGCTGAATAGAAGAATGGGAACAATACTTTAAAGTGCTCCCTTGATGTCACAGACTATTAGCCAGATATTATGAGTAATTATGTTGTGAGTCTCACAGGAACCGGGGTGTACATGGGTAGCGGCTGTCCAGAGAGAGTTTGTGTGCGTGCGTGTGTGGGAGGGAGGGTTCACAAGAACAGGAGATTTTTTTGTGTTAGAAAAAAAGAGGCTTGGACACTTCATCTTCTCTTCTCTGTGCTGCCAAAAAGGCCAGAGGTCAAATGTCAGGGCGATTGAAGAATTCCAAGCTGCATGCCGACAGATCAGATTTCGGGACTGGGGGAGGGGAGGGATCTGCCCTAAAGGAATAGGTGCCTGTGTATGTGTGAGCTTGTCCCAACAGCTTTTTGTTTAAGGCATCCCCTTAGTGCTAGTCCTGTTTACTCAGGAGACTTCTGAGGTTTCACTTAAAGTACAACATATTGGCTGCATCATTACCTACAACGTTATATCTTAACTCTAACTACTTATATCACAACTATAATTTTAGTAGAGAAATGATTTTTCTAAATGATAGTAGGTGTAATGTATTTAAGGACATTTGTTGTCACCCTGTTTAGAAAAAATTTCGTGCAAAGATTGACAGACTGAAACTGTGTAAACCATTGCCACTCATCATATGCAATGAGAAATTGCTTTTGTTCTTCTATTCTAAAGTACTAAGTATCAGCAGCATTTACTAAGTTTCCTCCTCATCTTGTATGTGCAAATTGCTGCTGTAATTCTGAACTCAGCTCTTAAATTATCATAATGAATGCTGGTGATTCCAAAGAATTTTATACCAATTGTTGATAGTACTACAACATGTGTTTAATATACAAACATATTTACTGGTCGCCTCATTAAATAAATAATGTTTTGTTTTTGCTTGACTTTTCAGGCAGCCTTTCCATATGGTCATAATTCCATTTGTGCTACAAATGGCTTGACACAACAACGACAGTTGCTGTTAATTCTAACCAACTAGTTTCTTGGTTAAATTTAGAGAGGTGGCCTGACCTATGTATTGTTGCTGTAGTTTTATAATTTATTTTCTACTTTACACTGAACTGACATCTCAGATATGTTCTGTAATGTGCATTAGACTAGGAGTTTACAAAGCTTTGCAACTGCAGCCCAGCCAACAAAATATAAAGGCTTTCAAGGTTCACTAAAGGAGTAAAAAAGATGAACTAGTATTAGATCAATATTATTTTTGTTAATCAATATACCAGAAAAGTTTGGACATTCTGTAAAATGCAATAAACAGAAGAAACTGTGATTTGTTATTTCTCTTGAATTTTTTATTTAATTGACAAAAAGAAGATTTTCAATGTTTTCACTGGGCAACTTCATGGAATTTTGTAAATATTAACACATTTTGCATTTGATGCTTGTAACACACTCCAAAAAGCCTCCAGTTCTGGTGTTCTGTGACGGTGCACCGTTTTTGGCACAGTGCTGTGTTCTATGGCAGTTATTTTAAAGGGCTCTGGCAGTGCCTCCTGTTCCTCCTCACACATACGAGCAGATAGCAGTCCTAGTTCTGGGTTGATGCCTTTCTACAGCCCTGTCCAGCTCTCTGTGTGTAACGGCTTGTGTCCTGGTATCTCCCCCATGCTCTTCAAACCTTTTTCCGATGGTACATATGGATTTGCCATCTTGAAAGAATTGAACTACCTGTGCAGCCTAAACGGGCTGCAGGTACCCCTCTTGATACCAGCAGTGACAAGGACACAAATGCAAAACTAGAGACAAATCAGTCAGAAAGGATACGGAGAGAGTAACTGTCTGTGGCCATCTGCAAAGCTGTTACCTTTTTGAGGATGCCTTGTTGTTGCTGAACAGTAAAGGGCCTTCCCCAAACTGTTGCTACAAAGTTGGAAACAAACAATTGTCCAAAATATCTCAGTTTGCTGAAGCATTAAGATTTCCTTTACCAGGAACTAAGTAACCTAGGCTAACCCCTATAAAAAGAATACTGTAGCATTATCCCTCCTCCACCAAATTTACAGCTGGCACAGTGCAGTCAGGCAGGTAAGGTTCTCCTGGCATTCCCATCTCTCAGACTGCCAGACAGAGATCTGTGATTTGTCACTCTACAAAACACTTGTCCTCTGCTCCAGAGTCCAGTAATACTGTGCTTTTCACAACTTCATCCATTGGTGATGTAAGGTTTGCATGTAGTTCCCGGTGGACAGTTTTTCTGCTGATGTTAATGCTAGATTAGGTTTGCAATTTAATGCAGTATGCATCTTAGCACTCAACAACCTGCTCTGTAACCTTTTGTGGTCTCCCACTTTATGGCTGAGTTGCTGTGGTTCCTAAACACATCCAATTTTCAGTAATACCACTCAGACATTTCATGAACTGACTTGTTGCAACAGTGGCATCCTATTACAGCACCACACTCAAATTCACTGAGCTTCTGAGAATGACCCAATCTTTCACAGTGTGAAATCTTAAAGGCAGACTGCATGGCTAAATCAACTATGTGTTACTAATCAACATCAAATTAGAAATAATCTAACTTGCTGTGTTTTGCAGGTTGTGAATTTGTATCCTGATAATGTGCCATTCACTGAGCAAATGCACAAGTAAATCAACTGCTAATTTGACATAATATTTGTTTAATGTAGTTTTGGGGACAGCAGCAAAAATGACATAATTATGCAACTGTATACGCTTCATAAACAGGACAGTTACCTTAAGTCAAAAGTGCTTCAAGACACGAAATACACAATATGACAACTACTCATTTGCTAAATTTGTCAAAAAAAATTATAATTTTTAAAAAAAGTAGTTTTAAAAAGCTTTCTCCTCACCACTGGAAAGTAACTAACAGCTTCACTAGACTAGACTAGAGATAGTATCTGAAAAATTAAGATTTTTACTGTTATCATATATGCTTTGTACATCCAAACACAAACTGTCCGTGATTTCTTTCCTTTTACTTTACATCCACAGTCGGATACACACTGCCAGTGTTCAGCCTGCATAATGAGCTGTTTTACAGTATCACGTCTTCGGCCTCTTTTATTGGCCATCTGCTCATTACATGGCTATGGGTCGTTAAAGACCCAAACAAACTGTTGATGAGTCACTGGCCTGTTACCAAAACCTGCCAGGAATTAGGGCAATTGTGTTAGGGTCTAGCTCACTAACTAATAGGACACTCTGTGGAAGTGCCAGGCTTTGATGCTGGTCTTTTTAACAACATGTCCTATCCAAGATTGGGGTGAGAATTGGCCAGCAGGATTCCAAGGCGAAAATGTAACCCCGGATTAGCTGGACTAATGGCCTCTTGCTTGTCAGTGATGTTTATTAGCATTAATTGGGGCTTCTTCTTAATTGGATTTTTTTTTTGTGGGGAGGTGTTTTGGGTGGAGCCTTTCATAGTGGTTACCCCACTTGGCACTGCTAAATCAGTAGTGGACCATTCTCTGACCGTATTTGTCTCTTTGTAATTATCCAACAGTTTTTTTCCTGCAATCTGCTATTCTTAGACTGATTTTCATTTGACACATTTGATCACCACAGCTGTTTAAGTTTTTCTCCAATTATTTTGGACCTAACAACTCCCCCACACACAGCATTCAGCCGCCCAGTAAAGCTGTTACAATATTTACTTGAAAGCTTGTGTTCTGTAATATGGCACTTTGTTCCTTTGTCTTTAAGTGCATTGTTTTCATGATATGATGGCAGAGCTTCTTCTCAACTCAGAAGTCTTCACATAGTATTCAGTAAACTGATGAATGGCTGTAGGCTATATCAACTGATTGGCTTATGCTCGTCTAGCTGGACAGGGGCTGCCTAGTGGGAAAGGAGGCCCCCATTTTGGTGGACACCTGGTATCACTTTATTAACCCTCATCCATTGCGACCCCCAAACGCCTGGGAACAACAGGGCCATCGGGTCGGTCTCTGCGGACGTCAGGGCTGCTTTTGAAGGGTAGAAAATCATGCCCCACATTGGAGCCTCCATGATGACTTTACCAGTACTGTGACCCTTTTGACCTCGTGCCCCCTCCTCTTCCCACAGCTGCTGGCCCCCACCAGCCTTTGCAGTACAGAGGGCCAAAGTAAGAGCATTGGTATAGGAGAAAACCAACAAAAGGTCAACCGGTGGTCAGAAGATTTTTATTGCCATTGAGAGGGAGTGGGAGGGAGAATATGTTAAAGACCACCGTCTGAGAATTTAACTGCGGGAAATTTGGCAGCTCTTTCTGAAGAGATTAAATTCATGAAAATTTTTTGGTTTGAACTAATTATGGCATGCATTTATACCCATTCTATAACGGACCAAACCAATTCCATTGCTTTGGTCATTTCTATGTGTTGATTTAAGTAGGAGGTCTGGCAGTAATAGAATACAAATATCCATTTGTATTCTATTCTATTTAAATATCCAGACATGCATTTTGATATTTGCCAAACCTGTATAGTAGTTATTATTTGAAATGGCTTATCTTACAGTAATGCCCTTGTGGTCTTCAATCATTCATATGTAAAAAGCTCAGCCAAGACAAAATATTATTTTCTTAAATTAGTATTGAAAGTAAATTTTTCCTATTGTATTTCTGTTCTTCCTGATTTCCTGTTCCTGTTCTCCTTATCTCTTGGTGTACACTTTTTAAGATGTATTGATGCTATGTTTTATGCTTGTACTAGTGCTTGCCGCATGGGCTGTTTGCACTTCCACTGAAAACCATTGAAAAAACACAAGGTTATCAGCAGCTGTGACTCATAGTGCCATGACTGTTCACCTCTGCTGTAGCACACGGTCACAAGTTTTTCCCCCTCGGGAAGAGCTGCTGGAAAAATTTACAGCCTGATCGCATGACCGAAGTCCTCAGGTAAAAATGCCCATAAACACTGCATTATGATGAGTGAGGGATGGCAAAGCAAATCTGTTACAGCCCAGTATTTGCCTTGTTAAGATCATTGGTCACAGTTGCCTTGCTTGTTGATTTATGATGACACATCTTTCTTCTTGTGGCTTGCTTGTGGTTTCAAAAGTTTACACGAGGAAAAGTGTGTTATGCTGTAATAATATTAAATCTAAATAGGGCAGTTGTAGCCTGGTGGTTAAGGTACTGGACTAGTAATCGAAAGGTTGTTGGTTCAAGCTTTACTACTGCCAGGTTGCCACTGCTGGGCCCTTGAGCAAGGCCCTTAACCCTCAATTGCTTAGACTGTATACTGTCACAGTGCTGTAAGTCACTTTGGATAAAAGCGTCTGCTAAATGCTGAAAATGTAAATACTATATTAATGACTGAACAGTAAGTGAAGAAAAAAGACTTTTTAGACTTCTGTGCAAACCTCTGACCTGTAAACAGTTTATGTGATCACTTCAGCATGTAACTTTATTCAGAAAGAATAATAACATCTACCTTGTTTCTCCTTTCTTTCTCAATCTGTGAAGGCATCTATTTATGGAGCTGACATTCCTAGACTGGCAGAAACAGAAGCTCTTGTTTAGGAGCCACCCTCTCATCCAAAGCCCTTTTTATCATCTTCCTAGTTTTGGAGCCTTGGAGCAAAGGTCAAAACCCCCTCCAGCTTCAGAGACATGTTAGGTCATGCTAGCCACATGCTGTACTGCTCCCTGTTTAGTTCTGAAAATGCCCTGAGTCCACGCCTTTACCAGAACTATGGACACATGCATTTACAACAGCATGTTAAGGGCACTTGAGAGTCACCAGGTCAGTGAAATGCAATTAAAATGCTTAATCTACAAGACCTTAATTAATTAATCAATTTAGGTCAGGTTTTTTAAAACTGACTTGCATACAATTCTGACATACATTTGTTTAATTAAATTACATCTGAACTATGCAAACTTTATTCTTAAAAATTCTGCATTCTAAGTTTGATCAGACGAAAATGATATTTACTGGACCAGATTCTTTCCAGTCAAAATTTGGTTCCAAAATTAATTTATTACAACAATTTCTTCTACAGCCATTGCTTGGTTAATGAGAAAAGTAATTGACGAATGGAATGGAAGACAGAAAGGCTGTGGTGACTTAAATAACCATTTTTTAGATCCGTGGTGAGCATGAAAACAAGTAAAGATGGACAACATAATACATTTTAAGACAGGTGACATGAATCTAAGACTAAAGTGTGCATAAACTCACCAAAACTGAACTGTTAAAAAACAATATGTGCTGTGTTACAAGGTTGTTACAACATTTAACCCTTTTCTTTCCATTGCAGCATGTTATGTTTCATCTTATGGCTGCAAAATGTGTTAAAACTCAGTAAAACACATTTGGGACTTATTAAATATATTTTATTTCATAATTGTTTTGTTTTTACATTGACATTTTTATTTTCCTCTTAATCTTACAATTTTCCTTTTCTCTATCATACACCTAGAAATAGAAAACCTAGAAAAGAAAGTTTAGGAAGTTTTTTTTTAGGAAGATTAAAGCTTAAAGGTTGGAAAGTGATAATTAGCAGTTTAGCTGAATCAGCATTCACGTCATATCCACTCCTCACACAGAAAAATAAGATTTGGCTGCATAAACAGGAAAAAGTAGGGGTAGGCCCCTAACCCTAATGCAAGACCCTTCTGAATATACAAACAAATAACTAAATAAATCTGGAGGTTTCTGGCTTGGGGTGAGCAATCCCACAGGAGGTCACTACTGGAACAGATAAATCTCAGATAAGGACGCCATAATTCTCTGTTTTTAACCTCTTAATCAACCCCGGTTAAACAAAGGAGGAGCACATGCTAAAATTGCCAAGGCTAGCTATGACATGAAATATTTACTGTGAACTGTGACCTCATTCACAACTTTCTGACTTCTGTAATTGAAGCTAAATTCTTAAGACCCTAATTACGCCTTACTAGAAAATGAATTCTGCTGAATTGATAAAGATCTGTTACAGCTGACAATGTAAATTACACAGTTGTAATGAATTTTGCTGTACTATACATTAACATATACAATACTGCTGTATTATGTAGTTCTTTAATGACAATTTAGCATTATCAAAATGCTCAAAATCAATCTCTGTGGGGGCAATATTTAAAGTTCAGGCATACTATTAAAATAGTAAATATATAAAGCTTTAGTACATGCATGTATATAAATGGATATACCATTTTACCCATCAATCTACACTTAGTCACCCATAAACTTGTTTTTCAAAAATGTGTTAAACATTAAAAACCGAAATCTTCTTTATTCAGTACAGTACCTATTATTAAGCACATATTACAGCTGCAGATCTACTTGGATATGTTTCTGCACATATGATTGTCTCAAGCTTTTTCTGTGAACCTTCAGGTCTCTGCACAAATGTTCAATGAGATTTAAGTTTAGGCAGGTGGGGCCACTTGGGGACATTAAGATACTCATCTCAAAGCCACTACAGGTTGTTCTGGCTGTATGCTTCAGCTCATTGTCGTGTTGAAAGGTGTACTGTCACCCCAGTGTTAGTTTGCATGCGTTCTGGAGGAAGTTTTCTTCAATAATGTCGCTGAATTTGGTTGCAAGAGTTGTCTCTCTATTCTTAACAATTTCCATGTTTCTGGGTGTTTGCCATGTCTAATCAATAGACAAATATCTCATTTATAATATATAAGATTATTGACACTTTTTTTTAATAAACATGCATTAAGTAAAACTACACTTAATCACTAAATTCTGCCAAAATAATGCTCTTAGTCAGTACAACCAAAGCATGCAGAATGACCTAATGCAAGTCAAGGGGCTAATTGGACAACAGGTAAGGTTACATGTGACTACAATTAAACCAAGCTAAAGGCCAACAATATGGCCTCTGGCACTATTGCACTCAACAGGAGCAATTTTCCCTTACTCTTTAACTTAGGCCTTTATTTTTAGTTTTCCACATGATTTGTTGTTTATTTTGATTAATGTCTGGTAATTTATCTCTATTCCTTACTTCTAACTGTAAAGTGCTATCCAGTGATAGTTGGATGTCCAAGTAAGCATTGGTACATAATTTAATGCACACTGACATTAGTTAATAAGTTAGTCAAAGCAAAGCTGTACCTAGTGCAATAAGTTCAACTGTTCACTTATAAAGTGCTAGGAAAGCTTCATCAGTTTGAAAGCAATAGCAATATGAAATACAAAGCTATAGCCCAGTGTCTATAACGCCCACAATAGTCCAGAACACATATTTAAATGGTAGGTTTTCACATTTTATGAATCTATTCATTATTACTTATTATTTACTTAGAAAAAAAATGCAATGCATTTACTATTTGTAGTATTTCTCTCATAGCCAATAAAACCAAACTTAGTCTTCTATAAAGTCCTATAAGATTGAACAATGAAGCAGGATATTTGAGACCGCTCCTCCTAACGAAATCTATCTAGATTGTCCAGGATCCTAGATCCTCTCTTGTGCACTCTTCTTCTTAGCTCACCCCACAGGTTTCCTATGTTGTTTAGATCTGGAAACTGATATGGTCATGGCAGAAGCTTCATTTTGTATGCAGTAAACCATTTTTGTGTTGTTCTGGACATATGTTTGGATCCAATGACGGCTCATTTTAGTAAGAAAGATTTCTACACTAAAACTATTTTACTAAAGGTAAATTAAACACAATAATAATAATAATAATAATTTAATAATAGCTTAGATAAGATAAGACATTGGTGCATTGCATATACATTATTTGCTGTTGATAAACCCAACTATTTATATATTACATCTTGCAGTCCTATGTCCTAAAGTGGTTAAAAATGGGTAAATGTGAATTTGAATTTGTCTTTTTTGATTTTTATTTATTTATTTAATATTTTAGCTTGTTTATTTTTTATAAAAGAAAACACAAAAAACAAACAAAAAACTAAATCTGAACACATTAACCAAAGACGCCACAGTGAGATACAGTGGTTAAAAGCAACACAAAATGTGTTAGAAACAACTCACTTTCAAAACATGTTTAGGTTTAAACTCCTGTCAGACTTCAGACTCCCATGATGAAACGTTCAGTCACCTCCATTTGGTCTTACCATAAATCTACATAAGCAAACAGAACATTTATTATGTGTATCATCGACGGGACGTACCATTATATTTAAACTGATGTCCATATTTAAAGAAAACACCTTTAAAAATAAAAATATAAAGCAAAAACTTAGCGAAACGTTGAGGAATGACAGCGCGACCTTCACCTTTACACAGATTACCTCAGAAGAAACCGTTAGAGCGCGCGCACTCATTTAAATGGAGTTTAGAGCAGCACGCGCGCTGTCTGAAATGTTTACTACAAACTACATGCTGCAGGATTTTCTACTCTTATACTAATACACGGTGGATCACTCAAGTGTTCAGTGTAAACCTTAAAGAAACAGCATCACTACGTTAAGGTGGCAAATATCACAACCAGGCAGCTTGGAATAACGCCATGTTATTGACAGGGGTAGAAGTTTAATACAGCATTTTCGTATTTCACTATAGGAAGGTGGCAGATTTTATTTGTGAGTCAAAATAAGTTTGGGACAATACAGTGGTGATATTCACCCTTACAGTAGTGATGTTTACACTAGAAAAACACCCTCCATGCCAGTAATTTCATTAATACCAATACTAACATAAGATAATGTAAGATAAAATAGCCTTTTATTATCCCACATTGGGAAAAATTTGCAATGTTACAGCAACTTTCAGGAATAAAGAGATATGAAAAGTGTTTATACATATATTAAAAACAGTCCTAAACAGAAGAACAGATATTGATTGCACTGACCAGTATTGCACAAAAATTCAACAAATGTTGCACTGTTTTAACGTTATTGGGTTATATATATATATATATATATATACTACTACTAATAATAATGTATAACATTAATAATAGTTACTATATAATAATAATAATGTATAACATTAATAATATTTGTTTTATTTTTCATTTTATTAGTGTTCACCATGCACAGTAGGCTAGTAATCTTCATTCTAAAAATGAGTGAATGAGTGCATTAATAATATTCTTTTGTAATATCCAACCTATCCATTTTCAAATTAGTCATATTTACCATATCCAGCAGTAACAATTAAAATGTTCACCCTATTCCTTGGCAATATTCACGTCATGCATTTTCCAATCAATAATGTTCACACAGTAAATTTGGCTGTACATATTCCCATTAGTCATATTCATCCTATTTAACCAACACATGAGTGATTTTTACACTATACATTTCCCAATAGTGGTATCCGCCCTATACAGTAGGAAAACAAACTTTATGCATTAACAGTATTCATCCTACACATTTAAGGCATAAAGATAATTTATATTATATTACAAAAAAACTTTAAATTAACTTGATGCCTGTTTACTTAATGGAATCACTTTAACAGGAAAGCCACCAGCTACACATGCACTACCAACAACCAATAAGTGCTCGGTTTTGGAGTTTGACCACGCCTCTAATGAGAGCCGTATGTCCTAATATGGCGAGTATGTCCTAATTTGAAACTTAATGGGCGGGGCTTGGACAGCTACGGCTGTTTAGTGTCACTTTCGCCGAACTCGGGAGTACGAGAGGTGAACTGACAGCTGGCGGATGAGCAGCGCGTCTTTAGCGAGAACCTCGATTTCTTATCGCAGAATTACTTTACTACTTTACCACGTTTGCAGTATTGTGGTTCACGAATTGTTCGTGAAACTTTTATAGACTTAGAGGTTTAAGGACGTTCAACGCGTTGCTACGGGGAGCGCGCATGCGAGTTTAATTACCTGCTTGTTTTGCATGCATGTTTTGCGCTGTTTTGTAAAATGAGTTAAGAATAAAATCTCTCCTGACATTTTTTTTAAACGTCTGAAATGCGTGAAAGTTTAAACTGGACTTTGCCTTGGAACAGAAACTTTTGCGCATGCAACACAAACTCTGGACAGATCACATCTTTGCGTCTAGTTTGTGCGCTAAGGAGCCGCGTTCTGGACTTTTGATCATGTCACCGTTGCGCGCACATTACAAACTTTACGACCTTCATCATTAAAATAAACAAGGGCTTATTTATTTTTACGAAAAAACTTTTTTTTGTTGGTGAATCATTTTTAAATCTAGCAAAAATCTCGACGGACGCACGCGTTGGATTTGCAATCTCCGGCGTAACGGGGTCCCGCAAGCAGATTTAACATTTAACCCACAACGCTACGGGATAGCATGGCAATGGTAGTAAACCAGTGGCAGGAAAGCATCGCAGCAGACCCCAGCTCTCAGCTGCAGATGTGCGGCCAGGAGCCCGGCGGAGCCCCTACCACCCCGTCCGGCTCCACGCCGGGGACCGACGCGCTGGGAGCAGACAAGCTTACCAACGTGGACTGCATGGTGTGCGGGGACAAATCGAGCGGTAAACACTACGGCCAGTTCACATGTGAGGGCTGCAAGAGCTTTTTTAAGCGCTCTGTGCGACGCAACCTGACCTACAGCTGCCGCGGGAACCGGGACTGTCCTGTGGACCAGCACCACCGCAACCAGTGCCAGTACTGCCGCCTCAAGAAATGCCTTAAAGTGGGCATGAGGAGAGAAGGTGAGTTCGACTTGATTACTTTTAATGATGCCATGATAGTGGGGATCAATTAATTGCTGATGTTATTATCTAGTTTGTTATCGGCTACTAAGTAATCAAGTAAACTAAATGGGTTTAAACAACGTCAAGGCTGCATTAACTATTGAGGATAATCAAACTTCTGTTTAAAATGTCATTGCAATTAAGAAAACATTATGTCCCATATAGGTTGATGTGTAGCTATTTAATCTGCAATACATATCTTAAAATTCTTAAGTATAATTTAACATTCATAGTAAATAGACACAATATTCTGTACATAATTACGTTCTGCAGCTGTTCACCCAAATAGGCTAAAAAGTTTATTAGTAAAATAGTATTATATATTACAATCAAATTAAAGCTAGTGTGTAATTTTACCTCTAGATTAATCTTGTAGTTTTGTTGTAAGTGACAATTAAATACACATAAATGTAGTGTTTAAGTATATAGCTAAATCCATCTCAACAGTTGTGTAAGCATTTTCAGGGTAAAAGTTTGTTCTAAAGTTAAATTAAACTAATTATTCTGTTGTGTTATTTTAAGTGTCCATAAAAAACTGCAAACCAATTCTACTGCATAATTATTTTAATGCTGGCTATTTTATCTAATTGTGACTTCTCAATGACGTGATGACAGTTAGGATCACTAAACTGTATTCAACTTTGGTTGTAGTTGGTGTAACTTAAAAGTAACTCCTTTTTTTATTGAAATCATGTGATGCAGCAGTTTATATCTGAAACAACAATATTTTGAGACAATATCGAGTGTATTTGGTTTGGGTTTTGTGGGCTAAAAGAAATAAAAAGCTCTATTTACTCCAATAAATAAATATAATGGCAAATATTTGCCAGTTCTATTTAACATATTGATTAATTGTTCATATTTATTATACAGTAGTTTAATAGGGTTTAATTATAATATTTTAAGTAAGGTTGGCTTGTGTAGTACTGCAAAATAGTCATATTATGGTTACAAAAAAATGAGACATTAAAATAGTCCTCACTTCTTTTTGAGGTCTTACAGTAACAGAACTGTAATAGTTGTTTTTATACCATGATCAGAGATATACCAAATACATGAACACTTGCCATACCAACTTTTCACATTAGTTTAATAACCATGATGTGAATAAATTGTGAAACTTTCTGTCTGAGTATAAAATTACTAAAAAATGTATGGCACTATATTGAAAAAAATGGGTAAATCTACTTCTTTACGTAAATTATTCATTGTGTGCATTAACCAGATGTAACAATATGAATTAAACCAATCTATTACCTGTCTATCATCAAATATAAATACACGAAAAAAATCAAACACATCCGAGCTTATCTGAGGCTATCAAGTGAATCTAAATGTCACTTTGTAGGGTTAAAGTGGAATGAAAAACCACTATGTCCTAATAAAGTGGACAATGTCACTTTGTCAGGTCAGATCTTAATCCCCACAGGATATGAAGAGCATTGATAAAGGAGTAAGTTTTTTGGTTGTTTTGCTCTTTGCCTGCATCCAAAGTGACCCAGTAAACACCATTTGTTGTATTATGTGTATTACAAATCACATAGGGTAAGTATGGTAGATGTACTGTTTGTGTGGTTGCTCTTTTAGTGTTCTGCAGTAGGGAATAATCATTCCTGATGTCCTGATTTAACTTTTAACATTTAATTTAAATTTGTCATGCTGAGTGGACATCTATATTGTTTTTTTGTTGTTGTTCTTAGTCTGTTTCTTTGTGCAGCCAGGATTTTTTCTTGTATTTCATTAGTAGAATTGACTGCTATAAATGGACTGATTTTAACTGAGTCTGGTTACCTGCATTAGAGCCACATTTGATACAGCTGTTATTAGACAATCACATTGTCAAGCTTTTTTAAATTTTGCACTAGACTATTAACGCATATTGATTTATTGTATTGTCTTGTATTGTTTTCTGAAAATATACTTGTGTGTATGTAAACTTTTGGCTTACAGATATTCTTCTCACTCCGTCCTGTGTTCATAAATTAGTTAAGCTTCCTCTGAACTATGTAGTGTTGCCTTACAAGAAATAGATAAGAGAAACAGAGAAGTACCTTGTATACATGCATTTCTAATTTCTGTGCTAATCTATAGGCATTATATAAAAGTAAATTGACTTGGTATCCTGATTGCAGCTTTTGTTTATTTCTCATAAAATACAGATATTAGAGCTCAGAGTGTTTGCTGATAGAGGATTGATTTGATACTGACATCTTCACAGTAACCAAGTCCATTTTTATCAAGCAAGTTATTCAAAATGTGATAGGGACAGGCTTTCAGATAGTTTGTGTTCTATGTTTACTATGTTTGTAATTTTTTATTTAATGACATTTGAGAACAGTTGTCCACTTTTCTTGTTAACTGGGTAGCACTGGGTCACAACAGTAAACTAAATCCGGTCTTGTATGCGGCACAGATCATTAATGTATAACAAGCCACAAAAGGCTTATGAGCCACATGTTGAGAAATTAAGTCTGTGTATGAAATCAGAAAATATGTTAAATTACTGATTCTGATCAGTAAGGCCAGTATCAGCTCCAATGGTGATATTAAGTTACCAATCTGGACATATATATTGACTAAAATACATCTAAATGCACCAGTTACATCACATGAATGTGAACTAATAGGCCTTTATGTAAATAAAGGAATGATATTTAAAACTGTGGTTAAACCTGCTAAGATGCTTAACATATAATAATTATCTATAAATCTGTGTAAAAGTCTATCTATTTTATACATATCATTATCTATTAGAAAAGACTTTACTCACAATGGACTGGAACAAATCTGGCCTAAATACCAACATTAGAAATGACTGATTTGTTGAACTACTGTCATAAAAAGTTTTTATTAAACTTATTTTACTGAACATATTGTGGTAACCCTAAAAAAATCTAAGATCATATAATTTTGACTAACTTTACATGTCTTTAAAGGTTATAAAATATCTTTGATGAGTCTCAAAATACTGCTTGAGTGACGTGTGTAGTTGTTGAAATCAATAGATATGATTACATCAATAGATATGATTAATAGACGTACAAATAGGCCACTTGTCTCCGAAGGACCATCCTCAAAAGGGCGTGACAGAATTATTGTGAAGTTTATGATTGTTTCTGAAGCGAGTCGATTCAGTAAGTTCTTTGTAATCTGAAGTGTTCAGAAATCCC
The DNA here is from genome assembly GCF_030014385.1 of Trichomycterus rosablanca. NCBI lineage: Eukaryota > Metazoa > Chordata > Actinopteri > Siluriformes > Trichomycteridae > Trichomycterus > Trichomycterus rosablanca. The sequence goes on along the minus strand of NC_086010.1, from coordinate 4,320,135 downwards.
ACTCACTACTCCTACTGACAAATCACGTGTTTGCTGATGAATGGGCCTGAAGCATGACACAGGCTTCATTATGCCTCACAAATACTCTCAGTTTAACCTTGTTCCTGGAACACCATTTTCTGCTTTTTATATGTACTGTATATGTTTTTTACATAAGAGAGCTTTGGACAGACGGACAAAACCCCGGATGGGTTTGAACATTGTGTGATTTAACAAAAATAGGTCAAAGGACAGATTTGTGAGCTTTGCTTCCCTTTTGGCACAACACCAAGCTTCTCAACTGCTCTACCTGTTTTCGCACTTTAGGCTCCTCTTTGACATGACTGACATTCTAGTCTGACAGAGGGCTCATGTGATGGAGAAAGAGCAAGTGTGACCGGCTGACAGTGGCCTTGAGCAAAGTGTGTGTTCGTTTGCTGGAATGTCCCGCATGTAATGCCATGCATGACCTTTTTTAAGGCAAGGATATAGATATAGACGGGATGAAGTTTGGCATTCCCATACAAAAGGCTCTACTCATGATCTGTCTTACATTTTCTTGTCAGTTATGTCCATTGAGACTCTAGTCAACAGTTCTTTCAGCTCATAGTAAGTGCTCTAATGCATATAAGTGTAAAAGTGTAACAGTGTAAAAAAAAAAACATCTTGGTAGGCCAGCATGCGAATAATAACAACGTACACATGCTAGTGCTGAAATTCCAGCATTCACTCACATACAGAGGCCTCATCCTGTGACCCGTAACAAGAGGTGAGATATAGGTCAATGGAAGGTAAACATTAATAATAGACAGGTTTAAGACAAAGTCCAAATGTGACAGCTCTTAGCAGGGTTTGGGTTAATATCACCTTGCTACTCATGCAGTTAGCTCAACAGAGGAAGACTTACTCATTTTTTATCCTTAATTTTTATAATATGAACTCCTGGCATTATTAGAATGTTTCTTAAAACATTTCCTCCAGGCTCAGGCGTGTTTGGCAGTGTCCTAATTATCTTGCCTCAAATAGCGGTTTCTTAGAATGCGCCCACATTATCAGCTTAACCCTCCTTATTTTGTCACTAGTTCATATGAAATCCTTCATATTATCCTTCACTCACTGTGTGGAACTTAGGGTTGGAAAAAATAGAACACCAGAAAAAAAGGCAGAGTGGGAGCAAGAGAAAAATGGGGAAGTCGAGTTGCTAAGACACTTGACCTATAGCTAGAGATTTCCCCACCTTCCCACAATGTGTTTTGCATACTTCCTTATTAATTCATCAGTGCTCCATTAGAACACCATGTGGCGGTTGCTATTATAGGATGTGCAAAGGCCTGTTGGCCAAAATCTGTTCACACAAAGTGTCTTCATGTTGCAGAGATAGACGTCATCAATGGATTCAAAGTGTCAAAAGTCAGATTCACTACCATTTGACCTCATTTAACTTATTTGGCACAAAGGTTCTCTGTCCCAGACTTGAGGCCCCATGCATTGCATATTTCTATTTTTCACAAAAATGTGCCATCAGTACTGCTCTGATTTAGAATAAAAGCTTAAACACTAGGGCAAATTTGTATTCAACTGCACAGACCGGACATCCTTTTCCCCTACTTCATTTGACTGTTCACATGGCCATCAAATAAAGCACAAGGACATGGATCAGGCAACAGTGAACTGACAACACTTCTGTGTTCAGGGTCATTCCTATTATGACTCACTGAACTTTGTTCAGTGGAATCTGTAGCAGAAATGACATCATATTTACAGGAATTTGTTAGGGTTTAGGTCACCTGGAAAGAACAGATGACTACTGGTAAAATAAACAGTTCTGCAGATCATGTGCTGCATTGTCAACCCCCAGTGTGTTCACATGTGTTTTTAATGTAGGGTTATAAGGTCAGGAAAAGCCCCCCTGTTGTGTTGCACAGCTCCAGTCCAGACATGAATTTAAAATTTTCCACCTGATTCACCTTTTTAAAGCCCTGTTCTTTCTACCTATTGTAGAAGAAGCCTGGGGTGATTGACTTAGTATTTTAGAGTATCTGCCTGTCACTTTGAAGTTTCCTATGTAAAGAGTCTTGCTCAGATTGCTGGCTCCATGCCACCACTTGCCACCCACAGAAACTGGAACAAGGCCAATTTTTCCCCACATACTCCGTCACCTTTTTATCTGGACTGTAGCCTTTGACCTCTTACTAAGCATTTCCCATCTCCTGTCTGAGACAATGTTCACAGTGTAAAGCTTTACTGTAAATTGTTTTGTTGGATCAAAATGTGCAGGGATGTGGCATCCACTACCACTCCAATAAATATATGATATAGTGTATGAGAAGAGTTTTGATTTGTACCAGAATTAGTCCTTACATCTGATCTCTGGTATTTTATAAACTTTTATGTCCATTCCATCTTCCCACATTTTCATGTTGGCTTTCTTGACAATAAAGTCAGCCTGATGTGGCTCTGCAAGCCTATTTAGACACCTATTTTACAGGACTTTTGATATGAGCCTCTAAACTTCACCTGAAATCAGGCTAAAGTCCCTGAACCTCTCCCAGTGTTGGACACGCCAGTGTCTCCAGCCCATTGTCAGGCACATTCATTAAGCCCTTCCCAGTGTCAGACCTGGTCCCTAAACCCTCCTGACCATCTGTCTCAGTTCTTGAGCTTTCCCCAGTGTCAGGCTTAACCCTGAGCCTTCCCTAATGTCTGGCTTGCTTTTCTAGCCCTATGCAGGATCAGAATCCATCATTATTTTTCCCCAGACTCATCCTTTAACCTTTTTACAGTTTGATTCAGCCGTGAGCCATTAGCAGTGTTGTGCTCAGTCCCCTGACTCTTCCATAGTGGTATTTGTACTGCCCTGGTTCTTGTACCATGTCACATTTCTATTATTGGCTTGAGTAGGCCTGACTCCTGTAGAAGACTTAATTTATCTGCTGGTACAACTCAACAGGGTTGCTGCTCATTTGTGCATATGCTTTACTTAACACATATGTAAACTATTGATGTAATTTATAGACAATGTATATATTATAATCTTGACAATAAACAGTGTAATTAAAGTTAGTATGACCTGGTCAAAAATTATTTTAGAGCTTCACCCCAGAATTCACAAATCCGTCCTGACATCTATTATTGTCACTAGAAATATAATAGGTTTGTCTAGGGTGGACTTTTCTGTTTGCTACAGTACAGTATCTGTTTTCAACATGACGTCTGAAAGCAACGTGATAATTAACACTAATCTCTACTTTGATTAGGCAGAAGGGCATGACCCTTGCCATACTTTGCAGTCCTTAAGCGACACAGCTGTTCTATTCTAGGAGCAAATGGGACAGGTTTTCCTTCCACCTCTCTGTCTGTTCTGTCCGTGATCATTGTATGTAACAGTAGATGGAGTTATTAGACAGCGGCATGGCCGAACAGGTGTTTTCCAAATGGCCTTTGAGTGTATGGTGGCAAAAATGGTCCGTTTGGCCCTTGGCCTCCAGCTGATCCATTTGTCAGGAGGAGGTGTGAAAAACCATTCCACTTTAGAAAGCACTTGCTCACTCATTACTCATTGATATGGAGCAAAGGAGGAATTTTTTTAGTTTTATCTCCTATAGAACCCCATACAGCAGCAGGATAATTTGGATAAATCTTTTCCACAGCGTAAATAAGGTTTTTGTCTTTCGGAAAATATCTATAAATTTCTAGTAAATCAAACCTCAATTGTTGTATGAATGCATTATTTAATAACTATATCAATACTTTTAGTATTTCCAGTTGTTTACATTATTTGTGCTCTCTTCTGCTTTTATCTTCAGCTGTCCAGCGAGGACGCATGTCCAGCTCTCAGTCAAGTCCAGGCCAGTACCTAGCCAATGGAAATGACCCTTACAATGGACAGCCTTACCTGTCAGGCTTTATCTCACTGTTGCTGCGAGCGGAGCCATACCCCACGTCCCGCTATGGTGCTCAGTGCATGCAGTCAAACAATCTGATGGGCATCGAGAATATCTGCGAGTTAGCGGCTCGTCTTCTTTTCAGCGCTGTAGAGTGGGCCAAGAACATTCCCTTCTTTCCAGACCTGCAACTTATGGACCAGGTAAATTCACCAGAGTACCATTGAGAATTTGTAGTTTTGATACATTTGAATCCAAAACAATACTCTCATGGACTCACAGGATTGTTTTATAGTGCTTTTTTATGTTATGGTATTAGAGGAGATCTGTTGTGCCTATAGCAGGGCAGAGATGCCTTGACAACTTGATCTCACTCTTAAAAATTATTGAAAATGTCCTCATCACTGTGTTGTTGGCTTCTAGGTGGCACTGTTGCGGATGTCGTGGAGCGAGCTGTTTGTGCTAAATGCTGCGCAGTGTTCCATGCCACTACATGTAGCACCCCTGCTGGCTGCTGCTGGCCTGCATGCCTCCCCTATGTCGGCCGAGCGCGTGGTGGCCTTCATGGACCATATCCGCGTCTTTCAGGAGCAGGTGGAGAAGCTGAAGGCCTTGCAGGTGGACACTGCTGAGTACTCCTGCCTTAAATCCATTGTGCTGTTTACTTCAGGTAAGAATCACCTGCTATAGCAGATTGACTTAATAATTAAAGCTACAGTTGTACTTTTGAAGATTAAGGGATTTTAAGACCCCTTTAGTAGGGGAATGTCAATGCAAGCAACTCACTGTTTTTGCTTCAAATTCAAACATAGTTAAAGGTCATGAGTTGCAGGAGAAACACTTGCAAGAAGTATTGAAAAATACTACTGAGTTTTGTGAATGAAATGTACTACATTTTGAATATAATTAAGCCTGCTTTACTTACACTTACATTTTCTGCATTTAGCAGACGCTTTTATCCAAAGTGATTTACAATTATCATTGAAAACAATTTGAGCAATTGAGGGTTGAGAACCCTGCCCAGGGGCCCAACTGTGACAACTTGGCAGTGGTGGGGCTTTAACCAGCAACCTTCTGATTACTGGTCAGGTACCTTAACTTCTGAGCCTTGAATACTGAATAACCTTTTGCAAAAATTTTATCCTTAGCATGAAGCTTATTTCTATTTCAGCTAATCAGACCACACTGACTTGTATACAAGGATGCACAGAATGTGCTTAAGATTTAAAGATGCATAGTAACTGTACACAAGCACTCGAAAAGCCTCCTCTGTTACACTTGGTTTACTGCAGTGGTAAAATGTGAAGTCAGTAAAACACTCACAGCTGTGATAAACAACTAATTGAATCTGTCATAATAAAGGTATGTCCAAGTCAGCACTGGTAAATGTATTTGGTGGGAATAACCCTTACACTGCAGGCAGGACACAAGCTAAACCTATTCTAGTGCGATACGAGGGCCCAGGCACGGGTATTAAGTGCAGTTTATATTCATATGTGTTGAAGTTGATAAAGTATATTATTAAGTTTCAGGTTTATGCAGCAGTAAGGAATTCTAAACTGATTCTTAACTGAAGAAAAACACACAAGCTGGGATTTTTATTATCTAGTGTATTTCTTCATGGGTGGAGAAAATGTGACATTGCTCAGAATACTGTACATATTATCCACCAAACCCAGTCAAAGTCATCCAAGTACAGAGCGATAGGTCACTAGCTGGACCTCACATGCTCATCTTCCAGACCTCCACTTATGATCTGTTCTTCAAGCACATTGTTTCCTGCTATTCCCAACTCCCACAACACACACTTTCCTAGTTCTACAATAGAAACACACACTCCCTAATGTGCCATGAGCTCGTTTCTTCAGTTCTTCATGCTTGTATCTATTATTGAAACCAGCTGGGCAGACTCTCGCCCCTCCCCCCTACTCCCACCAACACGCCTGAATTATGCATGCTTGGTTACAGTAAGAGGGATTTGATGCAGCCCAGTCCTGACCTACATAACCCGTCGCCTCCTTCCCAGAGGGCTTTGCACCCCACCACGATTGGCCCAAACCTCCCGCCAGGGGTCTAATGTTGGCCCCACCTTTTGCCTGGAGTAGTAGCGGTAGGGGCTTGTCCATGCGTGCCCTTACCGCACAACACAAAGGAAATGAGAGCGAACCTGCTATCACACAGTTAACCTCAGAAGAAACATACACACACACACACACACACACATTTTCCAGCACCAGTATTGTATTGAGTCTGATGCATTACCCATTCCCTCCAAGATATTACGTACAATTACTTACAGCATCTTTATGTGAGCCACTGCAACAAGGACATACATGAGAGTTATGTATTTCCTGTAGCTGGGAATGGGTGGGGTAATCTTCACAGAAGTATCAACAAAATGTCTTTTGTTTCTCTGAACTAAAACTCAGCAGTCACGGAGTTCAGATTAGAAATGCATCACTGGGGGAGCAAATTAGAAACAGTCCTAATAATGTTTACACCCATGCAGAAGGTTGTTTATTTAAAAATTAATATGGTATTATATTTGGCATAGCCTAATCAAATGACTGACTTCTTTAAATTAAGCTGAATTCCTCACTTTATAAGAATGCTTCTATTAATTGTAGTCATTTTGTAATGGATATACCTGTGGATAGAGCTCTCACAGTACCAGTTCTGAGATGTTGGAGACATATTTTATTATTGTTTTGTTGACAAGGCTTTTTGGCTATGTTTTGACTGTTTAAATTGTAATAAACCAGATACTGAGTTCAGTTCATTTTTAGGAAGCTAGATTTCATATGCAACTTTAAGATGTTTACATTAAATTATATCATGACTCATTGTCTGTAATAATAATTAAATTAAATTTTAAGCCGTCCTTTCTCTGCTCTCAAAAGTGCCAAGTATGTACTAACCTCATTTTCAATTCCTCTTGGCTTTTTTCAGATGCTATGGGTCTGTCAGATGTTGCCCATGTGGAGAGCATACAGGAGAAGTCTCAGTGTGCCCTTGAGGAGTATGTAAGAAACCAGTACCCCAACCAGCCCAACCGTTTCGGGCGACTGCTGCTGCGGCTTCCGTCACTGCGCATCGTCTCATCGCCCGTCATCGAGCAGCTCTTCTTTGTGCGCCTAGTGGGCAAAACACCAATTGAGACACTGCTCAGGGACATGCTGCTTTCTGGTTCTAGCTACAACTGGCCCTACATGCCCGTCCAGAGAGAACGGCCACTTTCCCTTCACTACAATGAGAACGGGCCTTGACCTCATCCTTAGCAGAACATCTTCTAGTTCTCATCAGCATCTGTTTGACATTCAAATGAGCCAACAGTCAAGTCTGTGGTTGGGAATGGAACTCACGAGAGCTGTTCAGCAGTCGCTCTGTAATGTTTACGATCGTGACTGAGAGCTTGCATCAGTGCTGACTGACAAGTAATTTTCGGAGTCCATTTCTGATTTTTAAACAAACCAGAAGCCATTAAAGCAGATACCAAAGTGGGCATCTTTTTTACCAGGAGATTTTGAGACATTTGGTCTGTGTGGGGTTTAAAGAGAACTTTTATCCTAAAGAGACTGAAGAACTCAGAAAGTGTGCAGCTGTACTGCATTTATGTGAGAAACATTAAAGCTGGTTAGTAAAGTGACAAGTGAGACTGAATATGTAAGCCAGCTTTAGAGCCATTGCCAAATCAAAAATGGTATGAGAACTGTGTGCCAGTATTGGTGACAAAAGTTTGTATTCGTCTCAGTGTTATTTTAGGTCTCTGAAGGAATTTAAAACATGAAAGAGGCACTTCAGTCAACCCATTTTCTCTATGCTCTTTTCAGCTACCACCAAAAAACTAGCACAGGTAGGTAGAAACAATATAGTTGCCAAAAAAGGTCTTAGTCCATATTTTTTTTATGTTATTAAGCAAAACACAAAACAATATATCAGTCGGGACCTCAGCTAAACATATAGTCGGCTCTTAAGAACAGAACTCCAAGCTATATGAAGCAACAGTATTTTGTAATTTTTCTAGCATTTTGTTCGAGTCTGTTGAAGTTCAGCTGTCACAGTTGTAACATGGCACTACAGCTTTTAAAGGCAACACTTGGATGTATAAACCACAGGGGCCTAAGAAAGCACGACCTGTTATATTAGTTCACAGAATATTTCTATAAGAGTTTTTTCTGTATTTTAGGTTTGAAAGAAAAGAATCAGTGAAATAAAAGTTTTCATTCACAACATTAAACTGTTTCTGGTTTTTGTTACTGGAATTATTTGTTACAACTAAAATTATTCAAGATCAAAAGTTTCTTAAACAAGGAAACTTAAACAGACAAGTGATTTATTTTGTATTTGCCTGTTAAAGTACAAATACTGTTATATGGTACAACTAATAAAAAGTAATGGAAATGGGAGAGGGTGGCATAGTGGTGCAGTGGGTAGCACTGTTGGAGTGGAGCGGTCCTGGTCCTTTGTGTGTGGAGTTTTCTTGTTCCTCACTTAATATGGAGCATCCACTAATTAGCAAATACTGGTTTGAAACACAGCCTCGTCCTCTGTCAAACTTATTTCAGTATCAAAACAGACTTAATTAAATAATGAATCAGTCAGTAGATGTTTTAGAGTAAACCTTTGCCATTTTGTATGTAGTGGAGAGGTAAATCAGAGAACCTGGAAAAAGACAGTGTGGACAGTAGGAGAACATTGCACACTGCAAAAAAACTGAGATGACTTAAAGAATTAAATAGCCATTTGCAGATTTTATTTAGATATTATTATTATTGGCAGCTGTAGTGGTAGTAGCAGTGGAGTTAGTAGTAGTAGTTGTAGTTTTAAAGTTCGCTGTTTATATTTTTTGTCATTTCAGTCCAATTGGAGACATGTAACCGGTTTTGTTCTTTTCCAACCCCCACTTTTCTATCATGCAGGTTGTCTTATGTCTTTGAGGACAGCTTATATGAGGATGAGTTATGCTTTCATTTCAAAGCTGTCAGTCCCAGCCGGACACAGTGACCTCTCCCGTGCCTGTCCCATGAATGTTATCTTGCTATGAATATAAACCACATGTGGTACATATGGTTTATATTCACATTTACTGTACATATGTACAGTAGAGTTTGGGTGGGCATTTAATCAATACATATATAGTGTATCATAATATATATAGTGCATCTTTTACCTTTGCCCATTTGTCACTAGCATATACGACCCAACATATAAATTGTTCATTCAGGTGAATTAAGGTTCTTTAAGCAGAACAGAGTCCAAGAAAGCCTACAATTGACATGCCAAACCTTGTATCTCTGCCTATAAATCATTCACACCTAGTTCTAATAGTTCCAGACTCCACTATCACCAACAAACAGATTGCAGCATTTGGCCCTGACTAAACAGTCACTCACGTTTAACCTCTGCACCTCAATCTGTTATGACATGGTTTCAATTTGCTGAAAGACATGAACGTACTATAGTGAGTCTGAGGTAGAGGGGCACGGTACCAACACAAGTGTGTTCTGTATGTTAAATAGATTAATAAAGATGGCCTGCGGCTATTGCTTTTAAACGTGAATGCTAGTCACAAGGGCAAGGCACCGTGACTGCACTTCCCAGTGTGTAGTGTTCAGATCAATAGACAAATTGAATTGAGGTCACTGTTTGTCTATAAGGGGTCCTCTTTTTTGGCTGACTGTTAAAAAGCCAGCTGGGCAGGAATAGAGAGGGATTTTTTCAGTGGACTTCTTTCTACAAAAGACAGACAGACAGATGAATAGATTGAACACTTTTTTCCAAATAAAGACAAAATTAAAAAAAAAAGGAAAATCATTCAGTACTCTATTTTGTTTCTACTTTGCATAAATATGCAAAAGAGGATATTTACCTTCTGTTTGCAGGTAAAATATGACCATATCATGGTTTTACAGTCATCTACAGACTACGAATGTGCTTATGTTGTCTTCTGCTTTGTCATTTCCTTATTTACAGCAATTGCTTTAAATTGCTTAAAAAGGCTTTTCTAAAATCTGCCTTTCAGACTCTTTATTAACCGTTTTAAGTTATTCCTGCATTAGTCGCAGTTACCACCACAAGTCCTGGTTGTAGAGGATGTTGACTAATTTTTATAGACTCATTGTGGTAAACCAGCATTCATTGACTTTTAAGGCACCACTATTAATGGATATGACAATTTTCTGTTGAGATACCTTGTTTTATTGCTACTATTATTTACTGGTGTATATGGATTTGAGTACAGAATACAGACTGATATTGCTGTTTTTAGCATACAGTAATCTGGCCCAAATTAGCATCAGCTGCAAATGAATAAGCCACTTGACGTGCTATAGGACAGATGTTTGTGTTTGTGGAAAAGCCTCCTAGCTCTTTACCCAATCTAAATGCCATTTCGTGTTTCATGGTACACGATACTGAACAATAATTAATGACAAACACACACTTTGTGTTCAACTTTCCACATGGGAATTCCAACTGTTCTCCAGATAAAAATTGCCTTGCCAGAAACCTAAACAATAAAAAATAAAAAAAAACGAAAAGCCTTAGTTTTTTTTTTGCTCAAAATGAGCCAACCTTAATATTAACCTGGGAGGAAGATTTTCCAAAGCCAGTTAAACACCACAGCATCAATATCAATGAGCTGTGCTACATTTCTGCCACCTGCTGGAGCTTTGACATACGTTTAGATTTCTGGTTTTGTGCTTTACATTGCATTAGCAGTAGATTTTACAGTATGTAGTTGAACAGAAATATGTGAAAGACATTAATTAGAGAAAAAAACCTATTAAAGTCAAAAGTGTACATACACTGCTACAGAACATTTATGTTAGTCCTGGAGTTTCAAAGATTTCTGCAACTGTTCCTTGTGATTGGAACACACACTTCAACGTAGTAACGGCCCAAAAATTATGCAGTTTATGTGGTTAATAAGAACAAGACAAATTCCACACACCTTACAGATACGTCTGTGATTAGTCTGAGGCACCAACATTACATTCTATCTAGATATCTTGTACCATTATACCAATTAACAGTAGTCACTCCACTTACTGGCATGTTTTTGAAAAGTGGGAGAAAACTGAAGCTCAGAGGAAGCCAATGTTGACACAGGAAGAACATAGCAAATTCCTCAAATAGATAAACCAGAGCCAAAGATCCAGTCCTGAACCCTGGAGGCAACCCTGACATCAGCAATTTAGGGAGAGTACTTAAGAGCTTAGAAATATCTAAAGCTATAGAAACTTAAGAAATCACAGAGCAGTTATCACCAAATAGTGGAAACAAAGAAATGTGGAAAATCTACTTAAGAGTGGCTGACCTGTAGAAAAAAATGTAAGGGCTAAGCAACAACTTAACACCTAAATCATTTAATACATTCTTATTAGATCTAGCAAAAAGAAAATACAGCATATCACAGTAACAACATTAAGTCAAAAGCCAAACATGGTGATAGTGTGGTATTGAATTGTTTTGCTGTCTCAGAACCTGGTAACTTTATTAAGGGAATAATAAATGTCACTCTATGTTAAAAAAGTCTTGGGCAGAACTTTAAGTCATCTTTTTGTAAGCTGAAGTGAAAGTGTGCTTCTTGCAAGGATATAAATAATAGGTTATTTTTTAATATAGGTAATAAATAACATGGTTTGACATTTTTGTGTAATATAATGTTTTTTAATTATTCAAAACCATGTAATGACATGGATTTTTACAGTACTGTATATAGTAGCTAAATATGAATTAATTGTGAATTAAACATTTACCTCAATGAATTATTATGATGTTTCAGTATGGTTTCTTTTACTGAAGCACCAATATGACTATAGTGTGCATGTTTCTTGGACATGAAATTGGATATTAATATAATTTTAGACACATCTGTTTTCACTTGCGTCATGTTATTCTCCTGTGGGGGTTGTGACTCGCCCCAGCGGTTGCTTTGCCCCAAGGCCCCATTTGACCCACTAACTCTTAGTCATAAGGCCTGCAGAAAGTAGGTGGTATATGGATGAAAAGAAGAAATATCATTCAAAATGAATGAGAAGTGACTTAGTCACCAAACTATACAATAAAAATCCATTTAGCTGAACCTGAGGTTTTCAGATTTGCTGTCCTATAAAATAATAGCATTATTTTACAGACCTATTAAAAGTGGGACGTAGATAAAATACAAAAGCAGTGATTTACCTTTTTCAGGTATTCAATAGAACATAATACAAAATATATATATTTTATATTTAAATTTATTCATTTTCTTTTGACTTATTTAAGTTTTTTCACCATATACAGTCCATAACATTTTTAACATTTTAACCTTTGATCCTTTAGACATGCATTAAAACATATGAATTTTGGAGCAACCTGTTTTGGGGACATCCTTGCTTGTTTCAGCAAAACAATGCCAAGCTACATTCTGTACGTGATACAACAGCATTGCTCTGTAGTAAGAGAATGTACTGTAGGTGCTAGACAGGCCTGACTGCAATCCAGACCTGCCTTCCACTGACAACATGTAAAGCTCCGTAAAGCACTATAATCAACAATGGAGCTGCCGGAGCAGGTAAAATGTTATATCAAGAATGTTAATGAAATTAACCACAACAATTGCATAATTATTTACCAAATGATTACAGAACATCGTTAAAGGAAAAATGAAATCCTCTCTTAATACCTGATCATATTTTTTGTAGTATGTATAATCAATTTCAAACAATTAGTTACTTTCATAGCTGCTTCTGTGACAGCTCTCGGGAATTATCATGCCACTTTAAAATACTTTAAAACATGTCGTTTACATATATATGTATATACACATATTATTATTATTATTATTATTAATAATAATAATAAAGAAGATATAGCAATTTTGTTTTGACCAAAATCAAATGGTATCATTACCATTTATTAAAAGAATGTCCTACAGCACACAACAGCAACCAATCTGTAAGAGAAAGGCTAGCATGTGCTTCCTCTGAGACATGCAAAGCCCACAATTGCCAGTTTAAAAGCTAAAGCCAATTAATACCAAGGGATAGATTCCTGCACCTAGAGACTCACTGGAGTTCACCTGAGGAATGCCATCCCTCCTGCCTAGAAAGACCAAACAGCTTGTGGCATCATTTGGACTCAAACTCATAACCTCCAGATGATTGGGTGAATACTTTTCCGTTGCATCCAATGTGCTTATAGCTTACAGCCTGTGAAAGTTTTGATTTATCATAGCTTGTTAATATTAGAGTAGTAATAACAGCAACAGACTTTACATTATAGATTTAATGGCTGTATTTTATCATACACATTAGGATCTTGCAAGCTAAACAACTGAGGTCTGTAGTACGTATGTAAGTGCTAATGGCTAACTGAAAGCTTGCTCTAACATCTCACCTGCAGTATTGTGTCCTGCAGATTATTCAAAAGATAATTGGGGACTCACATTCTGGGACCAGCTTTGTCTTTGTTCACCGTTTAAATTCACTGACCCGGACGTGTGAGGTCACAGGCATGTTAAATGGTGCGGGGTGCTGCAGCTGCATGATTCACAGTGTTTTTTTCTTGTGTTCTCACTCTGTGCGTGTTGACGTGTTACATGCGGATGAATGCATGCATTTTTGTGTACTGCTTTGTGCTGGCATCTGTGCATCGGGACAAAATTGGAACACACTTGGGACAAATTAGGGAAAAAACTGGGAGAAATGCAAAGCAGAAATATACATACAGCTGTTTTATTGTCTGCATTTTCATTACAGTTAGACTGAACAAATAAGCCAATCATTTACATAATACATACTGTACCCATCAAGGATACATTCATCCTGGTCTATTTTAAAAACATATAGCTAGCAACATCATTGTCTTTAAACTCTTCTCACAATACAATCATTCTTGATCATATTTTATTTGTTTTGTTGTACCTACTTTTTATTATATAATGTAATGTAAAGTAATGTACAGTAGTTCTCTTTTCCTGCATTCTTTTATTGGTTCTTTTTTACTGATTTTAATTCTTTATCATTTTCAGAGGCACTGTGAATTTGACACCACCTAAAACACTGGGCACAAGGCAGAAATACACAAGGCACTTAAAAAGGGCAACACACACATTCACTTGCACGCTTACACCTAGAGAGAGCAGCTAGTACAACTTCTGTGTAGAAAACAAAACAACTGGACAAGAAAGAACATGCAAAACATCTGACAGATAGTAACTGAAAGTGAGGATCAAAGCAGGTCCTTAAGGACTTTGTTGCAACTGTGCATCCCAGAAGTGAACATACATAATCAATTGTCTATGTCTGTTCATAAATCATCTTTTCATCTCAAGGCTGCGAGGGTCTCTGACCCTATGGTAGATCTGAAACCTGATTCTGAGGCATGCTGTAGCCTCTATTGCCTTCTCCACCTGTCCCACTGCTGTTTCCTACAGTGTGTGTGTGTGTGGTATTGTTAGTGTTGCTCAGCTCTAACACACCTGTTCCAATCTCATGGCCGCTCTGGCCCAGTTGTTGCTGTGCTCATTTCCGCAAGTGTGCAGCCCTTTTTAGTTCTCAGAAGCCTCCGCGTGCAGCGAGAACAAAATGATTTAAAGCTCTTTGTCCTTAGATGAAAGGTCACTTTCAAACTAACCAATAAAACATCCTGCTGCCATGATTAAACAAATTAAAAGCCATGACTAATAATAGCACTTTATCTGATTATATAATGTATAGGAACTACTTTCTTTTTTAATTATAAACTAATCAGTGGCAGAATTCAAAAGCAACTGTTTGTTGTAGGTGTTAACTAAATCTAGATCTTACACCAAGTTAAACAATATATTTAACTCTTTATTTTTATTTTATTTTATTTTTATTAATGGCTATATTCTGGTCAGGGTCGCAGTGGGTCTGATTCCATCTAGAAAGACTGCGTCCGAGGCAGGAATACCCTGAACAAGACGCCAATCAATCACAGGGCTTCAGCCATAACAATTTTTTAAAAGCTTACGTCTAAAGCCAAGTTAAAACTGTAAACAACTACCTAATTCCTTGCTCAAATTTATTTGAAAGTTGTTTACATTAGCTTTGAAATCTATCCAATTCAAGCCTGAACAAATCGCCTGAAGTACAAGCCTAAATTAGAACACACGTTTGAATCACATAATAATCAACATTTTCCCTGTTGCCCAAAAAGCACACATTTCTAATAGTAACAATAGTAGCAAGTGTGGTAACATGCCTGTGCTTTTGCAGGGCCTTCAGCAAGAACCCTCTGACTCTTACACGGCTCCATGCAGTGGAGATTCTTTATAGTGTAAGTAGGGGGTTTGATGACCTATGCAATACTGTTTCCTCTATCCCAAATAACTTATACTGCAGGCTGTTTGTTTTGACGCTCTGCTCAACAGGATTTGGATCAAATGCATTTTCACATCATGGTAGTGACCAAACCATGAAGGCACTCAGTTACTCATATGGCAGCTGAAATAGCCAGTGCATTGCTGGTCAACACACTTCTTGATTTGCTCACACCAAGGTGCATTTTAGTAAAACTAGTGCACTTACTGGCATATTTTTTAATGTAAAAAACCAGAGTAGCCAGAAGAAATCCAAGCAGAAAAACCAGACAGTATCTAGGGGTGGTCATTGAACCTGGTTTGCTAAAACTGTTTGGCACGAACAGCACCTTTACAGTAATTGCCAATTAAGCAAAGTCAACCTTGGCAAAAGTCAAATAGACTGGAAAACACAGAACCTTAATTTAATCTGACATAACCAACAGATGTCTTTGGGTTTTGTGTGTAGTGTTTTGACAGAGCCCAGTTCCATTTTTTTGCTCCGCCTTTACTTGAACTGTGGCTCACACTTGGCAAACACCATACAGACAACACTCCCCTCTGATTGAACTCTCACCAGCAAACCCAGGTTTTATCAGTGTGCATCAGAATGCAGTGTGTGTGTGTCTGTGTGTGTGTGTGCACATGTATTACTGTTCTTTCTGCTGGTATTTTGCCGCCGGATGCCAAACTGAGATGAGTATGTCCGCCACTGACCTGCCCATGACCTTTTTGCTGCAGTTTACACTCACCCCAATGCATGCCTGATTAGGAGGGTTTAAAAAACTGGGCATGTGCACTATCAGTGCCCTGTTACGTGTGTGAGCATCTTTTAACATTTGTGTCCAAGTGCAGAAGATTGAACATTTTTATATATCTGCACTTTCGATGTGATTTAGTGTTTGTTTTCAGTGTTTTTGTCCACAGGTTTGCATTTGTAAATCTGTAGATTTGTATATCTGGAATGTTTAAAATTATTTAAATAAGTATGCTAGGACATAAACAATAGTACAATAGTATATGTAGAAGTTTGTATGTAATTTACTTTTGGTTACTATGGTGTGGAAGCAAGGGGTAAGGCATGGTCCTCCTTCAGGACATCAGATAACTTTGTACGAGTCTTTGCTTTTGTGTACACGTGAATGTGTGTTTGTTAGTGTGCAGTGTTTTTGTGTATTTCATGCCTGTGTGTTGCTCCCAGGATTGGCTGCCCAGGTTTCAAGCTCCCAGGGAGAACTGTGACCGACGATGCTCAAGTTGAGAGTTCAGTGTTAGTTCAGAGGGAGGTTCAACCTCCGGTCAGCACTCTACACTGCTACTACCACTTTCACACTCTCCTTTCTTTTTCTTCTCTAGTGTTAAGCAATCCGGATGCCTAACAGCATGCTGAATTAAAACCTAGAGCTGTGTTATGCAGTTAGATTCATATTGCATGTTTAAAATGTTTCATTTACTTGATACACAATTTAACCCTGCATCACACCAACCAATGTGGTTACATCATCCAGCAGCAAAGCTCAAGGTGATGTGTATATAAACACACTGCAAACACAAATGGGCAGTGGTAATCTAGTGGTTAAGGTACTGCACTAGCAATCAAAGTTGTTGATTCAAGCCCATCAAGTTGCCACTGATGGGCCCCTGAGCACACAGTTGTAAGTTGCTTTGGATAAAAGCGTCTGCTAAATGCCATAAATGTAATTAAATGTAAAATGTTTAATTCCATCCAACCTTCTGCAAATAAACATGCCACTTGCATATACACACAAAGCCATGTCCTACTATACCCCCTAAAAACTTAGCAATAATAAGGTTTAGCCTGTCATGACATAAAAAGACAAATGCATGATTTTGTGTCAATCTCTTGATTGCCAATATGACTTATGAAGTTTATATTAGTGAGTAATGTATTTGCACTAAATGCTTTGTCCACGGATCACTGTTGATTTGGTGCCTCCTAAAAACATTGGACACAGGGCAGGAATACAGCCTGAACATGGAATCAGTCCATTGCAGAGATTGTTGTTAACACACTCAACATAGATGCAACTTAGAGCAGCGAATATTATTTGGTGAAATGGGAGCAAAGTGGAGCACCCGAAGAAAACCCATGTGGACACAGGGAATACATACCATACCTCTTTCAGAAGGTGATGAAAGGCAAGGTTTAAAACTAAATCCTTCTTCTGCCTGGTCTAAAGAAGTAAAACAGCACGGCTCTGACATGGGGATTATTTGGGTGCCACACAGGGAACCTGAGATTCTCATAGTGAGAGGATTCACATTTATCCCCATGTCATTGTGGGTATTGTCCAACTGGTACTATCTGCAAGGTTTTCTTCCCTGAGTTAATAGGAAAGTGCTCTGTGATGGATTGGGTGTATCAAAGCAAAACTAATTGTGGTTGGTTTTATGGTGCAGCTAGTGAAGTGAGCACTGCACAGTAATGGTCCTGTGTTTACTCTCATCTACCAAAAACATGCAGAGAGTGGACTGGCTGTTTAATGACTTATAGATGTAAGTAAGTACTGCAATGGATGAGCATCCTGTTCAGGATTTCAGTATTCCAGTCTGGATCCTAATGTTTCTGAGTAGAAAATGCTGACTAGAGTAGTAGAAAATGAGGAGTAAACATGAATGAATGAAAACTAATTATGACTTACAGCTTCCGAAACGGTGTTTAATCCTGGAGAAATGTATTAAACTCACACAATTGTTATGAATGGAATGACATTACTCTCTCAGCTTTGCAACGTTTTACATTTTGTGAGATAAAATGCATTGATCTAACAGAGGAGCTCTTACTAAGACAAAATTGGATAATGAAAATGGATCTGATCTGCTCCAATACCAGCAGTGAAGCGCCCACGCCAGCACGCGACTAATACAGGACAGAGCAAATGTTAACACTGCAAGATTAACCCACAACTGATTGCAATGTACCTGACCCATCTTATTTGAATAAGAGGTTGCAGACTTGGCGCTTTGCCCTGGAGGCCTTTGCATGTACTGCTGAGTTGGATCTTGTATGATGGATCGAAGTTGTTCTTTATGCTCCGGGTCCGACCTTTGGCAACCCCCTGTGAATTAGCTAGAAGCATATCAGCTGCGCCGGCCTTTTTCTCCACCATACTATTAGCTGAGTGAAGCAAAGCGGGGGTCACCTTTAAGCAACCTTATCGTGTAATTGGGTTCAAGGTTAAGTGATCGTAGAGCAAAGAGGGGCAGGGTTAAGGTCGGGGTGACTTGGAAAGGGGTAACATTTAATCGCAGATGGGGGAAGAAATCAAGGCCGCCGTCTAGAGTCAGGAGGCTGTTGCTGGGCAACTTGCACCCCAGCCAACGTCTGCCACACTTTTAACCATGAATCAATATAGACAGTGCGATGACTAATATTAATCTTACAGATTGGGAGAATTAGGCAGGGGCAGGACCTGTTTGGTGTCCTTTCGCTGGAGTTTTGTCTGAACAGCCTTATTAAAACATGTGCAGAGGAAAGGGCCGTAAATGGTGGCCATGACATCTTTGTACTAGACTGACTCACGCATTAGCTAAGATGAATGGCTAAGGGACTCTTGCTTTTACACAGAATGACCTATAGACCACCTCATGTCCAAGGGCAGGGACAATAATGTTGGTAAATGAATCATAAGCATCCACCTTGTATGTCTGTTTATCCCTCTATACTTTCTGTTGCAGTGACTTTTTTCAATAATGTGTCTATGTAAAAACCTATTTCCAAAAAATTGAAAGTGAGTTTTCTTTGCCCTGTATTTAATTAAAAAACTGTACAAAAATGAGCATTTTTGTAAACATCTACTAAAAGAACATTTGACAGAACAAGCTAAAAAGTCAAGGAGTGTTGTTTCTTTTTTGAATGCAGCATTTCTCTGGTAAATTGTCATCAGAGCTTTATTAAGATGTCTAATTAGTAAAAAGGCTCATTAATTCTGATGTCTATAACAATTATGCAACAACAATTTAATATCTGTAACAATCTAACAGTAATCTAATATGCTGTCTATAAAAAAAACGTTGACAGATGTTTGATCTAGGCTTTTGCAGTTCAGTTCATGAATGTCTCAAGTTTTATGTATGAAGCAAAAGCTGAATAATGCATGAAATCAAGTGTTTTATTATACGAGCACTTAAGAAATCCATCTAAAACAGTTGGACTGACATACAGCTGAAGTAAAAAATTTACATACACCTGTGAGGGGCATGCGAACGGTGACTGCAAAGTCTGAAAGCAGACTGGAGATTTCTGTTACTCTTTCTCTGTGACTAAATGACTAAACACAACTGATTTAACATGAATATAAAAATAAACCATATGTTTTTAACTTTGTGGTGACAGTTTGTGAAGGGCCTGGTTCAGCACAACTGTGCCCCTGTGAGGTCAATACAGGCATGGTTTGACAAGTTTGGTGTAGAACAGTGGACTTCACTGAGTTGCACAAATTCCCACATACATAACAACCTTCCTAAATAACTGAAGGCTGTTACAGCTTCAAATTAAATCAGAAAGAAATCACTTAGAATGAACACTTAGAACACACAACTTAGTAGCTTCTCAAAAGTTACACACTGCTGCTCTAACAGAAAAACATTTTGTCTTTTTTTTTTTAATGTAGATAAATCTGATGGTTGCAAATTGAAAGTCAATTTATATTCAAGTAGTATGAAAGTACTGTCTTAGATTGTGGCTTGATAATGTATGATATACAGTCTTGTGTAAAAATTTAGAGGTTTCATAGATTATCTAAGTGAAAATAGTAGCCTAGCGGTTAAGGTACTGGGCCAGTAATCGAAAGGTCGCTGGTTCAAGCCCCACCACTGCCAGGTTGCCACTGTTGGGCCCTTGAGCAAGGTCCTTAACCCTCAATTGCTTAGACAATATACTGTCACAGTACTGTAAGTCGCTTTGGATAAAAGTGTCTGCTAAATGCGGAAAATGTAAATAAGTTAACAAATCGTCAACAAAAAACACAATTTTGCACATTTTATTTTTAAACTGCTGTGTATGTGTTACATTATATGCATTAAAAAAATAAAACAATGCCACATATTGATTTAGAATAGCTTCCAAACATGTCCCATTTAGGTTTTGTGTTCTCCAAGATGTAATATTCAGCAAATAAACAGAGATTACACTATAGGATTTGCAGAAGAATCATATCTTTAAGTTACCTGTATAGAATGTAAAACATATATTCACTTTTATTCACACATACATCTTTTTATTCACAAAGATCAACAAAATATGAAAAATGCCTGGAAGAGTACAAACTTTTGCACAACGTATCTACAGTATAATGATTAAATGATGATTTATAAGATTCATGTTAAATTTGACTATTCCCTGCAATTTTAAAAGATTTCCTTTATTTAAAAGACTACAGCAGCTTTGTTATTAATAAATTATTAATAATAAATTATAATTTTATATAATGCAACTATTAATGAATTATGATCTTGCAGAATTTTAACTTACGACTTTGTAATTGTATCCTGAAGATTTTCTCATTGTTATTTTAGAATAGAACTGTTTCCAAACAAATTTGTAATTATTTGCTGGGAACCTAAAGAGTTTTACAGATGCAAATTAGCTTTAGTCTAGAACTAAACATTTGTATTAGTAAATCCCTATGATGATTCCTGGCTTCTTTTCAAACTAGCCATGACCTGTGTCTATAATGAATAATAACCACTTTTTAGCGCTTGACCCCAACATTTTTCATCCCAGTTTATTTGCTGCCATCTTTGACCTGAAGAGTGACCCTGGCCTTAAATACATTTCAGCGGAGCCAACTGATTTATTCAGCAGTAAATCACTCTGTTGCAAATGCTTTTTGCTTAGGAAAGGTCAACGTCAGGGAACATATAAATAAAAAAATCAAATTATAAATGTAATGACTTTTTGTGTTGTAAAGGCCTTTCACATTACACATCACCGTAAGGGTTTAAAATTGTCGCAGCATGCACACCATTCTGAATTCAGGGTCAAACGTTACAGTACAAAAACAGAACATAGCAGTCAATGGTTAAAAGCTTTAAGTTCTGATTACAATTGCTAAAAAATTGCCATATACCCTGCGTAGGAGCCAAATTACGCATATGCTTGAACATTTCATACAGTCAGCTTCTATTAGTACCTTCCAAATATTTAACATTGTTAAATATTGTTTTTTTTTGTCTAATTGGTCCTTGTTGGTGGTTTGGCTTGTTCAGTTAAAAGAATGACAGCAAGTAGTTAATTTAATTTTTATGATCAGTCAACCAATGGAGCAGCTTTTTCATGACCTCTGAGCCATATGATTTCTAGTTGCAGGGCTGGGGATACCACCTTCACTTGACCCTTTAACTCTGAATGGTAATGCAGCAGTCATGTGAGAGAACCCTGGGGCCACAGTGGAAGCTTTCAAGGTTGCTGTTTAATGTTGCACCTCCATAAGCTTCTTTTACCTTTTGATTTTTTTACTTGCTCCACATGGGTGCGTATGTATGAACAAACACTATACTCCTTCCTCTAATGCCTTAAAATGTGAAGCTAATAATAAGCTGTGATTAAATGCAGTGATCTGCTGCTGTTTTTGCGGAAATGGGTCAAGCTGGAGGAAATCCAAATTCACTTACAGCTAGACAGATTAAAAGAGCTTCTTGTCCCATAGCTGACCCTTAAAGCCAGGCCAGATGTCTTGCGCAGATTTAGACAAAAACTTCAGGTGACACCTCCTAACATGAGGGCCCCTTGGTATCCCATCAGAGTAAGGAGCTTTCAGAAAAGTCAAAACCATTCATCATGATTTACAATGTTGCACACACTTTTAATATTACCTTTTTAAATAACTAAAAACTAAATAAAATTATTAAAAGTACCAAGTTTTTAAAGATGTTGATTATCCTAAAGATCCCTAACATATTTTCCTGCAGTTCTAGATTTTTTCTCCAGTATCTCATCTTTAACAGTTTTAATAAATGTAATAAGTATTTGATATTTAATAAGTATGGGATGTACAGTTAAACTTTTTGTTAGTATGAGTCTACGAATGAGTCCTCCAGAGTGTTCTAAAGATCTTCAGGCATCTTTAAACAAAAACAATACGCGAAAGAGGCCAGGCCACCCAAATGGATCCCCTAGAGTAGTGGAACCACATGAGGAGATGGAGGGATTAGGTGCTATTCAGGGTCAGATTTAGTACTTAGCTGTTTTTGTAGTCCGCAAGCACATATGAGGTTGCAAACCAGAAAACAAAAACATGACAGATATATGATGCTGTATGTGACTTAGCAAAAATCTTACAACTGACTGTTAGGTTTTTTTTGTTGTTATTGTCTTTAACTTAAATACTTTCACTCATCAATTAGTAGGTTTACAAAAACAGTAATAATCTGATCATTTTTTGTTTTGTGGGTGTGTAAACTGTATAAATAATGATAAATCAAAGTAAAGACATTTGGATTTACAGTTAGATTGTGTTATTTACCACAAATTCTTTAATACAAAAAACTGTTTGCATTAGGCGGTGTTTTAAACTGTAGATACAAAACAAAGTAATACAACAAAGTATAGTAAAAGTCAAATCAGTCAAGCAGCTCTAAGCCTGATGGCAATATAAGACTTTTTCTGGTAAAGATACCACTGTTCATGTGTTTTGTAATAAGTGTAGTCAAACCAGCCCTATTTATTAAGGCACAATCCTAAATAAATAATCCACAAAAAAAAAAATTCTTGAACAATCTATCAACAGAGAAAGTAAACAGTAAATCCCTTACAAATGTAAAGTTTTCTAAATGTGTGTAAAGATTCTAATTGTAACTTCAAATTATTTATGAAATAAATCAGGAGCATTTGGTGATTATTTGAGAGAGGTACATATTTTTATAAGTTTTCTAAATGTCATCCATCCAAAGGTTTCATTTTCTAGTCTCTGAATCCTTCAGAAATCTTCAACTGTTTATGATTTACCCATTTGTACCATCCCTTTATTCTCTGACTCTTTCTCCCTCCTTCTCGCCCTTTCGCTTAGTGGAAGGATGTCAGAGCTTTTTGGGACCTAGCGAGCTGTGAAATCGCACAAATTGCTATAGCTTTACGTCTGACCTGGCAACTGAGAGAGAAAGATAAAACAGCAGCCAGAGAAAGAGGAGCGAGAGAGGAGATTTTCTGCTCCAACACTTCTGAACTGTTTTTACCTCCACCACCACTGCACCTCATCACATACACACACTAGCACACGCACAGTTGCAACATGCCATGTTCAACCCTTATGACCCCCTCACTATCTGTTCTCAATTAACAAGCCACCATCCCTACACACAAACACCCACACTGACAGACACCCTTGTTCCCACTCCACACCTCCACCACTTTGCTTTACAATTCAGGTCACTTCACAAAACAACTTGGCAAAGCAGCCTCAAGTGGGATGAAGCCCTCACAGTGTGACTGATTAAAGGATCACATCCAGCTACAACCACATTTGTGCTGGGTCCACCACCACATTTATCTATTTCATTACAACCATTAAAGATTCATTATATTTTTTTAAAATAAATATTTCAACCTAGATATTTTACTATAGTAGAACACCTTATTTGAGACCAAGGGAATAACATGTCAGGACAAGAAAAAGACCCCTACCAACTGACACAAAGATAACACCGAGACCCTTATCAACTAAGTCCAAGACAAAACCAACACCAATAAATTTATCGTAGCAATAAAACATTTTATTTGTATTTAATTTGGTATTTAATTTGGTATTTTTAACACTAAGTTAAAGCTAGAGTAAATGAGAATTTTAAGGTTATGTGCCAAAGTGTGTGTCAAAAAGGAAATCAAACCATTGGCTTATGTTATTTAGCAGCAGTTAAAAGAGATGAGCCATTAGTTAGCATTTCAGTCTAGATAACAAACAAACAAACCAACCAACCAATGTCAGGTGTACAGTGGCAACTTAGTGTTAAAAATACCAAATTAAATGCAAATAAAACGTTTTATTGCTACGATAAAGTCAAACATTTAACCAAATCAAATCTATTTGCAGTTAGCTGACTCAAAATTGCACCAATAGTTTGTGACCGTCTTTCCTTTAAAAAGTCCACATTTGTTTTTTGTTTTGTTTTTTAAATGAAAAAATGCAAAATTCACTAAGAATTAATCTATACAAATCTGTACAAATCTATACAAATTGCATTATTAAATGAACAAAAGAATTAAACGCAGAAAAGCTACTTTTGCTCGCCTGTAGGACAGCTCCCTCTGATGGACAAACGTTGATAGTGCATCAGTTCATATTTCTTAAAACCAGTGTCAACACAACATACAATAAATAAACATACATAGAATTTTCTAGTAGAAATTAAATACTACAATAATAAAGACTTTATAAGATTTCATAATAAGACTATGATTAAAAAGGTGATATCAGTAATGTGGGTCGTTTAACGTTTGCTTAAATGACTCAGGGTCCAACTTTAAATAAACCACATTAAATGTAGACTGTGCGGAACACTGTGAACATCTTCCATTGGGTGGCTCTGATAAGAACCCAGTATATTTCTGTGAGCAAAATTTAATCCACAGCAGAATAGACTTGTCTTTAACGTCTGAAATTGGCAAATCGCCTGAATTTAATTTGATTTTTTTTCATAAACTGCTTTATCCTGTTCAGGGTTGCGGCTGTTGCTGTTATAATAACCATAACACATAACATTTTTCTTTATTTTAAAAGTATTTAAAGCAATAAAAGGATCAGAATTGTAATCTATCACATTATTAACACAATGGGCGACAATGTTAAGTGATTTGTGTGCTGCAACTTGTCATATGTTTTTATATTTTATTTTACCCTTCATTCTGGTTTAGGAAAAAAAACAACAGACCCCAACAGTGAGGCATAAAACTAATTTATTTTGCAGAAACTGCACTCTTTGTCTTTTTGATATGCGTCTTTATTTCATAATCTGTTCAAAATGTGTTACAATTGGGGCAAGCTGTAGCCTAGTGGCTAAGGTACTGGACTAGTAATCAGAGGGTCGCTGGTTCAAGCCCCACCACTGCCAGGTTGCTGCTGTTGGGCCCTTGAACAAGGCCCTTAACCCTCAATGGCTCAGACTGTATACTGTGACTGTAATGTAAGTCGCTTTGGATAAAGGCGTCTGCTAAATGCTGAAAATGCAATTGAATCTGGTTTAGGTGAGTGTTAGAAGTGGAGGTTTTCACTGTATACTGAAAAAGTGAACTTGGCCCTTAGTAAATTGTACATAATAAAATAGTGCATGTTTACTCAGTTTACTCAAACTGGGGGTTTACCTGGACGTTTAATTGGAGATTTTCATTGGAGGTGTTACTGGACGTGTAGCTGGTGGTTTGACTGGAGGTTTAACTGGGGGTTTAACTGGTGGTTTGACTGGAGGTTTAACTAGACGTGTAACTGGAGGTTTAACTGGAGGTTTAACTGGACGTGTAACTGGAGGTTTTCACTGGAGGGCGCCGCCGTGTAAAAACAGTAGGTCATTATGAACTCTGACCACAACAGTAAACACGACCGTTCAAATGCAGTCTGGGACACGATTAACACTTAGCTTAAGTAGCCTATTGTACATCATCTAAATACAACAAAATATTAGAAGACGTTTTAAAACAAGTCATCCTTACAGACTAGCAGCTCAACTAACCTCAACCGTTAAGATTTTTTCTACTGTCAGCGTCGCTCTATTGTTTTCCTAATGGAATCACTGCAAACCCGGGGTGCATGTTGGTCTTTTCTAAAGGAGGATGAAGCCTGTGTGATGGAGGCAGCCGTTCGGACTGCGGTCATGTCAATAATGAAGGTTTTTAGCGAGCTGAATGATAAAAGATGTGAGTTTTATCAGCTGAAATTAGCCGAGGCTGAGAGACAAAACGCAGCGCTTCAGTTTCAGTTAAATGAAGCCAGGCAGGAGCTGCACAGTTCACGACAAACTGTTTCCAACATCCCTAATGATCCGATTTCATCCGAGGCGACTTTTACCTTCTCATTCAGCCCTGATTTCAGCTGCTCTCATGTTGCTGGTGGAAAAAGAGAAGAAGCAGCCAGGTCGTCGGAAAGTGTGTGTGAGAGGATAGCGGTGGGTCCGGAGTTAAAGGAAGAGCCTCTTTACGAAAGCACGTTGTGCGTAAAGACTGAAGTGGTGGATGAGAACTGTACAGTGCACTGTGATCCACCTCCTACTGAACATGTGGATCACATCCACCTACACACTGTCGACATCCAGAGATGTGAAGCACTTAACAGCTTCAGCCAGGCACTTCAACACGATGCAACCCTAAGCACAATAGAGAAAAGTATGTAAACTGTTCTAGATTATTCTACACACTTCACCAGTGTATACTGTATATTGTGTTATATAATGCATATTTTGTTTCACACTACAACATTGAAAATGTTGAAAACATCACATTCACTGTTTGAGATGTTTTACAGCATCACTTTCAGTGATATAAATGTTGAACATAATGTAATCCAGTTGTTGTTTACCTTATTGTCAGCTGTATCTAATTAATTTGTGATTGTGTTGACAGGGAGGTTATTAGGTATGGAGAAGATGAGACGATACAGAGAAAAGATTCGTGCTGATCCTCAGAAATACAATGCCTGGAAGGAGAAGGAACGATTAAGGTAGAGATGCTTGTAAAAGTACAACAAATTATAGCAATAGCAGTCATGTACAGTGTATCACAAAAGTGAGTACACCCCTCACATTTCTGCAAATATTTCATTATATCTTTCCATGGGACAACACTATAGACATGAAACTTGGATATAACTTAGAGTAGTCAGTGTACAGCTTGTATAGCAGTGTAGATTTACTGTCTTCTGAAAATAACTCAACACACAGCCATTAATGTCTAAATAGCTGGCAACATAAGTGAGTACACCCCACAGTGAACATGTCCAAATTGTGCCCAATGTGTCGTTGTCCCTCCCTGGTGTCATGTGTCAAGGTCCCAGGTGTAAATGGGGAGCAGGGCTGTTAAATTTGGTGTTTTGGGTACAATTCTCTCATACTGGCCACTGGATATTCAACATGGCACCTCATGGCAAAGAACTCTCTGAGGATGTGAGAAATAGAATTGTTGCTCTCCACAAAGATGGCCTGGGCTATAAGGAGATTGCTAACACCCTGAAACTGAGCTACAGCATGGTGGCCAAGGTCATACAGCGGTTTTCCAGGACAGGTTCCACTCGGAACAGGCTTCGCCAGGGTCGACCAAAGAAGTTGAGTCCACGTGTTCGGCGTCATATCCAGAGGTTGGCTTTAAAAAATAGACACATGAGTGCTGCCAGCATTGCTGCAGAGGTTGAAGACGTGGGAGGTCAGCCTGTCAGTGCTCAGACCATACGCCGCACACTGCATCAACTCGGTCTGCATGGTCGTCATCCCAGAAGGAAGCTGACGCACAAGAAAGCCCGCAAACAGTTTGCTGAAGACAAGCAGTCCAAGAACATGGATTACTGGAATGCCCTGTGGTCTGACGAGACCAAGATAAACTTGTTTGGCTCAGATGGTGTCCAGCATGTGTGGCGGCGCCCTGGTGAGAAGTACCAAGACAACTGTATCTTGCCTACAGTCAAGCATGGTGGTGGTAGCATCATGGTCTTGGGCTGCATGAGTGTTGCTGGCACTGGGGAGCTGCAGTTCATTGAGGGAAACATGAATTCCAACATGTATTGTGACATTCTGAAACAGAGCATGATCCCCTCCCTTCGAAAACTGGGCACCTGTGGCGCATCCTCAAGTGGAAGGTGGAGGAGTTCAAGGTGTCTAACATCCACCAGCTCCATGATGTCATCATGGAGGAGTGGAAGAGGATTCCAGTAGCAACCTGTGCAGCTCTGGTGAATTCCATGCCCAGGAGGGTTAAGGCAGTGCTGGATAATAATGGTGGTCACACAAAATATTGACACTTTGGGCACAATTTGGACATGTTCACTGTGGGGTGTACTCACTTATGTTGCCAGCCATTTAGACATTAATGGCTGTGTGTTGAGTTATTTTCAGAAGACAGTAAATCTACACTGCTATACAAGTTGTACACTGACTACTCTAAGTTATATCCAAGTTTTATTTCTATAGTGTTGTCCCATGAAAAGATATAATAAAATATTTGCAGAAATGTGAGGGGTGTACTCACTTTTGTGATACACTGTATGTATATAAACCCACACACACAAATACACACACTGTTTAATCACAGAAACATGCTTTCAATGACAGGCCAATGACACCATAATACATTATCTACATTGTCTAGAACTACTTGTAATACAAGTCAGATAGTTTTTAATGTTTACATTATTACTTCTACAGAATGTTTAACATTTAATATGACTTGAGTTTTAATAGCCTACATATGTTTAGTTATATGCGCAGGAAAAAGAGCATCCAGGATCTTTCTGAGCCCATAAAGGAGTTGAAGAGGAAAGCTTGGAGAGAGGCTGCCAGGCGCCACAGAGCCAGAAAGATGTCACAAAGGACTATCTCTAATCCCTACATGATGCAGGCAACCAACCAATGACCAGTGCACCATAACTAATGACTGTTATACATCACCCATAACTATGCATACAAGTTTTGGCTGAACCAAAAAGGGGCATTCAGAGACTTGCTTTTCAGCCACTCCAGTGTTGTTTTGGCTGTGTGCTTTAAGTTGTGCATTGTTATTTGCCAGATCAAAGAGTAACATTTTCATCCCATCAGACCAGAGACTTTTTTTCTTTGCTTGGTTTAGCAAAGCCAAGTAGGCTGTCATATGCTTTTTAATTGACAGTGGCTTCTGTACTGTCACTTGGCCCTGAAGTTCTGATTTATGGAATGCTGCAGAAATGGCTGTCTAAAAGATCACAAAAATATCTCACAGCTCTCTGAGAAAGTAAATACACTGTGTTCCAAATTATTATGCAAATAATATTTTCTCAGATTTTCCAAAATTACCTATATGAATTGCAGTCATTGTAATTTTCCAGTCATCAACTATTAGAGTACAATTGAAAGGTTTTTGAACAAACTGCCAATGATAACAGTATATTTAAAAAAAAAAATAACACTCAAAATGCACTCAAAATGCATGTTCCAAATTATTATGCACAGCAGAGTTTTCAACCTTTTCATTTTTATAAAGAACAAAAAAATGGTCATTTGTGAAATTATAAGCATTAGCAGGTTATTACAAACTGAAATCAAACAGTTTTCAAGTCAAAACTTTATTCTAGGTGATGTTACATTTGCACATAGGACCCCTTGTTCGAAAGGAGCTTCTGAACTCTGAATTTGTCAGGTTTTGGATGGTATCTGCTTCAATTGTTTTGCATGAGGACAGAATACCCTCCCAGAGCTGTTGCTTGGATGTGAACTGCCTCCCGCCATCATAGACACTCCTTTTGATGATGCTCCAGAGGTTCTCAATGGGGTTGATGTCAGGGGAGCATGGGGGCCACACCATAAGTTTGTCCCCTTTTATGCCCATAGCAGCCAGAGATGCAGATGTGTTCTTTGCAGCATGAGACGGTGCATTATCATGCATGAAAATGATCTTGCTGCGGAATGCACGGTTCTTCTTCTTGAACCATGGCAGGAAGTGCTGTTTGAGAAACTCCACATACATTATGAAGGTCATCTTTACCCCTTCAGGGATCCTAAAGGGGCCGACAATCTCTCTCCCCATGATTCCAGCCCAAAACATTACTCCACCTTCTCCTTGTTGGCGCCGTAGCCTTGTTTGCATGGGGTGTCCATCAACCAGCCATCCTCCACTCCATCCATCTGGACCATCGAGCGTTGCACGGCACTCATCGGTGAACAAAACAGTTTTGAAGTCAGTCTTCATGTATTGTTTGGCCCACTGGAGCCGTTTCTGCTTGTGTGCAGTGGATAGAGGAGGTCGACAGGATGGCTTACGCACAGCTGCAAACTTCTGAAGGACCCTGCATCTTGTTGTTCGGGGGACGTTGGAGGCACCAGCAGTTTCAAAAACTTGTCTGCTGCTATGACAAGGCATTTTTGCAGCTGCTCTTTTAACCTGACGTAATTGCCTGTTGGAAAGAGTCCTCAATTTTCCCTTATCAGCACGCACACGTGTGTGCTCTGAATCAGCTACATACTTCTTGATTGTGCGATGATCACGATGAAGTGTCTTGGCAATGTTGATTGTAGTCATGCCTTGACCTAAACACTCCACAATTTGTTGCTTCTCAGCAGCCGACACATCCTTTTTCTTTCCCATTTTGGCTGAAAATGTAGCCTGCTTAATAATGTGGGACAGCCTTCTTAAGTAGTCTTGCCTTTAATTGGACACACCTGCCAAACTAATTAGCACAGGTGTCTGCAATTGCTTTCAGTGATATAAAGAGCCCTGACACACATCACCATCAATGGATATACAGTGTATCACAAAAGTGAGTACACCCCTCACATTTCTGCAAATATTTCATTATATCTTTTCATGGGACAACACTATAGACATGAAACTTGGATATAACTTAGAGTAGTCAGTGTACAGCTTGTATAGCAGTGTAGATTTACTGTCTTCTCAAAATAACTCAACACACAGCCATTAATGTCTAAATAGCTGGCAACATAAGTGAGTACACCCCACAGTGAACATGTCCAAATTGTGCCCAAATGTGTCGTTGTCCCTCCCTGGTGTCATGTGTCAAGGTCCCAGGTGTAAATGGGGAGCAGGGCTGTTAAATTTGGTGTTTTGGGTACAATTCTCTCATACTGGCCACTGGATATTCAACATGGCACCTCATGGCAAAGAACTCTCTGAGGATGTGAGAAATAGAATTGTTGCTCTCCACAAAGATGGCCTGGGCTATAAGAAGATTGCTAACACCCTGAAACTGAGCTACAGCATGGTGGCCAAGGTCATACAGCGGTTTTCCAGGACAGGTTCCACTCGGAACAGGCTTCGCCAGGGTCGACCAAAGAAGTTGAGTCCACGTGTTCGACGTCATATCCAGAGGTTGGCTTTAAAAAATAGACACATGAGTGCTGCCAGCATTGCTGCAGAGGTTGAAGACGTGGGAGGTCAGCCTGTCAGTGCTCAGACCATACGCCGCACACTACATCAACTCGGTCTGCATGGTCGTCATCCCAGAAGGAAGCTGACGCACAAGAAAGCCCGCAAACAGACAAGCTGAAAAAAGCAGTCCAAGAACATGGATTACTGGAATGCCCTGTGGTCTGACGAGACCAAGATAAACTTGTTTGGCTCAGATGGTGTCCAGCATGTGTGGCGGCTCCCTGGTGAGAAGTACCAAGACAACTGTATCTTGCCTACAGTCAAGCATGGTGGTGGTAGCATCATGGTCTTGGGCTGCATGAGTGTTGCTGGCACTGGGGAGCTGCGGTTCATTGAGGGAAACATGAATTCCAACATGTACTGTGACATTCTGAAACAGAGCACGATCCCCTCCCTTCGAAAACTGGGCCTCATGGCAGTTTTCCAACACGATAACGACCCCAAACACAACCTCCAAGATGACAACTGCCTTGCTGAGGAAGCTGAAGGTAAAGGTGATGGACTAAACCCAATTGAGCACCTGTGGCGCATCCTCAAGTGGAAGGTGGAGGAGTTCAAGGTGTCTAACATCCACCAGCTCCGTGATGTCATCATGGAGGAGTGGAAGAGGATTCCAGTAGCAACCTGTGCAGCTCTGGTGAATTCCATGCCCAGGAGGGTTAAGGCAGTGCTGGATAATAATGGTGGTCACACAAAATATTGACACTTTGGGCACAATTTGGACATGTTCACTGTGGGGTGTACTCACTTATGTTGCCAGCTATTTAGACATTAATGGCTGTGTGTTGAGTTATTTTCAGAAGACAGTAAATCTACACTGCTATACAAGCTGTACACTGACTACTCTAAGTTATATCCAAGTTTCATGTCTATAGTGTTGTCCCATGAAAAGATATAATGAAATATTTGCAGAAATGTGAGGGGTGTACTCACTTTTGTGATACACTGTATATAGACCTTTGAGTTGGTAGATGGAGGGTGAGGGCTTCTATTGACGGTTTGGAGAAGATTGACTCTGCACGGGAGTGGAAGGAGGACGTTTTACGACGGAAGGTTTGAATTAAACTAATACAACTGTACAGTGAATGTAAAGTGGACAATGGCAGAGGAATCAGATGGTTATATACGGGATCATGAGAATTTGGATGAAAATGACGAAATGTTCTGGGAGGAAATTAGGAAAAAACAAGTAAGACGAAGATCAGAATTTAGCAGTAGTAATGAGTCCATAGACACAGTTAAAAGGAGCAAGTCTGAATTAAGAACTAGAGTCAAGGAGCCAAATAAAGAAGTTTGGAAAGTAGTTATAGTGTTTGAACAACAAGGAGGGCCAGATTTACACCCCATTCATGTTACCAAAGCAATAGAGAAGGAAATAGGTAAAATTAATCATGCACGGTTTATGGGTAATGGTAGATTATTGATATTTGCAATGTCTGAGGATCAGCGAGGGGAGATTTTAAAAAAGACTACGTTAAATGGTACTAAAATAACCTCGCATATCCCAGGAATAGCGGCAAAGAAAAGAGGAGTAATATTCGGGATTCCAGTTTCAGTATCAAACGAAGAGATCAAGAGTAACCTGAAAGGGGGAGAAATAGTTAATGTGAAACGCCTGACTAAAGGTAAAGAGAAAACAGGAAGTTTGTCAGTCCTGCTTTACTTTAAAAATGAAATGCCTACAAAAGTCCAAATGGGTTTCATGTGCTACCCAGTAAGATAATTTAATCCCCCTCCATTACGGTGTTTTAAATGCCAAAGATTTGGTCATATAGCTGCACAATGTAAAGGTAGGCTAAGATGTGTAAAGTGTGGAGGTGAACATGTATATGGGAAATGTGGAGAAAATGTTCAGTTAAAATGTTGCAACTGTGGAGGTCAGCATAGTGCTGCTTATGGAGGATGTGAGAAACAAAAGGAAGCAAAAGAAATACAGAAATACAAACTGACTCATCAAGTATCATATGCAGATGCAATCAAAGAAATACACAGAGCTAAGAAAGACACTAATACTAACAATACTGTTTCTCCAACAGAGCAAACTTCTAGGACACCAACAAGTAATACCTACAGTTCAAACACAGTGAGACAGAATAATGAGAACCATATGAGAGAGATAACACAACAGACAAAGGTAGGCTTACCAAGGTCTAACCAAGCATCAGAATGTTGTGAGTGCAAAACAAGAATTTCCAATGAGACTCTGTTGATTAAAAAAAATGAATTTATAGCATTTATCTGTTCCATAGTCAATGTCACAATGCAACACGCCAGAAAAAGTGACCGAATTAGATCAGTTGTAGAAAATGCAAATGATTTTTTGGGCACAACAACTAAAGCTGATGAGATTCATGAAATGTTAAATAATAAATATGGAGAATCACAAACTGTCTAAATATTTAATGGTATTAATCATTCTTCAATGGAATGCAAGAAGTTTGATTGCAAATGGGCAAGAGTTTAAAAGATATGTTCACGAGATAACTAATAAGCCAGATATTATTTGTATACAGGAAACATGGTTAAAATCACATTTAGAATTTGTTTTAAAAGGCTACAACAGCATAAGGCAGGATAGAGGAAAAGATAGAGGAGGAGGATGTATAACCTTTATCAAAGAAGGAATATCATACAGACATATAGAAACAGCTGAGGAACATGAATGTATTGTGACTGAAATTTTTAATGGCACTACTGGTAAATATACAATTATTAATTATTATAACCCATGCAAGGTTTTAATTAAGGAAGTATTGAAAAACATTATCAAAAGAACTCATAGAGAAATTTGGTGTGGGGATTTTAACGCCCATAACAGTCTATGGGGAAGTAAACATACAAATTTAAATGGGGAGGTTGTTGAAGAAATGATAAATGACAGAATGCTTGTATGTTTAAATAATGGTAATGGAACACGGATAAATATATACAAAAATGAAACATCATGTATTGACCTGACTTTAGTTGATAGGAAAATAGCTAATATATGTGAATGGGAAGTAGATCAGAACACAAGCATTGGTAGTGATCATTTCCCTATCTTCTGTAAAATTGAAATGGAGTTGAAGACTGAAAAGAGTTACATTCATCATAAATGGCATTTCATAAAAGCAAACTGGGAGAAATATTATCAAAGATAATCAGTGAAGAAATGAAAAATATACCTGAGACAGACCAATCTATAGATCAGTTGAATGATAGTATAAGCAGACTCATTCTCACTGCAGCTAGTCAGAGCATTCCTATTAGCAAAAGTCAAAAAGAAAGAGTAAATGTTCCATGGTGGAATGATAAATGTCAAGAAGTCATTAAAAACAGAAATAGAGCTTTTAAAATATTACGTAAAACTTTAACTGTAGATAATCTTATAGAATATCAAAGGAAAAAGGCACTAGCAAGGAAAGTAATAAAAGACGCTAAAAGAGAATCTTGGAGGCAGTTTTGTTCTACAATTGGAGGAGAAACAACTCTGGATAAAATATGGAAGATGATTAAAAGGATATCAGGCAGATATAAACCAACAAGTATCCCAGTACTAATAGATAATAACAATATTAAAGCTATATCAGATAAAGGAAAGGCTGATATGCTGGGTAAAATGTTTGCCGATGTCCATAAAGGCGATCATTTAGATGAATGTTTTAAAAAAAGAAAAGAGGATATCTTAAAAGTAAATAAAGGTATCCTAAATGCCAAAACAGAAATAGGAACTATACTGGATGAAGAATTTAATATTTCAGAATTGCGAATGGCTGTAAATAACACAGCATACTCATCACCAGGAACAGACAATTTATGTTATCCAATGTTTAGGAAACTCCCTGATGAAATGCTGGAAAAGATCCTAACACTATTTAATAAAATTTGGAATGAAGGTAAATTACCTAAAATATGGAAAAAGGCAATAATTCTTCCATTTCCTAAACCAGGAAAAGATCCAAATAACCCAGGGAATTACAGACCAATAGCTTTGACCTCACATTTAGGAAAGCTCATGGAAAAGATGGTAGTTGCTCGTTTGAACTACTTTTTGGAAAATAAAAATTTGGTTAAAAGTTATCAAACAGGATTCAGGAAGAGTAAATCAACCACTGATGCCCTAGTGAAACTCTGTAATGAGATAGAGAAATCATTAATTATGAAAGAAGTAATGACTGCAGTCTTTCTTGATATTGAAAAGGCTTATGATACTATGTGGAGGGAGGGCCTATTAATCAAACTGGAGAAGATTGGGATTAAAGGTAAAGTGTACAACTACATTCTTGACTTTTTGTCACAACGCACCTTGAGGGTCAGAGTAAATAATGAATTATCAGAAGAATTCATGGTGGAAAGTGGAATTCCCCAAGGGAGTGTAATCAGTCCTATTCTATTTAACATCATGATAAATGATATATTTGGAAAAGGAAGTGAAGGATTATTATATGCCGATGATGCTGTGATTTGGAAAAGGGGACGTAATGTGCCATATATAGCAGAAATCATACAAAAAGAAATGCAAATATTAGAGCAATGGGGAATGGACTGGGGTTTTAAATTCTCCATGCAAAAATCTAAAGTGATGTTTTTTACTAGAAGGAAAGTACCAGACAACTTTAAAATAATGTTATATAACCAGCCACTTGAAAGAGTGAAACAATTTAAATACCTAGGAATCTGGATGGATGAAAAAATGACATGGAAACATCATATAGTACATGTAGAAACCAAATGCAAAAAGGTACTAAATCTCATGAGGATGATCTCAGGGCAATACTGGGGTGCAGACAAACAATCCTTGATGAATATATATAAAGCACTAATCAGATCAACCATAGATTATGGATGCATAGTATATAGGTCAGCATGCATAACATCTCTCAGAAGTTTAGACAGGATTCAGTATAAAGGAATAAGGATTGCTTTAGGAGCCATTAAAACAACACCTACATGTGCACTTCTAGTAGAATCTAAAGAAACCCCATTTAAACTAAGATATGATCAATTATCCTTAACATACTGGGTAAGGCTGAAAGGGAGTGTGTGTAATCCATCTTTATCAGTTTTAAATGAATGTTGGGAATATCAAACAAAGAGTAATGGTTTTGGATGGAACATTAATAGCACAGCAGAAAGGTATGGAATTAAAGATTTTAAATTTAGTCCTGCATTAGTGATAAGTAGGGTTCCACCATGGATACTACCAACTCCAACTGTTGATATTAAATTACTGAAAGAGAAGGCAGAGCAACCAAATGAACAAAGTCTTGCAGAATGCAGTCAACGGTACCTTATATCTAAATATTATGGCTTTCTTAAAATTTTTACAGATGGGTCAAAAGATCCAGAAAATGATCATTGTGGAATAGGGATCTATATTCCAAATTTTAAGAAAAAGTATGGATACAGAGTAAGCAATTTTTTATCAATTTACTCAATAGAAATGATTGGAATAATAACTGCTCTGAGGTGGATCGAAGAAATCAAACCAATTAGATCAGTTATATGTACTGACTCACTAGCAGTTTTAATGAGCTTTGAAACAGGTAAATCAATAAGAGAGGATTTAATTATGGAGGTTAGGCATATTTTACTGAATTTAAAGAACCTTGGAATAATAGTTCAGTTTTGTTGGGTTCCATCACATGTTGGTATTAAAGGAAATGAAATGGCTGATAAATTAGCTAAAAAAGCGCTAGGAAAAGGAAATATAGAAATTAAAATTCCAATAGGGAAGGGAGAAGCTAAAACCAAAATTAAATCTGAAGTTATACTGAAATGGCAAAATGAATGGGAAACAGAATATAATGCCAGGCAATATTATTCAATTCAAGGAAAGGTGTGGGGGAAAAGGACAACATCAATAGGTATCAACAGAAGGGAAGAGATTGTATATAGTAGACTAAGGTTGGGTCACACAGGTCTTAATAACACACTACGGTTAATAGGGAAAGGCAATGGGTTATGTAATGTATGTCACGTCCAAGAAGATGTAAATCATGTATTATTTAAATGCAATAAATACACAAAATATAGACACCAATGGCAAGAAAGGGAGGAAGGGAATGAAATAGGAAATATTCTTAAAGAAGAAGGGATGCAGTGTGACCGAATTAAATCATTAATTATATTCCTTAATGATACAGGTTTAATTAAAAGAATCTAAGACCTAGAAAACATAGCCTGTTAAGTCCCTTTACACACTCCTGTACAGTAGGTGGCGGTATGCACCAAAGAGATGTCACCCGCCAATAAACCAACAAGAAGAAGAAGAAGAAGAATCACCATCAATGAGTTTAACTGACAAACAAAAAAATTCTTACCTTATCACTCCTAAACACTTTTTGCATAATAATTTGGAACACAGTGTACATGTTTGGCCTAAAAGCAGCTCCTAAACTGGTCCAGAATACTTGCATGCTCAGCATTTAAACATTTAGGCAGATTTGTGGAAATGTCTGTGATTGTGTGCCTGATTCTTGTGGATTAATGAACTTTTATTATATGAAGAGAGACTTGAATAATCTACAAAGGTTCCGTTTGTTTCCATCAGCAATCTTATCCGCAGTGAGCTTAGCACTATATTATATGACCAGTGCATAGTTTCCTGGTAAAAGTGGTTTTGGAGAGAAGTCTATTAGCTCTGTAAGCTCAGTCTTTGTAAAGCTATAAGTTCACAATTCGACAGGCAACAGATTTTACTCATTATTGTCACGCCTTGCGCACAGTTTCGCCACTAGATGATGCTGGAAATTCGCAATGGCGTTAAAGTGACGCTTACAAATTTTAGGCAGAAATTTCAGGACACTAGTGTGGTTCTGATAACTACAAACAAAAGTAGTATGAATTAAGTGCTATTTTGTATACAGCATTCCAGCATTAGTAATTTTAGATTTTTAATTGTGTTATTGAAAGAATTACACTAAGTTTTATAAATTATTCAACCCTTTCCAATTTACATTTTCAGCATTTAGCAGACGCTTTTATGCAAAGCGACTTTCAGTAATGTGACAGTATATTGTCTAAGCAATTAAGGGTTAAGGGCCTTGTTTAAGGGCCCAACAGTGACAATCTGGCAGTGGTGGGGCTTGAACCAATGACCTTTTGATTACTAGTCCAGTACCTTAACCACTAGGCTACAACTGCCCTTTTGCATCTAATGTATTTACTGCACTGAATTATTAAACATCATTCTTAAAATGCTGCATGTGTGTATGGGTTTTTTTTATTGCAGAGTTAACGCTTCTTAATTAAAAACATAGTCCTGTCTACATGAACATGGATGTTTTTGCAATTCTTTCCCTAAAAATAAATACAACCCAATACAGTAGTTGTTTTATTCAAACGCTTTCTCAGTACCTACAAAACAGCAATGAACTATTTACCTCCACAAAATAAGCACCAGCAGACGCCTTGATAGCAGCTTTTTCCAAAGTAGAGTTACACTCAAGGTTAAAGGTTAAAGAGGTTTGACTTATCCAATTTAACCCTCAGAGCAACTTCACAAAATCATAAAGCAATTGGATAAAAATGCAAATAATAACAAAGGATGATAACAGTTTCCAGGTTAACGAGCCAGCATATAAACTGTGTAGTATATATGGAATATTTCACACTTGGCCTTTATTTTACAAAGTACTAAGAATTTAGTCAAATGAATCTGTAATCACAATAAGGCAAGGTCATAATTACAATATATTGAATATAGAGGGCATGTCCATGTTGAGAATTTAGATATGCTTAAAATTTCCCCACCAATTTACTGAAGTAAAAACTGTAAATAAACACATTCTACTCAATAGCTTTGTGTAATATTAGGATCTGTCAGTGTTTAAATCAGTTGTTGACTGGTCCCACCACCACCACTATGTCCAGTTTATGCAGTGAGAGCTCTTAAATGCCTATTACGAATGGATACTGAAAATGACAGTCACTAAATGCACCTCCAAAACCTATGAGCTATCATTAAATATTAGTAAGGCAAAGATTAATACTTATATTACATTTATTAGAGAACCCACTGGTTTACTGCTGTTTTTTATTCAGAGTAAAATAGCACTAAGATTCACTAAGAGTTTGAAGTCTGTAGTGTATATAAGTTTCTCTATTCAGTATTTGTGTTAAGAAGTGAACTCTTTTTATGACTTTATTTGATTGCTGTTTCTGGGTGGTTCACATCAGTGATGTTACTGCTGGACTGCAGCCTGTCTAAGTTATGGAGGTTTTCACTGGAGGGCGCTGCGCTGTGAATAAAGCAGAACAGAATGAACTCTGACCACAACTGTAAACACAACCGTTCAAACACATGCAGTGGGAACCCAGTGAAGAACACTGTTGTGTTTATCAACGCTGTACAGTGTCCTCACACAGCACTTTCTATAGAAACTTTACTTCAGCCACAATATGAATTCACTGCAAACCCGGGGTGCATGTTGGTCTTTTCTAAAGGAGGATGAAGCCTGTGTGATGGAGGCAGCCGTTCGGACTGCGGTCATGTCAATAATGAAGGTTTTTAGCGAGCTGAATGATAAAAGATGTGAGTTTTATCAGCTGAAATTAGCCGAGTCTGAAAGACAAAACGCAGCGCTTCAGTTTCAGTTAAATGAAGCCAGGCAGGAGCTGCACAGTTCACGACAAACTGTTTCCAACATCCCTAATGATCCGATTTCATCCGAGGCGACTTTTACCTTCTCATTCAGCCCTGATTTCAGCTGCTCTCATGTTGCTGGTGGACAAAGAGAAGAAGCAGCCAGGTCGTCGGAAAGTGTGTGTGAGGGGATAGCGGTGGGTCCGGAGTTAAAGGAAGAGCCTCTTTACGAAAGCACGTTGTGCGTAAAGACTGAAGTGGTGGATGAGAACTGTACAGTGCACTGTGATCCACCTCCTACTGAACATGTGGATCACATCCACCTCCACACTGTCGACATCCAGAGACGTGAAGCACTTAACAGCTTCAGCCAGGCACTTCAACAAGATTCAACCTTAAGCACTACAGAGAAAAGTATGTAAACTGTTCCACGATATACTACACACTTCACAAGTGTATACTGTTGTATAATGTACATTTTGTTACACACTACAACATTATAAACTATACACTATGTAGTCCAACATTAAATATTGTATACCACTTACTGCTCCAGTATTTATTGTGTACTACATACTGCCCCAGTTGCACCATACTTTTTACCCTATTAGTGCATACTGTTACAGATTGTAGCACTGAATACTGTATAGTTCATGGTTGTACATAATATGGTATGCAGTATTTTAAACTAATAATTGAGTAATTTAAACTATCATAGCTCCTAAAGTGGCTATGTGACAATGTGCTTACAGGGAGACTGTCGACCAATGAGAGGGTGAAACAATACAGAGAAAAGATCCGTGCTGACCCAGAGAAGTACCTGGCCTGGAAGGAGAAGGACCGTTTGAGGTATTAACATACTTGCACTATAGCAATTTTAGCCTGGTTAATAAAAGACACTCTATAACAATGGGTATGACTTATTTATATTTTAGATAGATTTTAGATAGATAGATACTTTATTTATCCTGAGGGAAATTATTGTAGTGATAATTTACAGTAGTGAGCAGACACTTTTTGATGGGGTGCTTGTGTTTGAGAACCTTCTACCATCCAGGTATCTGCACAGGAAAAAGAGCATCCAGGATCTCTCTGAACCTATGAAGAAGCTGAGGAGGAAAGCTTGGCGAGAGGCTGCAAGACGGCATCGTGCCAGGAAGCAGACACAAACAGCTCTTACTGACCAACATATAGTGCACATCCCCCACAGCCAACTAGCCAGTACATTATTTACCCCTGCCACAGGCTGTACTTTTTAAATGCTCTTTATTGTATTACTTGCTAAGATAATTCTGTTGAGATCTGCTGACTGTGAACGCCATAAGATATGACTTACATTATTTTTATGCTCATTAGCACTTTATTCCTTTATCCTATAGGTGCCATCTATAACTGTATATAAAGGACTAGTGTGACTGGACTGCATCTGTCCAAAATCATATTTTATCCTATATGTTTTGATAACATATAATTGTTTTATGTAATTTTATGGATTTATGGATGCAGTCAAACTAGCCATGTTTATATAGGCACTGAGAATATAATAGAGAAATATAATAAATAATAATCTGCAACAAGAAATTAGGAGGCCAGTTGTATAACAGCGTTGAATTTTCTATACCACAAAATCAGTTTTTCTAATTTGTGTGTGTGCATTATTTACCCAGCCTAATTTTAGAAAACTTCAATAAATTTAATGATGAACTTAGAATTACCAATGTTTTTTTTTTTTTCTTTGGGCAAAGAAGTACTTGGATTTAAAATGATTGAAAGACTTACATGTTATACTTGTGTGTCCTGTAAAAGAAACCTTATTCAAAAGTACATACCCACGTCACTGTTACAGTGTACATAAGACAGTGCTGGTTTATGTACCAAAATGCATAAGCATGATTTACATTATTATAAACATAGTGATTCCCTTGGGGTTATTAAAAAACTTTTTTTCCATCACAATATACATGTTACATCACAATAATCAGGTGGAAGTCCATTGTATTATTATATATTTACCAAAATACATAGAAGCAATGTTTGTTTCTCTCTGGTCTCTTTGGAGTATCAGCCAGAGTATCAGTAGTATCCAACCAGCTTCAAAAACCAACCATTAATAAAAGACTAAATTAAAATACATAGTGCATAAAAAAGGTCTTGGTATGTGTACCTACAAGCCCTACCAACATGCGTTGTGTAAAAAGGTTGCCAGTAAGGCACACTGTTTAAAAACCTCAGTAACTGCTAAATCCCATAAGGCCTCAAGTTAGGGCCACTAATGTGCAGAAAATAATTATTATTAATCATTGTGTTATGCAAGATGTTGCACACACAAAAAGCATTCATATATCTTAAACATTCATCTTTTAATAACAATATAAAATGAAAAATACTAAAGCATAGATCAAAATAAAAAAAGAAAACAACTTATTATTCTGATTTCTGTTTTGGGAATAACTTTTCAGTTTTAAGTTATACAAGGTCTCAATTTCTGGGCAGTAATGTACCATTCTCTTAAACCTGCTTGATGAAAGCATCATTCTATTTAACGCTGACTTTCTAAAAGGCAAAAAAGCACAAAACATCCTGGCATCCTTTCACAGACTTATCCTGCAGAATAATGAGAAAATCCACAAGGCATTGTGCTGTTTAATGTGTCTTTTTTATTTGTGAAAGGACTTACAAAGAGCAAAATGAATATGACAACATCAAAGAAAGGTCGGTAAGCTATAAATAGTTTGTGTTATCATTACTTATTTTAAGACAGTGATGGATTGGTTTCCATTGTGTTGATAAAGTCATTTTTAGCCTGCACAAGCTGGTGCACTATCACAGACCATTCCTCTCACTTATTTATCCACTTACTCACTCACTCACACATTGGGACAATTTAGCAGTCAATT
The DNA here is from genome assembly GCF_030014385.1 of Trichomycterus rosablanca. NCBI lineage: Eukaryota > Metazoa > Chordata > Actinopteri > Siluriformes > Trichomycteridae > Trichomycterus > Trichomycterus rosablanca. The sequence continues at coordinate 4,277,429 of NC_086010.1, read as the reverse complement.
CAACTTCTGCATGTTTTGGGGACATAAAAAGAACATGAAAAACTTCTTACAGACAGTGACCAGACGTGTGGATCAAACCCAAAGTCTTCAACACTCATTTAGCACTACCAGCTCCATTATCCAATATTGTCATTTGCTACACTATAATGGTATGCAGCATATATTGGCACAGAGGTAAGAACCAGGTGAGAGGAGGAAGATGCACCCATTAATATTTAATTCAAGAAAAATAGATTATTTTCAGCACCAGTGAAAAAACAAAGAAGTAAAAGTCATTTTACTGGCAAATGTGTCCTTCTAAAGCTTTAAACACTGCACTAGTTTTCCTTCAAACTTTTTAAGCTATGAGAATAAAAAAATGAGAACATGAATGTAATTGTGTCTGCATTAAGCAGGGGAAAAGCTTAAGTGAAGTCAACAGACTACCTTTGTAAAAATTATAACAAATATTTATGCACCTTCTACTTCTAAATGTTGCCACATAAATGTATAGTTCTGCCCCTCTATAAGACACAATGACATCCTTGTTTTAATTTCTCTGTCTTTTTACGGAAGGCAATGCAATTGTATTAAACATCTGGTGTACCAAAGCCTTTTCTTAAATAAAAGACGTTTAATAGCCAAACTTCACTGTCATTTAAGTAAATCCCAAGTTAGACATTTGCAAATCAGACAAAGCCCACAGATGAGCAGGTAAATAACTAATGTATGGTATTTTAACTGCCCAGTTGGCTTTAAACTGCTAAGCCAAACATCAGTACTAATAAAGAAATTCTTATTTTGAATGATGCTTACTGTATTTTGTAGGTGGTTGATTTATTTTGGCTCCCACCAATTGTCCAGCTCTCTTCCACGCCATTAAGGAGATTCTTCATGTAGCTATAATTGATTCAAACACAGTGTGCTATAAGAGGACTGTCGCGAATGCATGTTGGTTAGCCAGACTTTATTGTTTCATGAACATTAATACGGGATTTAATTTTGAAATAAAATGTTTGATATCCTGCTCTGACTATGTGGATTTATTTTGTATTCTTGAGGTTTGTATAGCAGGTTCAGTCAGAATGAAACCTGATCCAGGCGGACAGTTGATCACGTTACACCGAGCATCAGTTTGTGATGAGGCAGTTGGTTGGTTAGCAGCTGCTGGTGCACCTGTTCATTGTGCAAAATCACTAAATTTCATGTGCACTTCCACAACAGGGATTGTAACTGATTTTGCGAATTTATGTTATTGTATAATAACGTGGGTAGCTGAAATTAGCAGCCTAATCCAGAAATTGTGAGTGTAGTTTAAGGTCTAGCACCTTTGTTTACTGTGTTTAAGTGGGCTGGGGTGAGGGGGCTTCTTTAGGAAGACAACATATATGTAAAGGACAAGTCCAGACTCGCCGGTGCTTTAAATATCTGCTCCTGACTGCTGTCACTGGAATTTTACCTTCAGAAAATGTCTTTCTTTGCGTGGACAGCTGTTCCAGAAAGCGTTTGGTTTAGATCCTTCTGTGCGCCATAATGCGTTCGTATAAATATTCGCTCATTTAAAATGGACAAACATATACACAGGGTATCAGATATACATGTATGTATATGAGATATACATAAGTGTTTCTCATCAACCATTTTACAGTAGAATAACTAGTACAAACCAAACCGTTTTTGAACCTTTATTTTGGGTGCGGTGTGACCATAACGACGCATAATGCGTTTAATGCGCAGCAGACAATAAATGCGCAGCAGTGTGTTTTTTCTTTTAGTACATGACTTCTTTTTACCATAAAAATTGTTGTTAAACGTGTTTACAGTAATATGGAGTGAGCTGCGTAACCACCAACACGCTGAAAATATAGAAGTCAAAACAAAGAAATAATTATAAAATAATGGTCTGTTCAAATAATGGTCTTATTAGTTCTTAACTATATGTTTTCCAGTAAGTACAAAACAAACAGGTCAAATATAGAATGCAATTAAGGGTATTTGCTGCATTTATTTAGAGTCATAATAAGGTCTTTATTTGTGGATAAACACTTGCACCTTTGGAGAGGTCAGTAGGTTCCCTTACCTCTTGCACTCTTAGAGTACGCCTTATATTTCAGTGACTTTTTTCTAATTTACCATCTTTAATTCCATATAATTATCTCAATTTAAACTCATACTTGCCTTCCTTAATATATTCTGACCCTTTGGAGCAAGTGGCAGTGCCTGACATCCTCTCAAAGGCTCTACAGAGACTCTGTGCCTACAGCATTCTCCACAGACTCAGCTGATTCTCTGTACAGGCTATGTGTCTGTTGGAAGGCTGGAATATTTGAATGTTACTGGGGGAGGACATGTGTAGCTAGAGGATGGGGCTGCCCATTAAATGGCTGCATACATACCATTTGTCTATAGCAAGTGGTGACCTGTGTTCCTTAGGTCCCTAATGGGCCCTT